>NC_136272.1:46599918-47092418 GCF_964187855.1 Myxine glutinosa | reverse complement strand
TTTACACTTTTACACTTTACATGACGAGACATTTTATTTCGTATTCATATTCCCTCGTCTGTATCTGAAGTGTGTGTGGGGACGTCCCGATTCGGACATTCTATTACCGGCGCGTGCTTTTTCACTGTCTTTGCTTTTCGTTAATAAATCCTTGTATTATTTTTGTACATATATCTGAACGCAGTTTTCCTGGGTGTTTGATTTTAATAAGTAAGGTTGCAGGGCTCTCGCTGTGTCCCGCCATTCCGCGCGTTTAAGAGCTTGATTTGGAATCCGCTATTAAGTTTTCGCCTTGGGAGTGTAAAGCCTCGTAATCGGCCTCCGCAACTCTGATGTTAATCGCAGTTGCACGACAATATATATATATATATATTTGTTTGAGTGTGTGTATATATGTATATGCATATATGTCATTGCATTATTTCAAGATGCCACTAAATCCGTTTGTTTATTTTTAGAAACAAGTAGAATGTTGAGATGATTTTTTTTTTTATATATAACGTGACTGCTGCTTGTGTGTGTCTGTGTGCACACAGGAAAAGCTTGATGGGGAAAGTGCTGTCGATACTTTGAGGAACTTATTGGTAGGTTTGATTCCCCTTGGTCTTTATCCAAAGTTGTGGGACCGTTTCGGCACCCCCTTGCTCATTACAAAGTGGTTTGTTTGGCTTTTCTTTGATCTCAATATCTGAGACATAGTCATTGCATTTCACCAACACCAAAGCAATTGGACCAAATATTGACGTATAAAGTACACGTACAGAGATTAAACTATAATTCCACCTTCATGATTGTGAATGTCAGCTAAGGCTTGAGGCTTGACGGAACTAGATGACTATAACCATGTTCATGTAAATAGTGGTACAAACCAAATACTTCCCCATTATCAATTGTTCATGCAATTTTTGCAAGAGGAAGCAATTCAAAAGGGCAGGGAACGATTGTCTGTGCAACTGAACTTTGAGCCTTGTTCCAACTATTGTATTGATCTCTTTTATTTAAAAATATTTAACCAGGTAATTAAAAATGACTTTCAGCAAGGCAGACTGGAACTATCAAGTTGTCGTAACCATATTCAACCATCAACTTAGCATTTTGTTGAGAATGAATGTTATAAGTTATAACGGATTGGGAGAAACTTTTACTACCACCAGCAATGCAGAAATCCTCCTTCACCTTACTGCTGGGTGGACATGATGCCCTAGACCAGTGGTTCTTAACCTTTTTACGTGCCCGTACCCCTTGAGTTTTCATAATATTTTCCCGTACCCCTTGTCAAAAATGACTTAAAACTACAATAATAGATGAATAAAGTTTCTTAATTTTCACATTAAAAAAACAAATTTATGGAAACAATAATCATAATGTGTTTGCTGAAAAGTCCCTTTGTTGAAGTAGATTACAGTACAATAATAACTTGTGTAGAAAAACATACTACACAGTACACACAGACACATTTCTAGTGGCTCTTTTGTTGTTGTTTTTCATCATTGATGATGCTGAAACGAGGTTCTTTCTTTGAAATAGCCACGACGCATGTCGTCACTTGCATCCAAACGGTTGCTGGCCTTTGTTTTGATGTGTGTGTGTTGAAAAACCTGTCTCGCACAAATAGGTGGTCGCAAATGGCACGAGGATCTCCAGAGGTCTCTCTGCTAACTGTGGGAACGTTTTGAGTTGTGCACACCAGAAGATGTCATTCAAACTCCATTCAGATTTTTTCATTGGCCTTCAGCTCAACAAGATGATCTTTCATTATATCACAATCATCCATGGAATCCAGGTCGAAAATAAATGGATCCCGTATCCATCTCTGTGCAATCGAAACCTCTCCATGGTGAAAGTATCCTTGGAAGGACTGAATCAGCACCTGCAAATGTTCCTTCACTTCAGTCACGATGGATAGTTCTTTTTCCGTATTAGCAGCCTCATAAAGTTTAGGAAACGTTGCAAAATTTCCATTCTCAATGCGCTGCATCCAAATTGGAAGTTTTTGGGTGAAGGCAGACACCTTTTCCCTGTCAGTGATCATGTTCATCCCTGTTCCTTGGATGCAGGTGTTCAAATCGTTGAGGTGTTGAATATATCTGCCAGGTATGCCGGGGACAAAATGAACTCCCTGTTTTCAAAGTGGTCAGCAATGTCACTGTCTTGCTTTCTAAGAAACTGCTTGATTTCTTCGTGTAGTTCAAAGACACGAGTAAGCACCCGGCCACGGGAAAGCCGTCTCACTTCCGTGTGGAAAAGAAGAACACTATGTTCAGCTCCAATTTCTTCAGGGCTCGTCCTCTGGTAAAATTTACTGCACGCACACCAAGTGACAAAACATTCTTCAGGTGTTCTGGCAGCGTCTTCGTGGCAAGTGCATGGCGATGCAACACACAGTGCGTGACAGTGACATGGGGCATCTCCTTCTTCACAAGGGTAGCAAAGCCTGATTTGTTTCCTAGCATGGCGGGAGCTCCATCAGTGCAAAGAGACCCACACACGTTGAGAGTCATCCCATGCTTCAAGAAGAAATCTCTCACGAGATTGAACACATCGATTGCTTCTGTGGTTGTTGTAAGCGGTTCACAAAACAAGAATTCTTCCATCACTTCTTTCTCCTTCACGTACCGCACAAATACCAACAACTGAACACAAAAACTGACGTTAGTTGACTCATCTAACTGAAGACTCACTTTGACAGGACTAGCTTTGATGTCTGTGATCACCTGCTGCAAGATATCTCTACTCATGTCACCAATCCTGGAATCCTGGATAATTTCTTTTGACAAGGGTACCTGTTGAAGTTTATTTTGTGCCTCGGTCCCCATCACTACTTTGGGGCGGCAGGTTTGAATTCCGACCCAGCTATAAACTGTCATCCCTGAATTTTCCAGGCAGGGTGATTCATCAATGTGTGTACCATCCATCGGATGGACAGTAAACGGGCATTTGACAGAGAAGGAATAGTGAGAATATAACTATGCTTGTGCAATTGCAGTAATAACGAATGAACCGATTATATATACAAGATATACATTATGTGAACAT
Source organism: Myxine glutinosa (assembly GCF_964187855.1). Taxonomy (NCBI): domain Eukaryota; kingdom Metazoa; phylum Chordata; class Myxini; order Myxiniformes; family Myxinidae; genus Myxine; species Myxine glutinosa. Next base: position 47,089,382 of record NC_136272.1, on the reverse strand, counting down.
TTTCAGCATTCTCCCGGAAGCCAACAACGACCAGTGCAGGCAGAACCAGCCAGTGAGTGTGAATTGTCCCTCATCCTGCGACGGCGCAGGGAAGCGACCGAGAGCCTCAGTGGTCAGGAGAAGGAAGGTAACAGAGAGATTTGGGTTAATATTGTATGCTAAGTTATGTGAAACACCTCACACTTATCCAGCCAATCATGGGCCCACAAAGTCAGGACACAGCCCAGTTATTTACGTGCAAAAGACAAGGGGTCCACAGAGAAGCTAAATGACCAAGGGCAGCAGATTTACAGGCTACAACAAGGGTATGGGGACCAAACCCTAAATAGATGTTTTCACATTAGGTACATTTGTTACAAGACTGCATGACATTCCTGAACTCCTGATTGCGTTTATTCCACAGGTGACTCCAGACCTGCACTGGGCCCAAAGTCCTGTTCTCTGCCTACGCTGCTTGATTAAGTTAGTTGTATGATGTCCTTGGGCACAGCACGAGCTTTTCCGCACGTCAATGGCAATAACCTGTCAGGTTTGCACACGGGCGTTTTAACTTAACCGTACCGGAATTTCCTTGATCCGGAGGAGCTCGCACATATCACGTGCAGGAAAAGGTCGTCAGCACACACATCAATGTACTTGTAATCCATGTAAAAGAACAAGTAGACAATGGACAAATCAACACGAAATATGGAATTTGATCCTGGCAACAACAACAACAAAAAAAAACATGCTCCAAGCACTTAGATGAGAACGCAAACCAGGCTCTTGTTTAGTTCCTCGTTTAGCACCAAATGATGAAATAGTCATTCAATGTAGCGTTGCATTTAACTCACTTTTATTTGTTCTGGATCAATCTCAGGATTTGCTTTTCTAATTTAAATGTATACTTGGCAAAGGCCAGATTGGAGCTGGAACCATGTACTGTATAAAACTTGATTTCCCCCAAAAAATAAAAAAAATCAACGTTTTTAAACTTCTGGATTCTTCTTCCTCTGTTTCATCATTAAAAAAAAAATACTATCTATCGATCTATATATATATATATATATATATGTATTGCAGATTGAGCTGAAACAGAATAAGTTACAAGAAGTTGATTCTAAAACCACCAGGAAATAATTCCACAAGCGCAGGTAATCAAGCAAAGCACACCTTGTTAGAAATCGATGGATCATGACAGTATGGAATACCATGGTTTCGGACCATTATTGAAAGGTATTAACAAATTCCAGTTGGAAGTGGAAGAAGCTTCAACTCGAGGTGGGAAAGCTTGCTGTAAAAATCAGACACCAAATCTACCTTCACACTAAAAGGTGAACTACAAGGCAATGCATAGTTAGAGAAACAACAGACAGGTGTGTATATAGATATATATTATTTCTTTTGGAAAAAGTACACTGTACAGCCAGATTTCAGTTGATACATTATGTACCATAACATCAATAGCTAAACTACAGACACGAATACAGTGGACCCCAAAAAATAAAAACCATAAAAACCCCAGCAGTTGGAATGACTGAGTGAAGAGGCAAGAGCATGGCCTGGAAAGGTCATCAAGGTGGGAACTGCCCTTAAATGACCTTAAGAAAGTCATTTTAGGGGTGGGGAAGACAAGCAGCTTTTGTTTTTAATTTGAGATGTCAACAACCAGCCATGGTGAACCTACACACCAAAATGCACTACCCCAGAAAAAAAGAGCAGCTTTTGCTTTTAATTTGAGATGTGAACGACCAGCCTTGGTGAACCTACACACCAAAATGCAATACCCCAGAAAAAAAGAGCAGCTTTTGCTTTTAATTTGAGATGTGAACGACCAGCCTTGGTGAACCTACACACCAAAATGCACTACCCCAGAAAAAAAGAGCAGCTTTTGCTTTTAATTTGAGATGTGAACGACCAGCCTTGGTGAACCTACACACCAAAATGCACTACCCCAGAAAAAAAGAGCAGCTTTTGCTTTTAATTTGAGATATGAACGACCAGCCATGGTGAACCTACACACCAAAATGCATACCTCAGCAAAAAAGAGCAGCTTTTGTTTTTAATTTGAGATGTGAACGACCAGCAATGGTGAACCTACGCACCAAAATGCATACCTCAGCAAAAAAGAGCAGCTTTTGTTTTTAATTTGAGATGTGAACGACCAGCAATGGTGAACCTACGCACCAAAATGCATACCTCAGCAAAAAAGAGCCAATGCGAGCATTAGCCAGTCTCACATTATCACCAATGCACAGGATTCAGAAATTCAAGCAAATTAGGTTTAGCACTGATATTATGAACCTGAAACTTTGTACCTTTTCCCATGGCTCGTAGTAAAATTTGAGATGAAATGTAAGGAAAGCAGCCCGACGGTAATTGAAACTGTCAAGTTAACTTTTATCTACTAAAGGTAACGACAAATTTCAGATCAATTTCTTAAAACTTTCAGCAAGGAAGGAAAACTTCAGAGGCCTCTGTGGTTGCAAAGTTCTCTACACTCATTTAATAACAGCTTGCACCAGTGGCAGGTGAACGAGAGTTTCTTCCTTTTTCAAAAAGTGAAAACAGAACGAGAAAAGTTGATCGAGAAAACTGATTTTAACGCTTCTCACAATGACAAAACTGGAGAAAAATAGAAAATGCATGGGGAAGGGACGACAATCAAATTGAAGTTTTGCTATAAAACGAGAATACAGATGTTTGGGGCTGAGACTACAGGTACAGATATTCAAGGTTTCACTAATATCTTTATTTACACCATTTACTTAAAACATGGAAGAGCATGTGATGTGAGGCTCCGTAAACCGAGGACCATAAGGTTGAGAGATCACAGGAAAGAGCACGGCTTGTTGGGCTAACATGAGGCAGGAAGAACTAATCGATCAAGTGAATTGTCAGCATCGGATCCATGCTGTCCGTTCGCATTTCCTGCCATCTGTTTGCAAGTCAAGCCACCCTCCCCCTTCCCACCCTACTGCTTTCATTCAACTCCTCTAATCACATGCACCTGCATTTATACACAATAGCACCGTCTCGGGGCACAATCTCATTTCTGCTACCCTTGGGCCGACACCATAAAAACTGCATGTGGGCCACTCTGCTAGGAAAAGCATGATTGGATTGCGCTCAGTTTGTACATCCTCTCTTCGGTCTCCAACTTCGTCCGTACAAACTCCATCACCGTTTTAGGGTCCAACTTGAATTTGTCCACGACATGGCCTGGTGGAGATGGTGAGGAAAATATTGAGTAAAATCTTCCTCTGTTTTTTAAAAGTTCAAAATACTGTGCCTCAATGACAAACTTATATTGAAACAACAGTGCTGAACTATCGGTGATAAAACCCATCTTAATGGGTTCTCCGAAGGTCCAACAGAAGACCAACACATGGTTGCTGGTGTGGCCTATACTCACACACGATGGCCTGCACGATGTCCTTGTTGAGCTTGGGCCTGGCATCGCGGCGAGGCGCGTGAGACTTATCGTCCAGCAGCATGTGCGTCGCCATCTCCTCGCGGCTAAACAGCAGTGCCAGGAGGTTTGCAGTGAACTGATTGGCGTCAAACTGCCGGAGCTTCTCGTACTGGTGCTTTGCTAGAAATATATTGTTCCCAATGTGCACCTACACAACAGCACCACACCAATTGTGGTTAAGGCTTAGGAGACTGTGGTTACCATTCAGCTTTCCGCGACTCCACCAGAGGGGATGGAGAAAGGTGCAGAAGAAGGGGTGGAGGACAAAACTTATTGGACAAACAAAAATTTTATTATTTTATTTTTTTTGCATCACATTTTGCAAAACTTTGCATCACACGTTTGTGCAATTTCATTGAGACATTATGGTGTTTATGGATGGCGTTAGTACAAAGTCAGGTTTCTTAATAACATGCAACATTATGATGCCCTCGCTTGATAACTTGAACACCACAAAAACAACGTTTTGTATCCCACTCATGGGCTGGATCTGGATCTCCACCGGAACCAACATTAAATTGACTTGTTCTTGTCACCTACCCAATTCATTCACCAAGTTTTGTCATAACTAGTCCACAACTTTTTGAAATATCGTGCTAAATATCGTTTTTGGCCCCACCTCTCAATGGTGAAGAATCACTTAGAATATCCTCAGATCCAGATCAAGATCTTCACCAAAATTGAATAAATTCGTCCTGATCACACACGCAACCTGTCCACCAAGTTTCAACCAAATCGATCCACAACTTTTTGAAATATCCTGCTATACATCGATTTTGGCCCTATCACTCAAAACATTATTGGATCCAGATCCGGATCTTCACCAAAATCTAATCAATTTCTCCTGGGCACACCCAACCTGTCCACCCCATTTTGTCCAAATCTGTCAATAACTTTAAGATATCCTGCAAACATACAGACACACAAGAGTGAAAACATAACCTCTGTCCACCTTCAGTGGTGGAGGTAATGAGCTTAAAAATAAAATAAAAATACATGGGACTTCAAATCTTGTGTATACTGACAAACCTTCTCCTCAAACTCGTCATCAGAGTGTTGATCGTCCTGCATGGACCAGGAGGCCGTGGGAAGTTCCCTCGAAGTATGTGAGCAGGGCTCTGTGTGGGAAGAACGATGTTGGCACGAGTCCATGGAATTCTCCAACCTTTCCACCAGGAATGTGAGCCCTGCACACCACACAGTGGTACCAGTTCCATCAGGTTAGTCTATCAGGCCAAAACAAACATAACACAATCCACCAGTGAAAGAAACATGGATAAGGTCACATGTCTGCTACCAGCAGTATAACGGCCAATCAAGAAGCACATTTATTACTAGAAGGAAAAGCGTCTGTCCATGGTCTATGGATGTGCCCATCACTATATTCCAAAGGGTTCCTGCTGTCCGAGGATAATAAAAATGTTACCGTTGGAAAATTAATAATCGATTTATTTGCAACAAAAATTTGTGTCTGTTTACTGATGGCAGAGGTAATAACTATTAATAAGCATGCACGACCATCTTTGTTGTAGAATGTTGGCCGAGGCCCTCTTTTTGTTTTTCTTCCACCCTCACTTTTTCACCTTTATTTCCTCAGCCACCGAAGGTAGGCAGAGATTATGTTATCACCCATGTCTGTCTGTGAGCACAATATCTCAAAAAGTTATGAACGAAACTTGGTGGACAATCTGGGTGTTGGACAAGGACAAATTGATTCGATTTTGGTGAAGATCTGGATCCAGATACGAGAATTTTTGATGTGATGCTTTTCAATTGAGAGATGGGGCCAAAAACAATAAATAGCACGATATTTGAATGAGTTGTGGATGGATTATGACAAAACTTAATGGATGAGTTGGGTAGGTGCCAAGAACAAGCCGATTCGATTTTGGTGTGTGACAAGGAAGAATGGTCCGGATTCAAATCCGGCCTATCAGTGCGATGCAAAACGTAAACTGTTCAGCCCGATGGAGGTATGCTATCCAACAAGTACCGTTATAATTCGCTTTTAAATTCGTTTTCTCTGCAACCGTTTGAGCGATTGACGCAAGTTACATGATGAATGGATGAAAAATGTGGTTGCTGTTCCAAAAAAGTCTCTAGGCATTGGTTGCAGAGTGTTTCACGCAGCTGGAATAAACGGATAAGACGCAGAAGCAGGACACAGAGTTTTAAAGTAACGGTTGTAACGGTACCATTTTGATTATTCTACGACAGCAGGCACCCTTTAGAGTTTAGAATAAAGAGTGATGGACACAGAAGGAGCACAGACAACAACAATCATAGTCACGGTGACAGCAACAACTACGTGTTATAAAAATATCCATGTTTTGCGTGTTTCACTTCATTTTACATGCTCATTGAGGCTCAGGTAGATATGAAATACGTTTGTGAAGTGAAACATGCAGTTTTTTATTTATTATTTAAACGGTCTATGAAACATACCTTGCTGTCAGTAAAGCGACAGGTAGGCATGCCTATTGGTATATAATAAAGGGGGTGGGGGGCTGCTTTGTACGCCAAATCACACACACACACCATCTCAGCAAAGAATGAGACTCGCTAGATCATATGTACACACAGACCTTTAAACAAGCAACCATATCAGGAGGGTCTTTGAATGTGCAGCACACAATCGGCACCACGACTCAGTCAATGCATGTAAGCCAAGCATCAAATGCCACGAGCTTACTTTCGACGATATCGTGCAGCTGGGAGAAATCCCCCTTGTGCGTCTCGTACTTTGTTCGCCACTTTGCGGCCTCTGCCTGGAAGTAGGCCTCGCGCTCAGATAGTGCAATCTGTGGTGAAACAGTTTGGGCTGAAACAGCACACTCCCCACAAGCCCACACAGGCAAAGGCGAATAGCACTTCGGAAATTACGCCACCAGGCAAACGTCGCACTTCGGAACAAAACAAACGTCCTCCAGGAGTACCTTGGAACTCGACTTAAATGGGATGCGTGCGAAAGCCCGAGGAAGCCGGTACGTGCCTGAGACTGAGACTGATGATGGGGTGTGGAGTGAAGGGTCGTGGACGTCGAGGTGCGGGGTCGTGAGTAGCGAGAGGTGGGAGTGAACGCCTCATACAAGCGCTCCTGAGGCTCAGAATATTGATGGTCTCCGTTCACCATCCAGGAATGTCCTTCTGGGGGCTCCGGCTAGGATGATGGGAGAAACGACAAGACCAACTGAGTTGTACAAAGGAGCTTGTGCAGAGTTAACAAAACTGGAACCAATTTCAAAGCCACCAGTGGAAAGTCGTGACCTGTCTACAAAATGAACCGGATGTCACATGGAGTATAGGCAAACACAATCTAGTCAGAAATGACCATTTTCAGTTTTTTTGTGGTTTTGGATAGTGAAAAACTCCTCTACTTCATTCGTGAAAATTCTCCATCCGTCGCTCTGATGTTCTGTCTGCTCAGGGCAGAGCTGGGCTTACTGACACGATTCCACCCATAAATAGTAACCTGAAAAATATCAAATCATACGTCCACAAATTTGGGTCACTATATTTAGGCCTCAGGCTAGTGGCCTCTGGTACATTTTAAGACTAAACAATGCATCTTATATCGTGAAAGAAAGGTACGTTTTGATTATAATCCATGCAGAAGAAATGAGATAATGCATGTTTTGGTCGGGAGCGTTTGAGGTAGCGGTCTACGATACACCGCCCAAAGAAAACTTTTGTGCAATCAACGGGACTGCTGAGTTTATGCACATTTGAAAACTGAACGTGTCTTCTATCATGAAAGAAAGGTACATTTTCATTACGACCCATGCAGAGGAAAGATGATCAGGATCAATATCTGAAGTCTTAAAAACCCCTAACCTATCTTTTTGACGGCCTTTATGCAAAAACCGGCAAAAAAAAGGAAGGTCATTGGTAATTTTGGTTTTTGCCATAGTTTTCAAGGCTGAATTGTGCGCAAATACAAGATTTATATGAAATTTTATTTCACTTGTGTATTGACATGTATTCACTTATTATGTAAAGCAAATAAACTGTGTAGATTACATTGTCTCTGCATCTGCAGAAATACAAGTACCCATTTTGGAAAACTACATGTGGCATCCATCTCTACATGTCCAGACGTCATACATGTCTCTGCCCATGGGTTTCTCATGGGTGCTGGCCTACGAGTCATTATATAATTGATGTTTTAAAGCATACTTTCTGCAAACACCCCCACCCCCAATAAATAAATAAATAAAATATTTCTTGCAACTTTCACGTTCACTTTGCAATGGCAGATTGCATATCTAGAAACGCCGTGCACCTCAATATCCTGGTCTCGATGGGATGAGGTGTATTTCACACGATACCTAGAGTTCTGCCTTCCGTTCTGCAAAAACAAACATACCACGCACCACACATAGTCAAGTGAGAATGACCCCAGTGTGAGGAACCACCAAGCTCGTTGGAAGCATTCATGGACGTTTTCAACTCAGAGGTCAATTGCAATCTCCAGCAACAATGTTCAGAATCCTGGACTCTCCAAAATGATATCACATTCTGTGTGGTTGTTGTCCCCTACTTCTTGATGCACATGATCAAAAAGTCAAAACTTAGCCGTGCACTCATCCAACGTTCCCTCGTACACAACCATACTCGTCAAGATATGCCAAAGGCACAAATGTTAGCAATGCTTCGTCACGATCCTGTACAAAGCATCAGGTGCATGCGAGCCTGCGTAGGCCATCTTTAACTGCATTAGTTTTGCGCCATTTGGCCTTTACAACCTCCAAAATGGGCAAATGTGGAATGACACCCACACAAAAGGAACACATTCACGTTACAACAATTTTGATCCTTTTGGAGAAAAATCCATTACCTTCCTTGCCCAGGTGTCACTAAATCGATTCTTCTTCAGCGATAGAGTTGAAACCTGTGGCGCAGCCTGTTAAACAGAAGGAGCAATCACCTAGTCATCAAATAATTTAAATTGATAAATTAACTTAAATTTTTATTGTCCATGGGGTTGGGTACTTTTGCTTGTTCATGATAGAGGAAACCAGATAAGGTTTGCGAGATCATCCATTACTGGCAACTTTCCCACTAAACACGACCGACCTTATTTTCCTTTATTTACATTAACCCTCAAACCAATTTTGGGGGGAAAAATAAATAAATGAAAAACGAGAAGTTGACAAAAGTCTGGGAAGTCAAAAGTCTTTAGAGCCCTAGGTTTTAAAAGATTCATAAAATTAACTTTGAGATTGGTCAAAACAGGTGTAGGGTTTGAGTTTGATCCATTAAAATAATTGACAAAATCTGTTCCATTACGAAAGCAGCTTGGAATCCCACCATGTTTTAAATACTCCATCGGTTCCTTTACAAGCGACATTTCATCAGCAAACTTTGCATACTTCACTCGAATACGGTGCATTTCTCACGATGAAGCTGGTGCACTACTCACACCAATGGTACTTGCAGCTGGAGCAGACTGCCTCCGTGACTGTTTATCCATCACGTTGTGCTGTGCTGTCATGGAACCGCATGCCCATCCATCTTCCACGACCTATAAGAACGAGTGAAATCTCACATCGAGTCTGTTCCATGGCAAATTAGGCCTCTCATTACATAAAGCAGTGGCAAATTAGGTCAACAATTAAATAAACAACAAACGGCGTGAAACTTCGGCTTGAGCACAATTTGGATTACAGACACCCTCTCACCATTATCTCACCCTCTCTCTGTTCTCTTCACCCTCTCCATTGCTCAAGGTTATCTGCCATCTGCTTGGAAATCAGCCAACATTACCGCTTTACACAAAAAAGGTGCAAAAACAGATCCTTGCAACAACAGACCAATCAGCCTGCTCCCAATAATCAGCAAGGTCATGGAATCAATCATCGCTTCTGACATCAAATCCTTCCTTTTCTCCAATGGCTTGATCTCGGATCATCAATTTGGATTCAGACCAGGTCATTCTACTCTGGACATGCTGCTTCTGCTGTCTCAACAATGGATGGATGTCCTTAATGCCAAACAGGAAATCAGAGCTGTCACCCTTGACATATCACGTGCCTTCGATACGGTCTGGTGCCCCGCTCTGCTCACCAAACGCTCCTACTATGGCATCCATGGAAATCTCCACGCATGGCTTTGCGGACTTCCTCTCTGGTCGAAGTCAACGTGTGGCCCTGAATGGATTTCTCTCATCTCCCCTTCTTGTTCAGGCTGAGTTCCCCAAGGTAGTGTTCTGGGCCCTGTGCCTTTTTTGGTCTTCATCAATGATCTCTCTGACTCTCTTGAAAATCCTCTCTTTCTCTTTGCTGATGACTCCACTCTCTGCCGCTCCATTCCTCATCCCTCAGATCGGCAGTCTGCAGCCTCCTCACTCTCTGCAGACCTGGACAAAATCACAGACTGGGCAAACAAGTGGAACATGTCTTTGAATCCCAACATATCTCAAACACTCTTACTATGTCTCTCCGAAAAGACCGACTGGACAACCCTCCCATCTACTTTCTCAGCAATCCTCTCCAAGAGGTTCTGTTACTCAAGTGTTTGGGTCTCACTATCTGCCATGATCTTTCCTGGGAAAACCACATTTACAAGCTGGCCTCCAAAGCAAGTTGCCGACTGGACATCCTCCGTCGTGCGAAGTCCTTCCTTGGCACACCTGAGATTCTCACCACATACAAGGCTTTATTTCCGCAGCTCAATGGAATACTGTTCTCTCCTCCGGGCCGGTGCTCCTGCCTCACACCTGGCTTGGCTTCACGCTGTTGAAACCAAAGCTTTCAGAATCATTGGAATCTCTCGCGATGAAGCTAACTCTGAGGGCCTTTCACTCACTCATCGCAGGCAGGTTGGTGGTCTTTCTGTCTTCTACCGACTCCTCTCCGGCCTAGCTCCCCCAGCTCTGTCTGTTCTCTGTCCCCCAAATATTCCTGCAGGACGCACAAGATCTGCCTGCAACGCTCTTATGGTTAAACTGCCAAAATCAAGACTCTCTATTCACCTCCATTCTTTCATTCCTCTTTTCTCCCGCCTCTGGAACAAACTCCCACACTCTCTTCAATCCCACTCCTCCCTCCAGGTCTTTAAAACAGCTGTTCACCACCATCTCTCGTCGACCCCCATCCAAAACCTCGATCTTTTCTACCCCAGTTAATTCACCCCAGATCCACTTTTTTGAAATACCGACTTCTTTCCTGGAAGTCCTAGCAGTGTCCATGTGTTTTATACCTCTCCCACCCCCTCCCCCAACCCATGCCTCCTCCCCCCCTCCCCCCAAGCCCTCTCCCTCCCACAGATCTCCAGGTCAGTGTCCCTGCTCTCAAATGTTGTACTTGTGTGCTTCCCTCTCTCTCCCCATCTTGTCTCCCGCTCCCTTTATCTTATGTTTTATGTGTCAGTTTGTCTTTTTGTGATTATTGTTACCTCTTACACGAGCCTCGATCTTGTATACAAAAAAACAAAGAAACAAAAAAAACGATTACAACGATAAGTGATGCATGGCATTCCCAGCAAGGTGCAAGATGCAAAATTTTACATCAAATATTCAGACTGGTGTTCTATTTAACGCAAAAAGAGATATGCTAAAGAAGATTTCATGATTGGTATTACAATTTCATGATTAGTATTACAATTTATTTTACTTGCATACATTTTCTCTCTTAATGATGGAATAATGCAATACACCATGGCGCATCCATCGATTATAAACAACACCCATTTACTCATTTTGAGGGCTGACAGGATGGCCTAGAGCAGTGGTTCTTAACCTTTTTAAAGGCGCCGAACCCTAACGAAACCCACCGAACACTCGCAGAACCCCTCAAATTTGACAAAAAAATTAGGAAGAATTGCATCTTAATGCGTTTTCTGTTCTTCTTTTCGGGAGGCAATCTGGGAAATGCGTGGTTTTGTTTTGGCAAGGGCCACCATCAAATCATTTTCGCATGCAAGCCTGCTCCTTTTGTTTGTTTTAATGTCCATCAGTTTCGAAAACGCATGCTCGCAGATATACGTTGTAACGAACGGCGTGATGATCTCAAGGGCAATTTTAGCGATGTGAGGATACCCTTCCATTTGGCGGCACCAAAACGTTGAGAGCGTTGTTGTGCCAAAGAGTTGTTGTGGAGTCTGGCTCTGCTGAAGTTCGATGAGGTCGTCGAGGTATTGGTCGTTGACATCTGCGATGATGCATCTGCGAATGATGGTGTCATTTGAGAGTGGAACGAGAGACAACTTGTTTTCAGCAGCTTTTCCCAGCATGATGTTGGCCATCTTCAATGCAGCCGGTTTGATGAGTGTCTCGCCAACGGTGTGTGCTTTGCCCTGCTTTGCGATCAGGTACGCAACTTCATATGACGCGGTGAGGATCGGTTTGTCAATTAGAACGAAGCCGAGGGTGGGCAAGGTAGCACTTGCGTCGAATCGGACTCTCTTCAATTTGAATTCATCCAGCGTTGCTGGATGTCTTTGTACTGCCCCTCGCCGTGCAGTTTTTTGAAGGGTTCCCGTAGTTTTGCTGGTGCTAGGCTGGAGTTGCTCAACTTGACATTGCTAAGCATGCATTGAGGATGCTGACTTCCGTCCGTTCCGTCAAACACGTGAACCCGTACCGCACATAATCCTCCGACCACTTCCTTTTTTTGCTCGACATACTGCAAAAAAAAAAAAAAAAAAGTAACAAACTGATCTTAATTGAGTTCAGGCAAATAATTATATGACAAAAATTTAAAAAGGAACATGCTTAAATATAATCAGTACCCCTCTGAAAACTGAGAAATTTTAACGAAGAAAACATAACTTATAGTTACGATGACGGGATTTATTATCTACCCAACTCTGTCACCTCAAATCCCATTATAATATTACATAGAAAACTGCGAATTGTTAGTTTTAAATTGCAACCAAAGGAGTTATATCACCTCCACCTAATTTTCTGAGTAATTCAATCATATTTTATAATCACCATCCACTTTTGACTTTAATATAACTCTGAACCCGCCCGCCCTGCATATCCACAAACATTTCCAACTTACTTTTCAATTAATCAGTAACTCCAAAGTAAGGCGCGACCAATGACGCACGGCACACGGCAAGCTAATCGAGGCTATTCACTGGAATTTCCGAACACCTGCAAAGTCCAAAATCCAGTAAGTAAGTAAGCAACATCAACAGAATAATTAGCAAGTTGCTCATTGATTCAACTTACTACAGTCAGTGTGAAACAACTTATCTTAAACACAGACCAGAGAAACCATGAATGGGATGGGAATACAATTACAAATAACATTTCCATTCGTTCGTAACATACATAGCAAAATAATAATAATATTAATAATAAGCGTAATTACACAGATTCAAAATTGATACAAAACTAAAAACAAAACAACAACAAATTGCAATGCGTTTCGGAGGACCTCCGCCGAACCCCTAAGACTGGCTCACTGAACCCCTGGGGTTCGGTCGAACCCAAGTTAAGAACCACGGGCCTAGAGGTACGCACACGTGCCTTTAAGCTGTCTAGCCTGGGTTTGAATCCCGACCCAGTTTTAACCTGTCATCCCGATGTTTCAAATGCAGGGCGATTCATCAATGTGTAATGTGTGTGCCTACCCTCGGATGGATGTTAAACTGGGCATCCCGTCTGCCAGAATTCATTGGTGGAATTTAAATACCCCATGGTGTCCTTCGCAAAGAGATGAGAGCTATCGCCGGCACCATGGCCAAATCACAAATTCTTGCCCTGACTATTATTGGTCGGGTTTCAGATCAAAATGTATTTCATCACTAGCTGAAGTACCTAGCGTTGCCTGGTGAGGGGTTGGGGAGGAGAGAATGGAGGGGATGGAGTGGGGAAGGGGAAGGAGGGGGAAGGGGAAGGAGGGGGAAGCGGAAGGAGTGAGGGAGGGAGGGGGAAGGAGGTGGGGAGGAAGTGGGGGAATGAGTGGGGAAGGGGGAATCGGAAGGAGGGGGAGGAGGGGAAGGGGAGACAGGGGAGGAAGACAAAATTCCCTGTGCGAAGAGTGCTTTAACCTCAGCATTACCCATGTAAAAAAGGAAATTGTAATACCCCTGCCACCACCACCAGGTAGCGCTGCATGGTACACATTTACATAGTTACACACAGACAATTTTTTTAGCGATTAAAATTATGCCATACAATGAAGCCCGACCCGTAGCAGTGTGCATATGCTGCACAATGGCCCCAATTTGGGCACAATTGCCTGGCTCACATTATTTATTAATAATCACTAAGGTGGCAAATCAAGATCGAGCAAAGTTGGAGATGTAATTTATTCCTTTGGGTCAATGTTGAAAGTCGTCTTTGTGCCAATCATCTTGTATTCAGACACGGATAAGCTGTTGAAATCGGCATGTTGTGCCCTTCTCGGAAAATGTTGGTGGCGAAAGAGCGAGATCATTCAGTAAGCGTTCAGGGCTTCACTCCCTGAGCGGAGAACCAAAAACCCTACTACTGGGAAGTCAATGGCAAACCATCCAGTATAAACCTTGATCAGGAAGCTGCTTCGGCGGCACTGATCACCGATGCTCTGTGAAGAGTTTGGTACATCAGAGAGAGAGACTCGTTTTGAAACTGAGATTAAAAGCACCGAATCAAATACAAAATGATGCAAAAAACATGTTATTGGCCAAGTTGGTGTTCCAATCTGAGCACACAGCTCACGATGCTGGGATCCCGGGTTCAAACGTCATGGTAATCTGTCAGATTGTCCACCGCATATTAATGTTCTTACAATCCGTGTAAGGGTAAGCTGATGTCTCTTAATGTCCTCATTCTAGATGTAGTACTTATGACGTGTCACTTCAATACTGGCACTTAAAGGTGGTAATGTTTTAAAATCCAATATTGTACAGGTAATATGAAGGTATACACAGCACATTCCACTACGTATTACCACAAAAAGAATGCAAGGGGTCAGTGACCTCCTTGGAAAAGGAGAGGGGGAGAGAGGAGAGGGACAAACACTTCTGCGATAAATAAAGGAGATGAAAAACCTTAGGATTCTTTACACGGCCTCGTTAATAACAAGTGGGAAATGATTGCCTGCAATGGTCGAGTACTGTACACGAGGCTGTCTTGTTTGGTGCATTCTAGCCATCCAAAAATGCCATGGGAAAAGCAGCAGATTGAACTTAAAAACTAATCAAATTGCCATGACTTCCTCCCTCCGTACAAATAAATTAGCAAAATTAATCGCTGTCTTGCAGGTCGAATGATCAAGTGGCAATCTACGACAAACAATGGAAGAGCGGGGTAGTGACAAATCGCTTAAATAATGACAAAGACAAAAGCCTTATAAGCAACACCAAAGCAGGAAAAGGAAAGAGTCAGAAACTTTAATCCAAACGTGGAAGCAGTTTTGCGTGCTCGAGTGCATTGCCGTGTGCATAAACGCACCACCTCCTGTTCCCTTTTGAGTTCGACCTTCGCTCCATGCTGGTCCTGCACGGGATCGCACTCCAGCTGGGATAACAGCACGGGATCGCACTCCAGCTGGGATAACAGCACGGGATTGCACTCCAGCTGGGAAAACAGCCACAGAAATAAAATTCTTCCCCAGGGTTAATTTCAAAAAAACGTTTCACTCTTTACACACACATCATCATGGAAGCTGCTCCAATAAAACCTTTAATGAGAGAACAAAAAAAATTAACAACAGTAGCAGCAACAGCGAAACAAAACTTTAAAATCTCATCCCAAAGCTCATCCAGACTGTGCACTGTATACAATCAAAATAAAGACCAATATTACTGCACTGTAGTCACAAGAAGGAAGCCAGACATTAACAATACGTACACACAATATATACACGCACAATATATATATACTAGCGGGGTCACCCGTGGGAATCCCACGGGCATGGATGTGTGTGACATTTCGACATATTGAGTTATATGCTGCACATTCATTTTTACAAAATGGTTACTGGCAAGTCATCAGATCCAGAAATGGTGTGAATTTAGTTATTTCACATAATATGTGACCCCTCACTCCTCTCCACCTGACACTCTCCTGTCTCCACCTGACACTCTCCTGTCTCCACCTGACACTCTCCTCTCTCCACCTAGCACTCCTCTCCTCTCCAAACCCTCACATCCCTCTCCTTTCCAATCCCTCACCTCTCCAATCCCTCACACTCCTCTCCTCTGCAATCCTTCACACGCCTCTCCAATCGCGCCTCACACTCCTCTCCAATCGCGCCTCACACTCCTCTCCAATCGCGCCTCACACTCCTCTCCAATCGTGCCTCACACTCCTCTCCAATCGTGCCTCACACTCCCCTCCAATCACTCCTCTCCAATCGTGCCTCACACTCCTCTCCAATCACGCCTCACACTCCTCTCCAATCGTGCCTCACACTCCTCTCCAATCGCGCCTCACACTCCTCTCCAATCGCGCCTCACTCGCCTCTCCAATCGGCTTTCCCCGTCTCGTTTCTCTCCTTTTTCTCCCGTCTCGTTCTTTTTCTTGCTCCAAATCGGCCCGTCGGAATCGGAAATCGGCCCGTCTCGCCCGTCGGCCCGTCGGAATCGGAAATCGGCCCGTCTTGCTTTTGTGCTTGTGCGTAAATAAATTGTGTTCATGACACCATTTCTGGTGTTGGGCTAGCGGCTAGGGTGCCGGCTTAGGATCCTGGGTTCGAATCTCGGTCGATCGCCGAATTAATGCCAGGGGGGTTGACTCAGCCTGTCATCCTTCCGAGGTCGGCTAATTGAGTACCAGTTCACTGGTAATTCCCCGTTTGTCGTTGAAGGCGGCAAAAAGGGTTGGCGTCAGGAAGGGCATCCGGCCGTAAAACATTGCTTCAAAAAGGGGACAAAAAAACAACAACTACCACGGTCCCCGAAAAGGCCAACCCCCGCTTTGCGGGGAAAAATGGCCTCTAAACGGTGGTTTTTACACCATTTCTGGATCTGATGACTTGCCAGTAACCATTTTGTAAAAATGAATGTGCAGCATCTAACTCAATATGTCGAAATGTCACACACATCCATGCCCGTGGGATTCCCACGGGTGACCCCGCAAGTTTGCATTGACGTTCGTCGATGGACTCGTTCGCCCGTCTCATTCGTTTTCTTGCTGCATCCTGTTCAAGTCTGCGTTCTTCATCGATCGTCTCATTCATTTTGGAAATAGAAGTTTCCACGCAGCGCATGAATTGTCACGATCCTCAAGAGGAATTTGTCTCGTAATCATCAAATGATAAATGGCAAGTAAATTATATTGTGGAAAATTAAAGATTTCAAATAAACCTATTTAAAGTGTATTCGCACATAACTAATTTTAAAAAACGAAGAAATATCTCTCGGTAATTTCCTGAAACATATTTTACTTCCGGCTAATAATGTTGAATTAAATAAAAACGAAGAAATATATGTCGGCATCATTGTTGACGTTTTTGTGACGACTGTCATCAAACGAAAAAGTAATATATCTTAACGGAAAAGCAAAAGCGAATTTTTAATATATATCGACACGTTGCCGTCGGTGTCATGTTGGGCGGTGTATGATACACCATGACGCGATTTTTAAAAATATATCTCTGCATTTTCCCGCGTGTGGAATGTTCTCAATTATTGCTGACACCGAGTCCAAAACCATCGATAAAAATGAAATCATATGGTGAGTTAGATTGGAGATAAAGGCGTGAGAGAGACTCAATGGCCTTGAAGTTGAAGTTACAGGCGTTTGAGAATTCATTTCGTTCTATAAACGGCAACTTTCATTGGATTTCCTTCCCGTTTTTTTTCAACCGAGTCGAAAACTATGTTAGCGACTGTGAAAAATGAAATGATATATCGAATTTTTAATATGTATCGACACGTTGCCGTCGGTGTCATGTTAGGCGGTGTATGATACACCATGACGCGATTTTAAAAAATATATCTGCATTTTCCCGCGTGTGTGGAATGTTCTCAATTATTGCTGACACCGACTCTAAAACCATCGATAAAAATGAAATCATATGGTGAGTTAGATTGGAGATAAAGGCGTGAGAGAGACTCAATGGCCTTGAAGTTACAGGCATTTGAGAATTCATTTCGTTCTATAAACGGCAACTTTCATCGGATTTTCTTCTCGTTTTTTTTCAACCGAGTCTAAAACTATGTTAGCCACTGTGAAAAATGAAATGATATATCGAATTTAAAATAGATATCGACACATTGCCGTCGGTGTCATGTTGGGCGGTGTATGATACACCATGACGCGATTTTAAAAAATATATCTCTGCATTTTCCCGCGTGTGTGGAATGTTTGTGGAAAATTAAAGATTTCAAATAAACCTATTTAAAGTGTATGCGCACATAACTAATAAAAAAAACGAAGAAATATCTCTCGGTAATTTCCTGAAACATATTTTACTTCCGGCTAATATGTTGAATGAAATAAAAACGAAGAAATATATGTCGGCATCATTGTTGACGTTTTTGTGACGACTATCATCAAACGAAATAGTAATATATCATAACGGAAAAGCAAAAGCGAATTTTTAATATATATCGACACATTGCCGGCGGTGTCATGTTGGGCGGTGTATGATACACCATGACGCGATTTTAAAAAATATATCTCTGCATTTTCCCGCGTGTGTGGATTGTTCTCAATTATTGCTGACACCGAGTCTAAAAGTAAAACCATCGATAAAAATGAAATCATATGGTGAGTTAGATTGGAGATAAAGGCGTGAGAGAGACTCAATGGCCTTGAAGTTACAGGCCTTTGAGAATTCATTTCGTTCTATAAACGGCAACTTTCATCGGATTTTCTTCCCGTTTTTTTTCAACCGAGTCTAAAACTATGTTAGCGACTGTGAAAAATGAAATGATTTATCGAATTTGATTTGAAATAAAACTGGGGGAGAGCAAGACACCACGGGCCTACAAAACAGGACTCAAAGCTATGCGAGTTAATAAAATGGTGGATATTTGTTTATAGCCACTCCCAGAATGGGTGGAGCTATGGGTGGAGCTACTCTGCAAACCGAGTAAGCCACACCCCGGACAGACACCCAACAGATAGACAGACAGACAGACAGAATCATCTACGGCTATTATAATATAGATATATATATATATATATATATATATGTAATGCATTCACTCGTGTCCGTGTGTGTGTATGTGTGTTCGTGTGTTTGTGAACAAGATATCTGGAAAAGTTCTGAACGGATTTGGATGAAAGTTGGTGGGAGGATTGCCCTTGGGATAAGGAAGAATTGGTTAGTTTTTGGTGAAGCTCAGGATATTATTCCGGATCCAGGAATTTTTTTTGGGAAAGATTTTTTTCTGTTTTACTGCATTAAAGCTTTTATTCTTATTCTTAAATGATGTTTTTCTCCTCTAATTCTGAGATATATCAAAATAAATTCTCTGACAGTTAGGGCTTACTTTCTTTTTCATTTATTGTTTTGGGGAGAGGAATGTAGGAAAATGTTCGGAGAACGCTTGGATTCGGAAGAGGGTCAGAAGATTGCAAAGCACATAGCGAAAGAGAGGTGTGATGTGATGGGGGTGAGTTGCTTGAAGGATGAAGTGGGACAAATCATTGTCGACCCAGATGGAATTAAAGGAAGATGGAAAAGATATATGGAAATGCTGTTGAATACAGAGAATGAATGGGATGGCAACATAGAGAGTAACCCAGTTTTAGGACCGGCAGAGAAGATAACTGAGAAGGAAGTTGAGGAAGCGATAAAAGCAATATAAAATAAAAATAACCACCTTTAGAGGCCATTTTTCCCCGCAAGCGGGGGTTGGCCTTTTTCGGGAACCGTGGTTGTTGTTGTTTTTCGGTCCCCTTTTTGAAGCAATGTTTTACGGCCGGATGCCCTTCCTGACGCCAACCCTTTTTGCCGCCTTTAACGACAAACAGGGAATTACCAGTGAACTGGTCCTCAATTAGCCGACCTCGGAAGGATGACAGGCTGAGTCAACCCCCCTGGCGTTAATTCAGCGATCGACCGGGATTCAAACCCAGGATCTTAGGATCCTAAGCTGACACCCTAGCCACTAGCCCAACACCAGGGTTTAACACAAGCGATAAAAGCAATGAAGAGTGGAAAAGCGGGAGGGCCGACAGGAGTTGTGGGAGATATGTTGAAGGCAGCAGGAAGTTGGGGTGTGAAGAGAATGACAGAGATCTGTAATCTGGTGGTGAAAGAAGGCCGCATTCCAGTGGCTTGGGAACTGAGTACCCTCGTCCCTCTATACAAGGGGAAAGGTGACCCTCTGGAGTGTGGCTCATACCGAGCGATAAAGTTATTGGAGCATGGAATGAAGGTATTGGAAAGGGTGTTGGAGAGGAGAATAAGGAAGAAAGTGAAGATCGACGAAATGCAGTTTGGATTTATGCCAGGAAGAGGAACAACAGATGCACTTTTCATTGTGAGGCAGTTGCAGGAGAAGTACATGGAGAAGAGGCAGAAGTTGTTTTTTGGGTTTGTTGATCTGGAGAAAGCATTCGATAGGGTTCCACGCAAAGTATTGACATGGGCATTGAGGAAGTTAGGAGTGGAGGAATGGTTTATCAGAGTAGTGATGGCAATGTACAAAAGAGCGCGCACAGCTGTAAGGACGAAGGATGGGAACAGTGGTGAGTTTGAGGTGAAGGTGGGAGTGCATCAGGGGTCGGTACTAAGTCCACTACTATTTGTAGCTGTGATGGAGGTGCTGGCTCAGAACTTAAAGGAGGGTTTACCGTGGGAGTTGTTGTATGCAGATGATCTGGTGTTGATTGCGGAAAGTATGGATGGACTGAAGGAAAAGATGAACAAGTGGAAGGAATGTATGGAGACAAAAGGTCTGAAGGTGAATATCGGAAAGACGAAGGTGATGGCAAGTGGTAAAGCATGTGGTGAGGTGGAAAGAACTGGGAAGTGGCCGTGTGCTGTGTGCAGGAAGGGTGTCGGAGTGAACTCCATTCAATGTACTATGTGCGCTGAGTGGGTTCATCAAAAATGTAGTGGTCTGAGGGTCATTTACCAGTGTGGCAGCTACATTCAAATGTAAGGTGTGCACAGAGGGAGCTGCAGATGGAGGAAATGTTGAGTTGGATCTTGGAGACGGCGTGAAGCTGGAAGGTGTGAAAACATTTTGCTACCTCGGAGACATGCTGAATGGAGAAGGTGGATCAGACTAGGCAACAGTTGCTCGAGTGAGATGTGCATGGAAGATGTTTCGGGAACTGAGTGGCGTGCTGATGAGGAGGAGAGTGTCGCTGAAGCTGAAGGGAAAGGTGCATGCTGCATGTGTGAGAAGTGTTATGATTTATGGGAGCGAGACATGGGTAATGAACGTAGAGCAGCAACGAAGGCTGGAAAGGGTGGAAATGCGAATGGTTCGACGGATGTGCGGAGTATCGTTGAGAGAGAGGAAGACAAATGATGAATTGCGAAAGATGATGGGAATATTGCCCGTGATTGATGCTGTGAAGAGGAACAGGTTGAGATGGTTTGGTCATGTGTTGAGGAAGGATGAAAGTGACTGGTTGAGAAGAGTGATGGAAATTAATGTAGAAGGAAGTAGAGGACGGGGTAGACCGAGAAAGACTTGGCTAAAGATGGTGGAAGAAGAAATGTGGGCAAGGGGGTTAACAAGGAGAGATGCAGAAAATAGGGCAAAATGGAGAAGATTGTCATGGGGACCGCAAGGCTAACCCCCGCTCTAGCAGGGAAAATGGCCTTAAATGCATGTTGCATGTTGTTGTTTTGGGGAGAGGGGATGTTAAACAAAACGTATTATTCCAACTAAACCCACGGCGGGAGTATGCGCTCTACTGAGTGGCGTTCTAGTTCAACATATTTCAACAATATTGATAGATAAAGGTGATATAATACAACAAATATCATGAAACATTTACATTTTGTGGTCCATTGTATAATTTAAATAAACATAAATGCAAATTTCGCATGTGGAAAAAGTAAGACTGATGACGTCATCATTTTTTTTTCTAAACTAATTTATTCTTAGATTATGCTCAAGAAATTTCATCTTGATCGGATGACGTTTTGTACTTGTCGAATTATAACGTCATAATGGACGCACCTATGACATCATCATTAACATATTTTATTCCCCATGGAGAGTTCTTTACAATGAGCCATGTCTCAATTTTTTCTATTCAGCACTTTCGGAGATATGGAGGTGCAAAGTTTTTCGGTTTTTCCAAGATGGCGGCCGAACCACGTGACCAATGACGTCATCGTGTTATTTTTTCTCCACCAGTTTATGCCGACATAGAGCTCAAGAAATTTCATCTTGATAGGATGAAGTTTTGTACTTGTCAAATTATGACATCATAATGGAGGCACCTATGACATCATCATTAACATATTTTATTCCCCATGGAGAGTTCTTTACAATGAGCCATGTCATGTCTCAATTTTTTCTATTCAGCGCTATCGGATATATAGAGGTGAAAAGTTTTTCGATTTTTCTAAGATGGCGGCCGAATCACATGACCTATGACGTCATAATTATCATTAAAAATTCTACCGGTGGAGTTGCACCTATGGTGAAAACTTCCTGTCAATCGGACCAACGGTTGCAGAGAAAATCATATTTATTCTGTGTGGACAAACAGACAAACAGACAAACAAACAGACTCAAATGCAATACCCTCTCCTCTGGCGAGGGTAAAAAGCATGAACATCACAAGGGGTGGTGCAACAAAAGTCACAGCGCTGCAACACAAAGGCCCGTACCTGAATACAGTCAAAACCAAATGACACAGGAATGGACACAACACTCCTAACAGTCAAGGATGGAATGACAGCAGTCCTCAATATCGTGTGTGTCCTCCCTAAGCTGTGATGCAGGCTGTACACCTCCGACGCATCCGACGCATACTAGGCGTCTGATGCGGTCCTGTGGGAAGTCTGTCCCACGTGCAAGGGTACTCCTCCTGCAAGCCTTGAATGAGCATTTGCCGATTGACAGCCGTTGATCTCCTCGATGCAAGACATCGACCAAGCTCATCCCATAAATGCTCAATGGGATTGAGGTCAGGGGAATAAAGCATCCAAGGCATCACTTCAACACCCTGTTCCTGGAGGAAGTTGGTGGTCAGGCGAGCAGGATGGGGTCGAGCGTTGTCCTGCTGGAAAACTGTGATGTCAGGATGAGCCTGGAGAAATGGCAGCAGATGAGGTCTCAAAACTTCATTGACATAACGCTGACAAGTGAGAATACCTTCGATGACTACCAGAGGTGTCCTGAAACGGGTGGAAATGCTGGCCCATACCATCACACTGGGTCCTCCCCAACGATTGATCTGGCGAATACAGCATGATGCATACCTTTCCCCACCTTTACGACATACCCGTTGACGCCCATCAGCAACATGGAGGCAAAATCTGGACTCATCGCTGAACAAGACTGCACTCCACTGTTGCTGTGTCCAGCGGCGATGCTGCAGACACCATCTTAGTCTGTTCCGCCAATGCACTGTGTGACCTCTGCAAGGACGTCTTTCCACCAGGCCCGGACTTCTCAAGCGCCCCCGCATAGTAGAGACACTGATGCGGTTGTTGTGGCGACCTTTTGTCACTGCAGCTGTTTGCATCGCAGGGCGGAAACGATCACGAAGATGCTGCAGCACAATCCAGTGGTCTTGGTTTGGGGTGGTTACCCGTGGTCTTGCTCTTCGTGGACCATCATTCACAGTTCCAGTTTCACCGTAACGCCTGACCAGGTTGGAAATTGCAGGCTGTGAGCAACCAAGATGTTGAGCAATTGTTTGCTGGCTTACACCAGCCTCAAGCATCCCAATTGCCCTTAAACGTTGTTCAGATGTTAGGCATGGCATCTGAATTTTCTTGTTGTTTCCCCTGTCAGAAGCCTCTAGAGTGACATAGACAGCAGTAAAGGAATGTCTAACCACGAGAACTGAAGGATTTCATTATGAGGGTCGTTATTTAAAGGGAAATATCCCGATACAGAACCACTCAAGCATGCCATTGTTGATCAACCAGGTGAATGAAGTGAAGTTCCCGTTACATAATCAGCCATTACAATTGAAGAAACGTGTTTGTAAAGCTGCACATTTCAAAAAATGAAAGTGATAAGTTTCTTTTGATGCTCAGTTTATATGTTTAATCAATTATATTAATTAAGGAATTAACTTCACTAAAATAGTTGTCAATATTAGTATATCAAATGCAATGCAATAGGAACTTGTTTACCTGAAAACCAACCAAACTTAAACAAAAGGTGACAATGGAGTCTAAAGACTATCACAAGATCTGATCAAACAATCAGCCAAATATCCTCTATTTAACATGATGGAAAATACCTTCTCAGCACGTTCCACAAAATCATCCTTCACTGAACAATTTCTTGCAAATCCAAGTAGTTGAGATGAAAAGACATTGTAACCCATTTTAATTGGTACATTGCGACCTGGAAAGGTGTACAAGACTACAGGGAAACTGAAATCATCAACTTTATGATACACACTTGTACTAAAGCCATTCTGTCCAACTCTAACTAACACGTCCAATATACAGCAACTGTACAATCATTACCACTCTTGTATGCAATCAGACTATCTGGATAAATCTTGCAAAGTAGCCGATCAAAAGAGTTAGTTAACCACACAAATATCATTAAAAAATTAGTTAACCACACAAATATCATCCAAAAAATTATAGTTAACCACACAAATATCATCAAAAAACATTGCAGTTAACCACACAAATATCATCAAAAAAATTGCAGTTAACCACACAAATATCATCCAAAAAGTTATAGTTAACCACACAAATATCATCAAAAAAATTATCGTTAACCACACAAATATAATGAAAAAAGATAGTTAACCACACAAATATCATCAAAAAAGTTATAGTTAACCACAAATATAATCCAAAAAGTTAGTTAACCACACAAATATCAAAAAGGTTATAGTTATCCACAAAATATTGTTGAGGTTTTGAGAATTGTACATATAACATCATTAAAGGTTAAAGGTTTGCCCCCCATAGTTAGTCCACAAGCAACACGTAGGCCCATTAGAATTAGTTATGTCATAGTATGTGTAAGAGTAGGCCATTTCCCTAGTAGTGGGGCAGATATGTGAAATGATTGTGGGTTTGGTGGTAAAAGCACCAAAATTGGCATATATGATGCCAAGATGGTACTAATTAACTTGAGATATGGTACCAAGCTGGATTTTTTCCGAGAAGCCCATAAAGTGCGAAAATTCAAAATGGCCACCGCCACAATTGAAAATGTCTATTAATTGCTGTATCTTTGTGAATAGTTAACATATAAACTTAAATAAAGTATCCTTTTGTATGTTTTCAGACATGCTGAATCCAATGGAACCATCATTTGGTTGAAAAAAGGCATATATATCAACATAGTGGTCAACTCTATGCTAAAATTCAAGATGGCTGCCGTTCGAATTGTGAAAATCATGAATCTTTCTCACTCTCCTACAGGAGGAATGTATATCATCACCTCGTTGGATCATCTTCATACTATCCATTGGGACGAACTGCAAGATCATGCAATAATTAAGGGAAAGAAAAAGGAATTATTGTTTCTTGTTGTAATAATTTGTATTTCTTCTCTTCGTAGGTGAGTGAACGGGAATTATGTCGACACGGAAAAAATGCAAACTTGTTCACGGCGAGACACTGAGATCAATTGTAGACACATGTCAACCGATAGACCGGAGTATGTGTGCCTTATGCCAAGAACACTCGGATAAACCACTGCAATGTCCAGCGAAATCAAAACGCACAGACGTTGGTGTTGGATATGATACTCTGGGTGAAAACTTGAGCAAATTTCTTGAAGTGGGCAACCAACCATTACCGATTGACATACGTAGGCTTGATGAAGGGGATGGTATTGAAAGCACACTGGAACGTAATCATGCCCAATGGCACAAATCATGCCGATTGAAGTGCTGTGCCAGTCGCCTCGCCAGAGTTCAGCTAGCTTCACAACCTACTACATGTACATCTGACAATACCCTAGGAGGACCTTACATGTTACGGCAGGCTGAACGTACAGATCCTCTAGAAGATTTCAAGTGTTTCTTCTGTGATGAAGTTGGAACGGAGGGCGGAGGCGATACCTCTGCATGAAGCAATGACACCACGACTCACACAGAGGGTTAGGCAATGTGCATTGAAACTGCAGGATCAAAAGTTAATTGCACAAATCAGTTCTCGTGACCTTGTGGCCCAGGAAGCGAAGTACCATGCCAATTGTCTTGTCAAATTGTACAATGCCAGCAACAGGAAGACAGAGCAGGGAGAAAAAGAGAACGTTGACCGAATGTCTCATGGTATAGCATTGGTGGAACTTATGGGATACATAGAAGCGACGAAATTGAGCGACAAGGCTATTGCACCTGTTTTCAAACTGGTGGATCTTCTACAGTTATACACCGACCGACTGGCAGAACTGGGAGTTGTAATAAGTGGACGTATACACTCCACTGATTTGAAAAATCGAATACTCGCAAACATGCCAGGGCTTCGTGCATACAAACAAGGCCGGGATGTCATGCTCAGTTTTGATGATGATATAGGGCATGCACTACGGGATGCATGCATGGACGATGGCGACGATGAAGCTATTTGCTTGGCGAAGGCAGCCAACATAATCCGACGAGATATGTTGGGTATGAGTGCACACTTCGATGGTTCCTTCCCACAGGGATGCCAAGAAGATGCTGTGCCCAAGTCGCTCGTTGCTTTAGTTAGCATGATCATGGATGGACCAAATATCAAGAAAAAGACGACGACGAAGTTATACAAACATCGCTCAGTATTGCTCAATTACTACAGTACAACAGTTATGTGAGAAGACGCGAAGGGTCCACTGGTACACACCACAATAAAAGCAGAGAGACTCCATTACCCATATATCTTGGCATGATGATTCACGGATATACTCGTAAACGGGAACTCGTAGATACCTTGTTCCACTTGGGCTTATCAATATCATATGATAGAGTTCTTGACATTTCCACTGACATGGCCATTTCAGCAGCCCAACAGTATGAATCCGAAGGGGTTGTCTGTCCCCTCATTCTGCGAAAAAATCTGTTCACCACAGCTGCTGTCGATAACCTAGACCACAACCCGAGCTCAACAACTGCTCATTACGCATTTCATGGCACGGGGATTTCACTCTTCCAAAACAGAGTAACAGAATCTGATGGAATCATACGTCAGAAGGCAGAACTGCAGCCGCGTCTTCCTAGCAAGCAGATACCACCTCTCCCTGACTCGTACACAACACTGATGCCCAGAACAGCAAAGAAAGATACGATCATCCCACGGACTGAGGTATGTGACGTGACTATGGTATGTGACTATGGTATGGTATGGACTGAGGTATGTGACTGAGGTATGTGACTATGGTATGGACTGAGGTATGTGACTGAGGTATGTGAGGTATGTGACTGGTATGTGACGGCCTACTTGTTAAAGCTGCTATGGAAGATGAGAAACGGGCGATATACCAGGGTGGACATGTATGGGGACAGGCCCTTGTGCGTTCCCCAGTAGTTCCATCTCCAGAGGCATGCGGTTGGCAAAAGAGTGCCATGCAGGGCTGGCAACTGGTGTGGACAACACTACCAGAAGCTGCGGCGTCTTGTTCAGAGTTGCTGCGATGTGGATGTCAGAAAGGTTGTAGGGGACTATGCAAATGTGTCAGGGCTGCTCTTAAGTGTACATCACTCTGCCGTTGCAGTGGCAATTGTGATCACAATGAGGGCAACTAAAAGTTGTTACATTATGACATGTACATCGTCATGAACATTCACACTGGAGAGAAGCTACTAGTATATCACATAATGTTCGCAATGTAGGAACTGATTATGCACTTCTACACACCATGCCCCATACTAGTGTGTCATAATCTAGACGCATAAATGAAGTGCTGAAATATTCCGACTTATGAAAATAGTATAATGATTTTTGCCAAACCCACTGCTCTGTGAATGCATAAGTCACGCCAATGTACGGTATAATTGTTAGTATGCAATGTGTACTGGTGTCATGGGTGTATAAATGTATAGGGCCTACTGATAGTATGCAATGTATAAAGGTTATTCTCCACATTATAATTGGAGATGTATATAATGTTTCACTTTGTTCAAAATATGATTTTGTTTCGCACAAGTATAGCTAGCTGCTCAGTCTACTTTTCTCATAAGATAACCGGTCGCTTTTGGGAATTCGGACGCTCGTAATCATAACATTTAACAACAACTGAAGGTGGTTCACTATGCATTTGTATTGTTTTAATTGATGGTGCCATTATGCCTGAAATATATTAATAAATAAACTTGATCTATGTTTTATGACAAAATTACTTGGTATTATATGATTTGGGTGGTAGATATCAACAATTCGAATGGCGGCTATTTTGAATTTTAGCATAGAGTTCACCACTATGTTGATATATATATGCATTTTTTCAACCAAATGATGGTGCCATTGGATTCTGCATGTCTGAAAACATACAAAAGGATACTTTATTTAAGTTTCTGCTAACTATTCACAAAGATACAGCAATTAATAGATATTTTCAATTCCGGCGGCGGCCATTTTGAATTTTCGCACTTTACGGGCTTCTCGGAGAAAATCCAGCTTGGTACCATATCTCAAGTTAATTAGTACCATCTTGGCAACATATATGCCAATTTTGGTGTTTTTACCACCAAACCCACAATCCTGGTGGCTTTTTACACATATCCGCCCCACTATAGTGACATTGCGTTGTGTAAAGAAATAAGCTTAGGTCCCTGTTCATTTTGCAGCCGCCCTTCATTTCAATCATGGGCAAACTCGATCCCGTGCCCCCTTTGGCATCCCTCAAGTTTGTTACGCTCTGGCCGCCAGCAGCGTTAGCTGCCCGTTGCTCACTCAAACTAGTCGGGTAACCACGAGGTAGGCCTGAAAAGAGGGAGGAGCGCGAGGTCGAGGTGTGGCCGCGTCAAGCAGCGCGTCAGAGGCGGTGAGGGTAAGGGCACCAGCCAACTAGGGCTGAGAGGGCATGGCTTGAGAGGGCGTGGTACAGAAACGTCTGGTGAGTTCCAGAGGGTTCCAGGGGCGTGGCAATAAAACCCTTGGCGAGAGGCCCACCACCTCAGTTGAGATGAGAAGGGAGAGGCGCTTACAAAGGACTGGAGCCAGGCATTGGTATTAAAAGGACTCGCATGCATACGCAGATGAGAAGGGATGCGCAGTTGAGTTACGAGTTGAGAGATGAGAAGGGAGAGGCGTTTACGAAGACTTGTATGAGGACCGAGCGAACTGGCTGATATGAGAGAACTGATCCGGAGCACTCGTGTGAGAACTGCATTAAGAGGACTGGCGTGCACATGCCAGTTTCGAGCCTTGATTGAGAAGCGCATTGCTCGCGTTTCTTGAACTATTACGAACTATTCGCTTATTACATACGCGGCTTAGCCGCGAGTGTAACCGCCAAAGCCAGCCCAACCGATTCGCTCTGTAATAATCCCGTGCGCACCAACGACACGTGGAGAGCTCCTGGCCGCTGCCGTCTGTTCATCTGCTTCGCGGTGCGATTTGGGGACCAGAGGAAGAGCTGCCTGGACGCCATCCCTGGCCCATCGACCTGTTCGTCTGCAACCCCGTGTGAGTGTGTCTGAGTGTGATGGGCCCGTTTGTCCAGGGATAAGTTAAGACTGTTTAAGGCTGCACTGTGTATTCTTTTTCTTCTCTTGTACAAAGTGTAAATAAATTCTGTTATTCCTTTCTTCCAAATTCGACCGTTTCCGTCATTTCCTCCATTGGGTAAGCGTGGCACGATCAAGAACCGCTCGGATCGGGTTTAATCATTGATAACGGCTCGGGTCATGGGTCGCTACCGCTCGGCGTTTCCACTAACACCCGTGATTCGGGCGGGGCTTATTTCCTCGTTTCCGGTCAGCATTAGTACTTAGGTCAGAGCGAATCCCTAGTCCTAAAACCCTATCTAACGCTGTCCGGGAAGGACGTCATCGGTCTCGGGTCCCGTCGGCTAGTAAAAGACAAGGGGACTAATCCCCCCTTGGTAAGGGGAAAGGCCGGCGCTGAGATCTGCAACAATTGGTGTCAGGGGAGTGGGATTGGCCCCGAAGTGCGCCTAACCCACTCAAAATTACGAGCGGCCGAAATTTAATTATTAACATCCAAATTAAAATCGTGCCATGGATAACCAAGACGGTCGGATGCCGGTGGGGGTAAATGAGGAGGTAGAGGAGGAATTAGAATCAATAACCCAGGACCCCCGGGAAGAATGGGAAGAAGAGGAGAACATGGATGAGGGTGCAGCAGTAGGGGTGGCAGGGGAAGAAAATGGCGGCGCCTCGCACGTGGCGACGAGGGCCGCGCCCGCTGCGTAAGTAGGGGTTATGGACCTGCAAGTCTTTATGGCAGAAATGAGGGCGTGCATGACAGAGTCGAAATGGGAAATGAGCCGAATGGGAGAGCAATTGGGAAATCAAATTGAGGGATTGAAAAATGATATCGGAGAAATGAAAGACGGGTTAAATAATTTGGAAAACAAAATGGGGGGCCAATTGAAGGAAATGGGGGACAAAACTACCCGGGAAATAAAAGGGTTGGAAAACAAGATGGGGGATCAATTAAAAGAGGTAAAAAACGGGCTGGAAAGCAAAATGGACGCCCAAAAGAACGAATTGGAACAAATGAGGGTTAGTCAGGGCCCTTCGGGATATTTTGGTTCAAATTCTTCCAAAAGCATCAAATTTGGCGCAGATGTTGCCCATGCCATACTCTTTCGATTTTTGACGGGCGCCAAGGGCGGTATGATCCGGGGACCATACCGGTCCATCCGACCATGTCACCTGACCTACGACGTCATAATTAGGATATGCATCCAATCACATGGCGTTCAAAATGTGGTGGTCAAAGTGGTCAAAGTTCAAAATGAATCGATCGAAAAATGAAGGCAGGGATCCATTTTTAAGGTTTTCATAAAATCCAATATGGCCGCCAGGTCACATGACCTATGACGTCATATTTATGACATGTATACATGAACCCGGATCATGATCGCACAAAAATTAAACACAAGGATATGGCATACAGTTCATAAAACATCAAAATCCGTACCTTTATAATTAGACTGATGAACTGCATATGCCTGAAAATTAGGAAATAGACATGTAAATATCTCCTCTAATTGTCAAAAATAAGGTCAGAGTTCGATTACCCAACCCAGAAACATAAAATGGTGAACCTCGCGTAAATCTTGACAAAAAACTCAAAAACCGACATGTTTGACTCAAAAATGACCTTTAAGATGACCTTGAGGGTTGACCTTGACCTCGAATCATCAAAATAACATCATAATTGGATTCCTCGACCTTGAAAACCCCTGAAAAGTGGTATCATACACGATTCCAACCCTTTTGGTTATTTAACTGATTTTCCTCTAATCCGGGTGGCGGCCATTTAGTATTTCGCCAATATGGGGCCCCCGGGGGGGGGGGGGCGCCCGTCTTGGCGCCCGTCAAAAATCGAAAGAGTATGGCATGGGCAACATCTGGGCCAAATTTGGTGCTTTTGGAAGAATTTGAACCAAACGGCCCCAAAATATCCCTAAGGGCCCTGACTAGATGGCATCAAAGAGGGAAATAGAAGAAATGGGGGAGGACATAAGGCGCGGGTTGAGCGAAGAGGTCGCAGGGGTACGCGACGAGGTAAAGCAGTGCGAGGAGCGCGTGGAGAGGGAGTTGAGGAAGAGTACGGCTAGGTTACATGGGGCTATTGAGGAGTTGACGCGGGAAGTAGAAAAGCTGACGGTGAGACAGAAAGAGTTAAGGTAGCAAGTGGGTAAGAACACGGACGTGATAGGGGGGCTGAAAGCAGCACAAAGGGAAATTAAGAAAAAACTTATAGCGACGAAGAAAGAATGTCAGATGGTACACGCGGGGCTGACAAAGAGGTTGGATGACGTGGTAGAGACGTTGGGGGCAAGGGAACGAGAAGTCAGGACCCATATAGAGACGACCAAGGTGGCCTTAGAAAAGAAATTGTGGGGGCGCACCGGGAAATAGAGGAGGTGAAACAAAAGTTGGAGGAGGTAGAAGCAGGGGTGAGTGAAATTAAAAAGAGACGGAGGGAGACTAAAAATGAAATAAAGGAGGAGGTGATGGAATTTGTACAAGGTCTGTGTTCACATCGTGATGACGTGCTCGCTAACCAAATAAAGAGTTTGCAGGTGGCGGTGGAGAAGCGAAGAGGAAGAAGTGCCGAGGTGAGTGGCGATAATGTCGGGAATGTATATGGTGTGAGGGGAGGTTCGACGAGCTTGGGAGTGGGCATAGACCCGGGCGTTCGTGAGAGGCCGATAGTAAGGTGTGCGACTGGTCCGGAGTGCGTGGAGAGAGAGTGTGCACAGGGATGTCTGACCATGGGGAGTGCGAGAGGTGTTGGTGAGCCGGGGTGTGCGAGTATGGAATGGGTAGCGGGTTGCGACGAGGCGACACAAGCATCGACACCGACCGGGGTAGTCTTTAGAGGGATGGGGGACGCACGCAAGCCCCCAGGGAATAGTGTACTATGGGGGCCCGAACAGTTCGGCCCCGCGTTTATTCCACAGGGAGCGACGCACGGGGTCCGGCCTTCGGGCAGCCATAAGGTTCCACTCGTGCCGTATGACGGCAAGAGCGATTTGAGGGCGTACCTGGCGCAATTCGACCAAGTGTGTAGGGGGAACGGTTGGAACCCGGACGAAGGTGGGGTACATCTTGTGGGGGCACTGCGCGGCGCGGCGAGGCGGTGGAGGTTCTGACGGCCTTACCACCGGGTGCTATCACCCTGCCAGACTGCCGTGCGGCCTCAATTAATCGTTTTGGTATAGAACAGCAGAGCGAGCTCGTTAAAGCTCAGCTCACGGTGCGAAAACGAAAGCCCCAGAAGACCATCGGGGAGCTAGCGTATGACATTCGCCGCGCAGTAGGGATCGCACACGCAGACATGGCAGCGACCTCCCAGGAAAGCCTGGCGCTGGACCATTTCATTCAGGCCTTCCCGGACCCCGAGCTTCGGCAACAGCTTGCCATATGGCGCCCGCGGACCTTGAGCCAGGCGGCCGATGCTGCGGCCCGTTGGGAAGCAGCAAGGCCCTTGGCCCAGGGAAGCGAGCGCCACGCAGTGGCGGTGCGACAGGTAGGGCCAGTGGCTGGTGGCGGCCCCCTGAGGGGGTCCACCCCCGAAAGGGGCCCTGACCTGGAAGGCATGGTCCGAAGGCTGGTGGACCAGCGCCTGGCGGGATCTGGACCATGGCAGGCGGCTCCGGAGGTGGCACAAGGTAGGCCACGGACAAATGCCCCAATTAGGACTTACAGGGGGGGCAATTTGGAATTCCGGAGGCAAGCACCTTACCAGGTGAGGTGCTTTAATTGTAGCCGGCTGGGTCACCGTGCGTGGGAGTGTCGAGCCCGGCGCCAGGAGGGACCCCGGCAGCCGGGACCATCAACTCCACCTCGAACGGGTCGGGCTAGCCGACCCCAGACACCCCCCAGCCAGGGCCCGGGAAACTAATATGTGCCGAGCATGCAGAGCCGTGTTCGGTAGTAGGGGATGGTGAAGAGCCCTCATTGACGCGACAGGTCATCTATTGTGGCCAAATTGTACAGGTAGCTTGACAATTCGGTGCAAAATTGCCGGCGTGGGGGTAGACGCCGTAGTGGACACAGGAGCTAGCGCCACGATCATCAGCCCTGTGATCCTTAATTCGAGTGGAGACGGCTGGGATAAAATCCAGCGTCTGGAAAATCATACTTTGCAGCTGGCTGTAACCCAGATCCCGCCAGGATCGGTCCAGATCCCGCCAGGATGGGGGTAACGGCCCCCATCATAGGGCGTGGTTTTGTAACCCTCAAGTTGGGGTCGGTAAAGAGGGAGATATAAGTTTGGGTGGCAGAAGTGGGCGACCCATGCCGAATCGGGTTGGATTTTTGACTGCCAGCTGTTGTAAAATCGATTTGTGCCGGGGGACCCTGCAAGTGGGAATAGATGAGCTGCCATTGGGAGGGGTGAGCACGACCGAAATGACGGAGCTGGAGGCCTCTGAGGCCGTGACTATTCCCCCGAGGGCCGAGGCAATAGTGCCGGCCCGATGGCTAGCTCGCCCAACATGGCAGGAGTACTGCGGCCTGGTCGAACCGGTGGCAGCGCAGTCCATCCCGGGTTTAGTCGTGGGCCGCACCCTCGTAAAAACGGACAGGCCGGTGGTGGCCGTCCGAGTAATTAACATTAGTACGGAACCACGCACTATAGGACGGGGCACGAAGATAGCCGGCTGCACCCTAGTTAATGAAGTCGCGGCAGTGAGGGGCGAGAACATCCAGCCAAGCCGGCCCCAGAGGGAGTCTTTAGCAAAAAGTACTAGGAATTGGCCCGATCCCATTTGTGAGATGGTAAATCGAAGTAGCGTATAGTTGGAGGATACCCAGAGGGAGACCTTACACAAATTGATTGAAACCCATTTGGATATCTTCTCCTTGTTCTCCGAGGATATTGGACGTACGGGCCTGGTGAAACATCAGATCTACACCGGTGAGGCCCGGCCTATTCGTCAGCCTGCCCGATGGCTCCCTTGGAGCAAGAGGGAGGAGGCTGATGAGCAGGTAGAACCATCATCGAGCCCTCGGGAAGTCCTTGGATGTCACCTGTTGTGTTGGTCAAAAAAAAAGATGGGACCACGCGTTTCTGCGTGGACTATCGCCAACTAAACAACGTGACGCTCAAAGACTCATATCCTCTGCCAAGAATTGACAATACCCTCGATGCCGTTGCGTGCTCAAATTGGTTCTCAACCTTGGACCTCAAGAGTGGGTATTGGCAGGTGGAGATGGATAGGGCAGGGAAGGAGAAAACGGCATTTTCCACAGGTAAGGGGCTGTATCAGTTCACTGTGATGCCGTTTGGTTTGTGTAACGCCCCCGCCACCTTTGAAAGATTGATGGAGCATGTACTGGGCGGCATGCCATGGCAGTCATGCCTGGTGTACCTGGATGACGTCCTGGTACATGTTAAAACATTTCCCCAAGCCATACCTAATTTGGACCAGGTGTTTGGGTGCCTCAGACAGGCAGGGTTGAAGCTGAGCCTGCCTGAGTAAGTGCACTTTGTTTGCTAGAGAGGGGGCCTATTTAGGTCACGTCATTGGTCGTGATGGGGTAAAAACAGACCCAGGCAAAATTACAGCGGTAAAGGAGTGGCCCGCACCACGTACCATCAAGGAGGTGCGGGGATTTTTGGGACTCTGCTCGTACTACCGGCGCTTTGTGGCAAAATTTGCAGAGTTGGCCCGGCCCCTTCGCCGGCTTACGGAGAAGGGGACGAGATTTAATTGGACAAGGGAGTGCCAAGAGGCCTTCCTAGCATTGAAGGGGTGTTTGACATCCGCACCCATTCTAGCATACCCCACTAGTGACGGACATTTACCCTGGACACGGATGCAAGCCAGGAAGGATTGGGCGCAGTTTTGTCCCAGACACAGGGGGGCGTGGAGAGAGTGATCGCGTATTATAGTGGGGCCATGAGTAGGCCCGAGCGAAATTATTGCGTCACTCGTAAAGAGTTATTGGCTATGCTGGCTGCCATGAGCCATTTCCACCCGTACTTGTACGGGCGGAAATTTCTGGTTCGAACTGACCATTCCTCCCTGCCGTGGCTCCTCCGGTTCAAGGCACCTGAGGGCCAAATTGCAAGGTGGTTGGAAAAGTTGCACCAGTACGATTTCAGTGTGACCCATAGGGCCGGGAAGGCCCATGGGAATGCCGATGCACTCTCTCGACGTCCTTGTTTGGGGAAAACTGTAAATTTTGTGCGAGACACGAGGAGAGGGAACAATTGGCAGACTCTACCCCTACCCTCGTAGTCCGTGCAACCCGGGTGAGAGGGCCAATTTTGCCACTAACCGCGGATGAAGAATTTGGAACTTTGGCTTGGAGCACGGCCCAGCGGGAGGATCCCGTACTGGGACCGGTGTACGAATGGGTTTGATTGGGAAAAAGACCTAATGGGGAAGAGGTCACCCCCTCGGGGCGCCAACAAAGGCATATTGGGCTCAGTGGCAAACCCTGGAATTGAAAGATAACATCTTGTATCGCAAATGGGTAGAGATTCCCTCTGAGAGAACTTCCTGGCTGGTGATAGTTCCGGAGAAATTTAAAAACACCATATTACAGCAGGTGCATGGTACCCGCTCCGGCGGCCATTTGGGCAGGACAAAGACTACATCTCGGGTCCGCCGGAGGTTCTATTGGGTAAATATGGGGCGCGATATACAGGACTGGTGTCGGAGATGCGGCGCCTGTACTGCTAAAAAGGGACTAGCACGGAGGATGAGGGCCCCCCTTCAATTACACCAGGTGGGGGGCCCCCTTGAGCGGGTGGCTATGGATATTCTAGGACCACTACCCCGCACCCGCCAAGGTAACAAGTACATCCTCGTTGTAAAGGACTATTTCACCAAGTGGCCGGAGGCCTATGCCCTCCCCAACCAAGAAGCCCGGGTGGTGGCACAGGCCTTCGTGGAAGGATTTGTATGTCGGCATGGGATTCTAGAGGAGCTGCACACCGACCAGGGTCGAAATTTTGAAAGCCAATTATTAAATGATGTGTGCAGACTCTTGTCAATTAGGAAAACCAGAACAACGCCCTTGAGACCACAATCTGAAGGGATGGTGGAAAGGTTCAATCGAACCTTGATCCAACAATTGGCATTATTTACCACCACCTGTCAGGACGACTGGGACGAACATCTCCCGTATTTGTTAATGGCCTTCCGAACTAGCCAGCACGGGGCCACCGCAGGCAGCCCAGCGTTGCTGATGTATGGGTGGGAGTTGCGGGCTCCCGCCGACCTGCTATGCGGTCCCGTGACAGAGACCACTAATAGACCGCCGGGGGAGGGCTATGCACGTCACTTGCAGGAAGGCATGGAGAGGGTCCATGCCTTCGCACACCGCCAGCTACAGCTGGCGGGTGCCAAGATGAAGCGCAGGTACGACCACCAGAGCCAGGGGAGTCAGTACGCTCCGGGGATGAAGATTTGGTTCTTCAATCCCCGGAGGCAGAAGGGTAGGTGTCCCAAACTCACCTCACCCTGGCAAGGCCCGGGGGTCGTCCTGGCGCAAATCTGTGACGTGGTCATTAAGATCAAAATGGGGCCACGAGCCCTCCCTCGGATCGTCCACACTGACCGGGTAAGACCCTGCACCGGTGCGCAGGCACCCTCATGGATCGCCTCAGCTTTAGAGGCCGAGGCAGGACCCAGTACCTCCAATGACGGGGGCTCATAGTGCGAAAGGACTGGGGGGGTGATAGTGTTGGCGAATGGTGTCCGATGTAGAGGGATGGTAGATTTACCATCCCTCACATTAACTTTGGGGCACATGAGCTATAGATTATGGGGATGGCAGTGTAAACTAGCCAAGGGCGGGCCAGGATAATTGTTAGGGATTTAGAGATGACAATAGGGACATGAGATTTAAGTAGTGACTTTGTACAGGTAGAGGGGACGTAGAGAGATTAGATGGATGTTAATGACGAGGGAGTGCTTAGTGTAAGGGAAGACGGGAAAGCACGAGTTTTAGAGGGAAGTAGTTAGTTAGATGATGCTGTGTGTGTGTAGTAGTGTGGAGAAATCACGGTGTGCTTGGGCTTGAGCAAATGAGGAATTGAATGGGAACCACCTTGTGCTTGGGCTTGAGCAAATGAGGCATTGGTCGGGGATGACCAGAGAAAGTGTATAAATGGAGTATTGAGAACATGTGTAATGGTGTTGAGTGACTGGACTTGCATGGTGTGCAAGTGGGGATTATTTGGTGTGGAATGCTTGGTGGGAGTAAATGGTGTGGAATGAGTGGTGTGGAGTGCATGGTGCGAAGGAGTGGATGGGGGAAGATGGACCCCTTCACGAATACCCGGGGAGGGTAGTTTAAAGTTAGGTAGAGGGTTTAGGTAAATTGTTTGGATATTGACATCTGTGGTGCAGAAAGTAGCAGTGAAGTGCTTGGATGGGTGCGTGAGTCTGTGGAAATGGAAGTACCCGGCATTGCCGGCGGGGGAAGGGAGGGGAGGAGGAAGGGGAGGGGAGGGTAACGGGGGGGGGGAGGGGAGGAGAGGGTGGGGAGGGGAGAAGAGGGGGGGAGGGGAGAAGAGGGGGGAGGGGAGAAGAGGAGGGAGGGGGAGGAGAGGGGAGAAGAGGAGGGAGGGGGAGGAGGAGAGGGGAGAAGAGGAGGGAGGGGGAGGAGGAGAGGGGAGAAGAGGAGGGAGGGGGAGGAGGAGAGGGGAGAAGAGGAGGGAGGGGGAGGAGGAGAGGGAGAAGAGGAGGGAGGGGGAGGAGGCGAGGGGAGGGGGGAGGAGGGTGAGGCGGGAGGGGGAGTGGAGGGGAGGGGGGAGGGGTAGGGGGAGGGGGGGAGGGGGGGGAAGGGGGAGGGGAGGGTGAGAGGAGGGGGAGGGGGGAGGTGAGGGGAAGTGGAGGGGAGGGGGGGAGGGGAGGGGGAGGGGGAGGGGGAGGGAGAGGAGGGAGGGGCAGGGGGAAGGGAGGGGGAGTGGGAGGGGGTGAGGGGGGAGGGGAGGGGAGGGGAGGGGTGAGGATGGATGGGAAGGGAGGGGGAGAGGGGAAGGGAGGGGAGCGGGAGGGAGGGGGAGGGGAGGGATATAGATGGTTACTGGCAATTATTGATCACATCCACAAATGATGTAATCCACACAATTTATGTACTTTACATAACGTTAATAGGAATACATGGCCGTGTAGATGGGAAATACAGTTTGTTTGAAATAAATCACAAATATCAGATGAAAGTGAAAAAAGACCTATGTGGTGTGAATGGCAATGTTCCTCGCTGAAATGTGAAAAAACTGAATTACGTGCGAACGCATAACTGTGAGATTATGGCGGCAAAGTTGGAACATCACGTGATCGCTCTGAGCGAATCAGCGCGCTGCTCTGCGACCAGCTCAGATGCCGTGTATAATGTTCCTCGCTGAAATTCGCTGAGGTAAATATGAATAAAAAATTCGATATATTTTCACTTTTACGTTTTGGCTAACTCGCTCGCGAACCTGACGAAGATCCTGAGCAAGGATCGCTACGTTATGCTAACGCTACGTTAGCTACGCTACGTTATGCTACATTCGCTACATTATGGATCTAAAGATGGATCTAATATGATATGGATAAATATGGATCTAAAGATGCAAGGTAAAAAAAACCTATGTGGTGTGAATGGCAATGTTCCTCGCTGAAATGTGAAAAAAACTGAATTACGTGTGAATGCATAACTGTGAGATTATGGCGGCAAAGTTGGAACATCACGTGATCGCTCTGAGCGAATCAGCGCGCTGCTCTGCGACCAGCTCAGATGCCATGTATTATATTCCTCGCTGAAATGCGCTGAGGTAAAAATATGGTAAAAAAATATTATGAAATATTTTTTTTTAGGTCAGCCATGTTCTTCCCAGGTTCAATGGCCATGTCTATGCCAAATATGAAGCACGTAAGCCTCTCCGTTTAGGAGTCTATCGGTAACATTACACACACACACACACACACACACACACACACACACACACACACACACACACACACACACACACACACACACACACACACACACACACAAACTGTGTTTTATATGGCTGGGCGTGTGGGCTTAATTGGCGAGTATAGTTATTGGGGCACTCCGCCACTGGTAGTCTGTCGGCCAGGTGAGGCCGCAGGTAGGCTCTGGGAGCCAGTTAGAGTTCAGAGTTGTGTTCAGTGGGGCCCGAGGATCCTAGGAGAGGACCCGGGTAGCCCAATGCCAGAGAGGGTATCAGAGGGGTGAGAGAGCCAGGAGGGGCCTTCCCTGATTTAGGGTAGTTGTAACGAGCATGGTAAGCTCGGGTGGCGACTTCAGTGGCGGAGGTGCGTAGGTAGTTGGACCTGCTAGTGGAGTCACACGACGCAGCCCCGAAATTGTGCGAAGGCACAGTATTGAAAAATTGGGGGAGTGAGACCCCAAATTTGGAAGAGTACCACAGGGTGGGCTAATGGGAATTGGTTTTTAGAACCGCATAGTGTAAAGAGGCCAATTGAATTCGCAGGGCATGGCCCCGGGTAGTTTAAGAGTTAATGTTATTAGAGTATAGTTAGGATGAGAAGTCTCTTCGTACCATACACATCCACTCACCAAGGTGACAGGACTCCACACCCGATTTTGTGAGCTGTTTGGAATGTAAGACGCATCATGACGTGGAAGTGACATTGTGTTTATTCCATCTCTTCCTTCTTGGGAGGGATTGGACGACAAATTCGGAGTAGAGGGGATAGAAGAGACAAGACGTGGAGACAGATTTGTAAAGGAAGTGTAAATACAGGGAAGGGCAAGGGTAGTGTAGGCTGACATGGTGGGGTTACGTACGGCTAGGGACGAGCTTTCTCCGCTCGCCTCCCGTGCTCCTCATGTTGTATTGCCTTGCATGGTGTGTACCCTTTGCGCCCTTTCCTCCGCTAAACTCTCTGCTTTGTCTTTCCTCCCCACCCATGGACCCATATTTTTGTTGAGGGGAGTGTGCAGGAAACCTGAGCTTTGCGGCTGCACTTTGCTCCACCTTGTGCAGCTGCACTCTGCTGCCTGTTGCTGCGCAGGTACACCTAATGGACCACACGTTCTGTGGCCTGGCACCTTTGCTGGAGCAGACAATTGCTGCAAGCGTTATCTTGCCCTGCGGACCAATGATTTTAAGTGGCATCAAAGTCACGCAGATGGACCATGAGATAGCCCTGCAAATAAAAAACGGACACGGTTTGTGCACTTTTTATTATTCCGGTGTGCCAGGAAAGATCTCAAGTTGAATTATGGCACACCGAAGACGAAGCAGGAAGACGCAAGACGCCACAGCCAAGCCGCAAAAGCCAGCATTTATTGTGAAATGTGCATTTTTGATGATTGTGCATGATTGTGCATTTTGGTGCATTTATTATGGTGTATTGGTGCAGTGCATTCTGTGTTTCTCTCTCCAAAATTTCTTCCCACAAAAAGAACAGGTCCTGGGTTGTAGAACTGTAAATAATTAGATTAGTTTTGTAAATAACATGCTCCCCACCAGCTTCATGTATAGTTTGAGAATTCTTTCCGTAATTCAGTTAGCCGTGGGTGTGAATCTGATAGTTAGTACACAACGCAGTAGATGGGACATATCTAGTGTTGTAAAACTGTCACACACAGGGTGTTAGATTAAATGTAGAGGGTAACCACACCTAAGTGTCACATGGAAGTTAAAAAGTAGTCCTGACCCTTGCAAAAAACCGGTCGTGCTCATTTGTGTGGGTTCGGCTCGGGGACGAGCCTGGCGAAGGAGGGAGGCAGTGTTGAGGTTTTGAGAATTGTACATACAACATCATTAAAGGTTAAAGGTTTACCCCCCATAGTTAGTCCACAAGCAACACGTAGGCCCATTAGAATTAGTTATGTCATAGTATGTGTAAGAGGAGGCCATTTCCCTAGTGACATCTGCGTTGTGTAAAGAAATAAGCTTAGGTCCCTGTTCATTTTGCAGCCGCCCTTCATTTACATCATGGACAAACTCGATCCCGCGCCCCATTTGGCATCCCTCAAGTTTGTTACGCTTTGGCCGCCAGCAGCGTCAGCTGCCCGTTGCTCGCTCAAACTAGACGGGTAACCACGAGGTAGGCCTGAAAAGAGGGAGGAGCGCGAGGTCGAGGTGTGGCCGCGTCAAGCAGCGCATCAGAGGCGGTGACGGTAAGGGCACCAGCCAACCAGGGCTGAGAGAGCATGGCTTGAGAGGGCATGGTACAGAAACGTCTGGTGAGTTCCAGAGGGTTCCAAGGGCGTGGCAATAAAACCCTTGGCGCGAGGCCCCCCACCTCAGTTGAGATGAGAAGGGAAAGGCGCTTACAAAGGACTGGAGCCAGGCATTGGTATTAAAAGGACTCGCATGCATACGCAGATGAGAAGGGATGCGCAGTTGAGTTACGAGTTGAGAGATGAGAAGGGAGAGGCGCTTACGAAGACTTGTATGAGGACCGAGTGAACTGGCTGATACGAGAGAACTGATCCGGAGCACTCGTGTGAGAACTGCATTAAGAGGCCTGGCGTGCACACGCCAGTTTCGAGCCTTGATTGAGAAGCGCATTGCTCGCGTTTCTTGAACTATTACGAACTATTCGCTTATTACGTACGCGGCTGAGCCGCGAGTGTAACCGCCAAAGCCAGCCCTACCGATTCGCTCTATAATAATCCTGTGCGCACCAACAACACATGGAGAGCTCCTGGCCGCTGCCGTCTGTTCATCTGCTTCGCGGTGCGAGTTGGGGACCGGAGGAAGAGCTGCCTGGACGACCTGTTCGTCTGCAACCCCGTGTGAGTGTGTCTGAGTGTGACGGGCCCGTTTGTCCAGGGATAAGTTAAGACTGTTTAAGGCTGCACTGTGTATTCTTTTTCTTCTTCTTGTACAAAGTGTAAATAAATTGTCATTCCTTTCTTCCAAATTCGACCGTTTCCATCATTTCCTCCATTGGGTAAGCGTGGCACGATTAAGAACCGCTCGGATCGGGTTTAGTCATTGATAACGGCTCGGGTCACGGGTCGCTACCGCTCGGCGTTTCCACTAACACCCGTGATTCGGGCGGGGCTTATTTCCTCGTTTCCGGTCAACGTTAATACTTAGGTTATAGCGAATCCCTAGTCCTAAAACCTGATCTAACGCTGTCCGGGAAGGACGTCATCGGTCCCGGGTCCCGTCGGCTAGTAAAAGACAAGGGGACTAATCCCCCCTTGGTAAGGGGAAAGGCCGGCGCTGAGATCCGCAACAATATTATCAAAAAAATTAGCGTTAACCACACAAATATAATCCCAAAAGTTATAGTTAACCACACAAATATCATCAAAAAAGTTATAGTTAACCACAAATATAATCCAAAAAGTTATAGTTAACCACACAAATATCAAAAAGGTTATAGTTATCCACAAAAATATCATCAAAAAAGTTATAGTTAACCACAAAAAATCATCAAAAAAGTTATAGTTAACCACACAACTATCATCTATGTAACGACATGTATGAGACAATATTTTAGCTAGACCGAATTTTTTCTCCTTCAGCTTTTGTTTTTTCAGAATTTCAGAAGTCATCAGTTTTTGCATGAATGAAAATTCACAAAAAAAATAAGAAAAATGTCTAGTAGGGGGGTGGGATTCCCCCCCCCCCCCCCCCCAGCCCCCCACCTCCCCCTCCATGGGAATACCCTGAACCTGTTCAAACGTTATCCCACAAAAGGACACAAAAGTGTTAAATAAAATAAAATTAACAGCATCCTTAAACTTCTGCTTATCAAAACAATGAAAACTTGAGTGTCTCGTTTTGGAAAAGAATGTTCGATCAAACCTGACACTTAAAAACTTATTAAAAGAGTTAAAAACCTTGTCAATTACTTTGAAGAGTGAATCCCTTACAAGTGCTAAATCCACAAATACAAAGCACACAGACAACGGACTGCACACTGTATACAAGGTGCACCGACAACGGTCTGCACAATGTATACAAGGTTCACAGACAACAGACTGCACACTGTATACAAGGTGCACAGACAAGGGACTGCACACTGTATACAAAGTGCACAGACAATGGACCGCACGGCACACACTGTATACAAGGTGCACAGACAAGGGACCACACACTGTATACAAGGTGAACAGACAACGGACTGCACACTGTATACAAGGTACACAGACAACGGTCTGCACACTGTATACAAGGTGCACGGACAACTGTCTGCACACTGTATACAAGGTGCACGGACAACTGTCTGCACACTGCACACAAGGTGCAGACAACGGACTGCACAGTGCACACAAGGTGCACAGACAACGGACTGCACACTGTATAGAAGGTGCACAGACAAGGGGCTGCACACTGTATACAAGGTGCACAGACAAGGGATTGCACACTGTATACAAGGTGCACAGACAAGGGACTGCACGTGCACAGACAACGAACAGTACGTGCACAGACAACGGACTGCACAATGTGTACAAGGTGCACAGACAACGGACTGCACACTGTGTACAGGGTGCACAGACAACGGACTGCACACTGTGTACAAGGTGCACAGACAACGGACTGCAAACTGTGTACAAGGTGCACAGACAACGGACTGCAAACTGTGTACAAGGTGCACAGACAACGGACTGCACACTGTATACAAGGTGCACAGACAACTGACAGCACAATGTATACAAGGCGCACAGACAATGGACCGCACACTGTATACAA
This sequence comes from Myxine glutinosa, assembly GCF_964187855.1. NCBI lineage: Eukaryota > Metazoa > Chordata > Myxini > Myxiniformes > Myxinidae > Myxine > Myxine glutinosa. The sequence goes on along the minus strand of NC_136272.1, from coordinate 47,045,633 downwards.
GGTGCACAGACAATGGACTGCACACTGTATACAAGGTGCACAGACAACTGACCGCACACTGTATACAAGGTGCACAGACAACTGACCGCACACTGTATACAAGGTTCACAGACAACGGACTGCACATGCACAGACAACGGACTGCACATGCACAGACAACGGTCTGCACACTGTATACAAGGTGCACAGACAACAGACTGCACACTGTATACAAGGTGCACAGACAACGGACTGCACACTGAAAACAAGGTGCACAGGCAACGGACTGCAGACTGAAAACAAGGTGCACAGACAACGGACTGCACATGCACAGACAACGGACTGCACATGCACAGACAACGGTCTGCACACTGCATACAAGGTGGACAGACAACTGACTGCACACTGTATACAAGGTGCACAGACAAGGGACTGCACACTGTATACAAGATGCACAGACAAGGGACTGCACACTGTATGCAAGGGGCACAGACAAGGGACTGCAGACTGTATACAAGATGCACAGACAAGGGACTGCACACTGTATATAAGGTGCACAGACAACGGACTGCACACTGTATAAAAGGTGCACAGACAACGGACTGCACACTGTATACAAGGTGCACCTACTAGGGACTGCACACTGTATACAAGATGCACATACTAGGGACTGCACACTGTATACAAGGTGCACAGACAACGGACTGCACACTGTATACAAGGTGCACAGACAATGGACTGCACACTGTATACGAGGTGCACAGACAACTGACTGCACAATGTATACAAGGTGCACAGACAACGGACTGCACACTGTATACAAGATGCACAGACAAGGGACTGCACACTGTATGCAAGGTGCACAGACAAGGGACTGCAGACTGTATACAAGATGCACAGACAAGGGACTGCACACTGTATACAAGGTGCACATACTAGGGACTGCACACTGTATACAAGGTGCACAGACAACGGACTGCACACTGTATACAAGGTGCACAGACAATGGACTGCACACTGTATACGAGGTGCACAGACAACTGACTGCACAATGTATACAAGGTGCACAGACAAGGGACTGCACACTGTATACAAGATGCACAGACAAGGGACTGCACACTGTATGCAAGGTGCACAGACAAGGGACTGCAGACTGTATACAAGATGCACAGACAAGGGACTGCACACTGTATACAAGGTGCACAGACAACGGACTGCACACTGTATAAAAGGTGCACAGACAACGGACTGCACACTGTATACAAGGTGCACATACTAGGGACTGCACACTGTATACAAGATGCACATACTAGGGACTGCACACTGTATACAAGGTGCACAGACAACGGACTGCACACTGTATACAAGGTGCACAGACAATGGACTGCACACTGTATACGAGGTGCACAGACAACTGACTGCACAATGTATACAAGGTGCACAGACAACGGACTGCACACTGTATACAAGCAGTGTGCGAAATTAACCCCAGCCCGACAGCCCGTGGCTTGCAACTTTTGTCCCGGGCTGGTATCTTTATTGAGTTGGCAGCCCGGTGGTCTGGATAGATTTTGCCCTGCACTTTCGTTTAAAATCGACTTTTTTCTGTTGAAAATGCACGTTTCCCTCAAATTAATACTTTTTTCTGCGTTTGCAAATTGTTTTTGTTTATATCCGGGGTCTGACATTCGACGCCATTTATATTTTCTTTCGTGGTATTTGATTGGATGTGCCATTCGAGCGAGAGCCAATGAGGATACGCCTTATATACGGTTCGCTGTATAGTACGAAACGAACTCCGTTGGTCAAACGGAACGGAGCTAACTTAACTAATATAGGAAACGGAACTAATATGCCGTATGCGGGAGATTTATGAATGACTATAGATGTAGTATACTTTATTCATATAGTTCCCACCAATAAGAAGATTTCAAAATGCTTTCCTTGGTGGTATGACAGCATACAAGTTACAGTTCATGACACGCCATTCCGTTTCACGCACGAGATCTGTTTCGTAGTTTGATATGACCGGAAATTGTGTATGTATCTGCTTCTTCTTCTTCACCGTCGAAGTCGGGAAACCCTGATCAGTCTCTGCAACAATGTGGCGATTTATACCGGGAGTTGACGATCCGGCAGAAAAGAAACGACAATTGGAAACAGCAGCCGCTCAAAGGCAAGAAACAAAACAGGAATATGAGCAAAAGAGAGAACGGAAGTGGATCCCAGCATGGGTTACCCAGTTCCCTTGGGTACGCCATGACAAGTCACGCAAGAAGATGTACCGCACACCATGTCAGAGTATGTTTGGTGTGTTAGATGCGAAAAAGGTGCAGAAAACCAAGTATGCAAAATATCTCGGTGGACCATTTGTCAGTGGGTGTGACAATTTTAAGAGGGAAGCTCTAGTGGTTCACGAGTCATCAGAAGGGCACCTGGAGGCAGCTCATAAACATGCACTGAAATTTGCTGAACCAGGAACATCCATAGCAGGAAAGAGCATACAAAGATTGAATAAGGACGCAGTGGAGAAGCTGGATAAGCGGAGCAGGAGCAGGGGCCAGCTTGTTGCCAGAGCTGGTGCGGGATCAGGTCACGGAGATAGATGCTGCTGCTGTTGCAGGTGGTGAACCCGAGGGAGCTGGTCTGCCGGAGCCAATATCAGCAGCTGACAAACAGTCGGATTATGAGTCCGGCCTTGACACTGACTGCGAAGACGTGGTTCTGGATGACATTGAGGACTTGCAGGCTGCCGTTGAAGATGTGTAAAACTAACAAGAAATGTGATAGATCATAGACCGACTACTAGACCTCAAGTTTTTCTCAACTTTGTATTACTTTAACTCACCATCAAGTTATCAACTGTGACTGTCCTGCACATGTTGATCGATCTATGCACAGACTTAAAAAAAAAATTCCTCACTTTTCTGACAATAAAACGAATTTGGTGTCATGAAAATATTATTCACTAGTGTTTTTTTATTTAATTATTCGAGAAGACCTATAGTTGCTATTAGGTTTTTAGGGAGTTTATTCCTGAACACTCCGAAAATGCACAAATTTGAATCCTTATTTTCATCTCAGTTCTTCGGGCTGGTAACTATATGCCCCAATTTCACACACTGTATACAAGGTGCACAGGCAACGGACTGCACACTGTATACAAGGTGCACAGACAACGGACTGCACACTGTATACAAGGTGCACAGACAACGGACTGCACACTGTATACAAGGTGCACAGACAACAGACTGTACGTGCACAGACAACGGACTGCACACTGTGTACAAGGTGCACAGACAACGGGCCGCACACTGTATACAAGGTGCACAGACAATGGACCGCACACTGTATACAAGGTGCACAGACAATGGACCGCGCACTGTATACAAGGTGCACAGACAAGGGACTGCACACTGTATACAAGGTACACAGACAACGGTCTGCACACTGTACACAAGGTACACAGACAACGGACTGTACACTGTATACAAGGTGCACAGACAACGGACTGCAGAATGTATACAATGTGCACAGACAACGGACTGCACACTGGAAACAAGGTGCACAGACAACGGACTGCACACTGTATACAAGGTGCACAGACAAGGGACTGCACAATGTATACAAGGTGCACAGACAACGGACTGCACGCTGTATACAAGGTGCACAGACAACGGACTGCAGAATGTATACAAGGAGCACAGACAATGGACTGCACACTGTATACAAGGTGCACAGACAACGGACTGCACACTGTATACAAGGAGCACAGACAACGGACTGCACATTGTATACAAGGTGCTCAGACAATGGACTGTACACTGTATACAAGGTGCACAGACAACGGACTGTACACTGTATACAAGGTGCACAGACAACGGACTGCACACTGTATACAAGATGCACATACTAGGGACTGCACACTGTATACAAAGTGCTCAGACAATGGACTGCACACTGTATACAAGGTGCACAGACAATGGACTGTACACTGTATACAAAATGCACAGACAACGGACTGTACACTGTATACAAGGTGCACAGACAACGGACTGTACACTGTATACAAGGTGCACAGACAACGGACTGCACACTGTATACAAGTAGCACAGACAACGGACTGCACACTGTATACAAGGTGCACAGACAACGGACTGCACACTGTATACAAGGTGCACAGACAACGGACTGCACACTGTATACAAGGTGCACAGACAACGGACTGCACACTGTATACAAGGTGCACAGACAACGGACTGCACACTGTATACAAGGTGCACAGACAACGGACTGCACACTGTATACAAGGTGCACAGACAACGGACTGCACACTGTATACAAGGTGCACAGACAACGGACTGCACACTGTATACAAGGTGCACAGACAACGGACTGCACACTGTATACAAGGTGCACAGACAACGGACTGCACACTGTATACAAGGAGCACAGACAATGGACTGCACACTGTATACAAGGTGCACAGGCAACGGACTGCACACTGTGTACAAAGTGCACAGACAACGGACTGCACACTGTATACAAGGTGCACAGACAACGGACTGCACAGTGCACACTGTATACAAGGAGCACAGACAACGGACTGCACACTGCATACAAGGTGCACAGACAACGGACTGCACACTGTATACAAGGAGCACAGACAACGGACTGCACACTGTATACAAGGTGCACAGACAACGGACTGCACACTGTATACAAGGTGCACAGGCAACGGACCGCACACTGTATACAAGGTGCACAGACAACGGACCGCACACTGTATACAAGGTGCACAGACAACGGACTGCACACTGTATACAAGGTGCAAAGACAACGGACTGCACACTGTATACAAGGTGCACAGACAACGGACTGCACACTGTATACAAGGTGCACAGACAACGGACTGCACACTGTATACAAGATGCACAGACAACGGACTGCACACTGTATACAAGGAGCACAGACAACGGACTGCACACTGTATACAAGGTGCACAGACAACGGACTGCACACTGTATACAAGGTGCACAGACAACGGACTGCACACTGTATACAAGGTGCACAGACAACGGACTGCACACTGTATACAAGGTGCACAGACAACGGACTGCACACTGTATACAAGGAGCACAGACAATGGACTGCACACTGTATACAAGGTGCACAGGCAACGGACTGCACACTGTGTACAAAGTGCACAGACAACGGACTGCACACTGTATACAAGGTGCACAGACAACGGACTGCACAGTGCACACTGTATACAAGGAGCACAGACAACGGACTGCACACTGCATACAAGGTGCACAGACAACGGACTGCACACTGTATACAAGGAGCACAGACAACGGACTGCACACTGTATACAAGGTGCACAGACAACGGACTGCACACTGTATACAAGGTGCACAGGCAACGGACCGCACACTGTATACAAGGTGCACAGACAACGGACCGCACACTGTATACAAGGTGCACAGACAACGGACTGCACACTGTATACAAGGTGCAAAGACAACGGACTGCACACTGTATACAAGGTGCACAGACAACGGACTGCACACTGTATACAAGGTGCACAGGCAACGGACCGCACACTGTATACAAGGTGCACAGACAACGGACTGCACACTGTATACAAGGTGCACAGACAACGGACTGCACACTGTATACAAGGTGCACAGACAACGGACTGCACACTGTATACAAGGTGCACAGACAACGGACTGCACACTGTATACAAGGTACTGACTACTGTACGCATCGTCCAACTGGACACGGCATGCACAGTGGGCGTCAGTTTTCAGATATAGTACAGAATATCAACCTCAAATGGCGCGTTCTGTGCACCATGCCGGTTCATACTAGAACTCGAGGGAGGGAGGGACACCGAGCCGAGGACGCTGACCTTGTACTCCTCTTTGATGGATATTCCATGTCGATCTTGTTCCGGTGATTGGAAAAGCCTGGCGTGTTCGCGGAGCCTCCGCCGGAGGGTGGTCCGTGGAATGGGAATACTGGGGTCTCGCAGGTATTGCTTATAAGGTCCGCGCCTTTTGATCATGTTCCGACGCCTGCTACAAGGCACCGAGGCAAGACCGAGGCCCGACCAGGAAGGCCGATTCACTCTAATGGGTCGGTTTCTTAATTGTACTTGCCAAGAAGACAACTTGTGAGTTTTTTCTCCACGGGGCCTGTCCGCGACCGCCAGGGCTTTGTTAAACGGCGCCGCCCGTTGATTGGTGCGTGGCGGGCGGATGGTACCTCGGGTGGTAAACGTCCTCGTTACCTGAAAGCCAATGCGAGTCCATTATGTATGAAGTCCCTTTGCCTCAGATAAATTTTCCTGAAACGAGAATAATGAAACGACAATAATGATCATTTATAAATTCGCTTGTTTCCGAGGTGGCGACTCGGGGGGCGTGTTATGAGATGTACGTGTAATTTTAATTTTAAATCACCGTTCGGTCGTTTACTCGCTCACAGACTTGTACTTACAGTTCATGAATCACATCGCAACGTTGCTATTTCGAGAGAAACTAAAAACCGGGACAAGAAAGTCATGGGACGCTACCTGCAGTTCTTTGGCAAGGTGGGCGAGTGAACATTATACCTGAGATTTTCCTTCTGAAGGTCCTTGAGACACAACGTCGTGAGTGCAGTCTATTTATGACGTACGCTAATATGGCGGCATTTTGAACCCATGGCCAACGCATATGCTCCATACATTTTTCTTCCCTCTCCTAAATGTCCACCTTTTCCTATACCCTCGCTGATCCTCGCTTATGTCAATGTTGATTTTCTACATCCCTTTCCCCGTTTGCGTACGTAATAAATAGATGGGCCAAGTTTGAATCTGGGATTGTTTGCCTCCTCGACGTGAGGTTCTGACGTTGATTCTTCTTTGTTGCAGACGATGACTCACATGGCCCTTGGTTTCGTCTTCATCTACACCGCATTACATTTTTGTACGGGTTTTTCCAAACACAAACTTCATCAACAGTTCATCAAACTATTTTGTTTTGGTTTCTTAACCTTTTCAAAACCTATGCTCCTCGAATCGAATTAAAACAAATATTTATATTACGAACACCGCCCAGTGCCCCTCCCTCCCCTTTTAAGAATGTAATTGAAGCTCAATGACATGGCACAAGAGTGTAATTACCTCCACCACGAAGTTGGATTGAGGTTGTGTGTTTCACTCCTGTTTGTCCGTTTGTGAGCAGGATATCTAAAAAAGTTATGGATGGATTTGAACGAGATTTGGTGGACAAGTTTGGTGAACAGCTTACGTTTTGTATCCCACTGGTGAGCTGGATCTGCATCTGCATGATCCGAACATTAACCAATATCTAATCAATTCGTCCTTGTCATCTGCCAAACTCATCCACCAAGTTTTTTTCGAATCCGTCCTCACCTTCTTGAAATATTCTGCTATATGTCGTGCTTAGCCCGATCCCTCAATGGTGACGAATCATTTCAAAAATTTCAAATTCTCGTGTCCAGATCTGGATTTTCACCAAAATCGAATCAATTCGTCCTTGTCACGCGCCCAACTTGTTCACCAAGTTTTGTCCAAATCCGTCCATAACTTTTTGATATATCATCTTATATGTCGTTATTAGCACTATCACTCAATGGTGGAAAATAACTTCAAAACTTTTAAATTCTCTTATCTGGATCTGGATTTCCAACAAAATCTAATCGATTCGTCCTTGTCACGCACCCAACTTGTTCACCAAGTTTTGTCCGAATCCGTCTATAACTTTTTGATATATCATCTTATATGTCGTTATTAGCACTATCACTCAATGGTGGAAAATAACTTCAAAACTTTTAAATTCTCTTATCTGGATCTGGATTTCCACCAAAATCTAATCGATTCGTCCTTGTCAGGCACCCAACTTGTCCACCAAGTTTTGTCCGAATCCGTCTATAACTTTTTGATATATCATCTTATATGTCGTTATTAGCACTATCACTCAATGGTGGAAAATCATTTGAAAACTTTTAAATTCTCTTAGCTGGATCTGGATTTCCACCAAAGTCTAATCCATTCGTCCTTGTTATAAACCAAACATGTCCACCATGATTTGTCCGAATCCATCAATAACTTTTTGAAATATCCTGGTATATGTCGTGTTTAGCCCATCTCCTAATAACTTTAAAAATGTAAATTCTCGTGTTGGACTGGATTTTCACCAAAATCGAATTCGTCTGTCCTTGTCATGCACCCAACATGTCCACGAAGTTTCATCCGAATCCGTCCATAAAATTTTGAGATATTGTGCTCAGAGACGAGCAAACAGATACACAGACAATTAGGAGTGAAAACATAACCTCCGTCCACCTTCGGTTACAAAGGTAATAATTATTCAATCGTTAAAGTCCTTGTCATTTCTTCCAGTATTTCCTCATGTTTTACACAGCAGAGAACACCTTACTCACATAGTTATACAGCACTCACCGAGTACGTAAATGCCACAAAAATGTGGGCGATAGTTCAAACCTGTTAATCAATTGCCTCGAGGTTTTGGAACAAATTCCCAAAAAGAAATATAAAGGACAATTGAATCTTCTAAAAAAGTTCCTTAATACTTATTTATACCCTGGCAACGTCTTTCTCTCAGCGCCTTGTATTATTGGTATTGCGGACTACTTGTTTGAATTGCAATTAAATCTTTGCGGTAAACAATATATTTTCCCCCCAAAAATTCCTAATCACTTTTTTCCAGGAATTCTGACCATAGTATTAAATATTTTGCAGATCCAAACACCAACGCTTCATCAAATTGACCATTTCCTGCAACTTTTATTTTAGGGCATTGCCTCCTTTTGAAAAGTTGTTTTCCCCACTCCCCCACTCCCCCTCACCCGAGAAAAAAATTGAAATTTGTGTGGAGACACGAGCTTCTCTTCGACTCGATAACAAACCTTGTCTTTTTATAATTTTTTTTGTTATTTCAGTGAGAAACGATGACTTTGAGAGGAGGGTTTCGTCACTCCCACCGAACGACGAGAAACCCAGCCACTTTTCCAAGAAATAATCCACCATGATCACGTCTTGTGGACCTGTTTATGGATGTAAAACTCACTGTGGTCGGATTTTCGGAACAAGATGTGATTGATTTATACAAAAGACGACGTGTGTTTGATGATAAATAATCGAAAGTGTTCAACTCTACCTGAAACGTTTCCATGTGAACTCGGGGGTCGTGATTGATTTGTGCTTTGCAATCGAGCAAATACGAGCTTGTGCACTTTGGAATGGTAACTCTTGCACCTGCTCCACAGAGAGAGCACCTTTTATACGTTATCTTCGGGTTCAGAGCTTACTCTAAATATAACAAATATAACTGATAATATAACAGTCATTAGCACTTGCCTTCGGGAACTTACACAGCAGCATCAAATGACACGTCTGTGTTCAGAGAAAAATAGATGGAACCACTGCAAAACATTACGTTAAACACCTGAGATGATTGTCGTGTAAACTTCCTGTACAGTTGTGAAGTGAATGTGGAAAATAAATGAAAAAAGTAAATGATGTTTGTAGTGAAGAAAAAAGAGTCCATCCTTGAGTAAAGCCAAAAGATCGGCTTTGATGGATTTTATTACCTCCGTCACCGAAGGTGACATGCTGAATGGAGAAGGTGGATCAGACTCGGCAACGGTTGCTGGAGTCAGATGTGCATGGAAGAAGTTTCGGGAACTGAGTGGCGTGCTGACGAGGAGGGGAGTGTCATTAAAGCTGAAGGGAAAGGTGTATGCTGCAGGTGTGAGAAGTGTTATGATTTATGGGAGCGAGACATGGGTAATGAACGTAGAGCAGCAACGAAGGCTGGAAAGGGTGGAAATGCGAATGGTTCGGTGGATGTGCGGAGTATCGTTGAGAGAGAGGAAGACAAATGATGAATTGCGAAAGATGATGGGAATAGAGCCTGTGATTGATGCTGTGAAGAGGAACAGGTTGAGATGGTTTGCTAATGTGTTGAGGAAGGATGAAAGTGACTGGTTGAGAAGAGTGATGGAAATGAATGTAGAAGGAAGTAGAGGACGGGGAAGACCGAGAAAGACTTGGCTAAAGATGGTGGAAGAAGAAATGCGGGCAAGGGAGTTAACAAGGGGAGATGCAGAAAATAGGGCAAAATGGAGAAGATTGTCATGGGGACCGCAAGGCTAACCCCCGCTCTTGCAGGGAAAATGGCCTTAAAATGCATGTTGTTGTTGTCGTCGTCACCGAAGGTGGATGAAGAAGATGTTTTCACATCTGTTTGCTTGTCTGTGAGCATATGTCAAAACGTTGTGGACGAATTTGAACGACACTTGGTGGACAGGTTGGGTGTGTGATAAGGACAAATTGATTAGAGTTTATTGAAATTCAAATCTAGATCCAGATAGTGGAATATTCTAAATGATTCTTCACCGTTGAGAGATTGGGTCAAAGCGATATATATAGCATGATATTTCAAAAGGTTGTGGACGATTTATGACAAAACTTGGTGCATGAGTTAGTTGGTAGGTGATAAGAGCAAGCCGATTAGATTTTGTTTCGTGTCCGGATCCAGATATCTATCAATGGGATACAAAATGGAAACTGTTCAGCCTGACGGAGGTACGTGTTCAGCCGCGCTCTACCAAGTATCAGTCTCATTTGTCAAATGGAAGGAGGATTTGCACCGGATTTTCAATAGTTGCTGCAAATTAGAACCAAATGTGATGTTATTATGTATCAAAATGTGACATTCCCATCATGGGTTATAAAAACCATATGCTATCAATATGCTGATTGCCTAGGAGGTGCCATTTTGCTAGATTTGAATAAACTAGGGCATGCCCGTACTATATCTATATCTAAAATTATACCCCCCCCCCTCTATTTACATGAAATGGTTTGGTCCAAAGCGAACGGCTTGCGAGTGGTGACAATCCCCCCCCTCTATTTACATGCAATGGTTTGGTCCAAAGCGAACGGCTTCCGGAGTTTGGTAAAGAAATCGCCATCGCGTGCACAAACGCGCAGGAAAGCGAATGAATCGCAAATTCGTTTTTATTAGTTGTAAAACATAGTTTAACGCCAACATAGTTTGCAAACGTGAAATAAATGAATACGCTCTCAAATGTGCCATCCGAGGCAGAGTGTGCCCGCCACGTTCGGCACACGCGATCGTTCGCTGCTCTCTGATTGGTTGAATCGTTTTTTGGACATAGCTCGGTAAGTAATTGTCCGATTAATATGAAACCTTGAAAAGGCACATCCTCGGGTCCCCAGCAATATACCTGGCAAGTTAAAAGTATATCGGACCCGTGGTTGTCGAGAAACAGCGGTCACAGACAAACGTACAGACAGACAGACAGAGATTACTGGAATTATAGATAGATTTTAGAAATTCCACAGCAGAGTAGGGGAGAGCAGGACACCTTGAACCACAGGCCTCAATTCCCTTAGTATAACTACCTCCACCTAGATATCTCTAGTGTATGATCACCGAGTGGCAAGTCGATAAACTACTACGTTTTGCGGATTGTAAACGTGGTGGATTTTTGACCGTTGGGTCTGCCCTCTGCTCGGTCCCGGCTCTGCTCCTGGCTTCGCCTGCCCGGCTCCTCCACTGTTTCCTCAGGCCCGCTCCCGTTGTTTGCGGCGGTGGCTGTTTGCCGCTGTGGTCTTGATTAGCGGCTGCAGTCGTTTGCCGCTGCGTTTGCCGCTTTGCCTCCTCGACCTTGGCCTCGTACTCGTCCCTTCGCCCCTGCCTGGCATGGCTCTGAGGTACTCCGCCGCAAGGCTTCTTCTGCTCAATACCCGCTCCACCCCATCATGCATCTCTGCCATCAAATCAAATGGACTCCTCCGACGACCCAGGTACATTCACCGTGGCTCCGGTCGTAAGTTTGTTTATTTGCAATCAGGTCACTCCATCCCCGTCCTCTGGTCGGCTCAGCGCACTCTCACTCTTCGTCCCAGCGCACCTGGTCACAGCAACGCACACGATCGCACCTCCTGCCTACGAACCCTGGCTAAATCACCTGAATTCATCCCTGCTGTTCAAAACAACATCAAGCTCACCCTGTTCAACACCCGGTCCCTCAACAACAAATGCCTCATCCTGAACGAATACATCCTGGATAACAAACTGGACTTTCTCTGTCTCACCGAAACCTGGCAACAACCTCTGGACTACTACACACTTAACCTCACCACACCCAATGGATATTCCTACGTCAATAAACCACGCTCGGAGGGCCGAGGTGGTGGAATTGCCGTTATCCACCGTCAAGACATCAAGACCAACCTCATCTCCATCTCATCTGCTCCATCATTTGAACACCTGGCTTTAAAACTCTCTGGTCGCACGCAGTCAGTCATGGCTGTCGTCTACCGCCCTCCCAAACCACACCCATCATTCCTGTCTGACTTCTCCTACTTTCTGACCCAGCTATGTTCCCTCTCCCCCTCAATCCTCCTCCTTGGTGATTTCAATATCCACATGGACTCCACTGACTCCACAATAACCACTGACTTCACTGATTTACTCACCTGCTTTAACCTCACTCAACATGTCGACTTTCCTACCCATATCCGTGGTCACATTTTGGACCTTGTCTGCTCCACTGGATTAAATTTGCACCATCTCTATGGCTCTGACCTCACCCTCTCTGACCACTTAGCCATCACTCTAACCATCAACATCCCCGCCCCAACACCAAGGCATTATCGCACAATCAACTTCCGTAAGCTAAACGCTCTTTCACCTACCTCATTCTCATCCACCCTCTCTGAAAAAATGTCCACTTCTCCCTTCATTGACCTCCACACCCCTTCTGACCTCACTGACTACTACAACCACACTCTCTCCTCCTGCCTTGACCAGCTTGCGCCTGTAAAAACCAAAACAGTTTCTTTCACCCATTCTGCTCCCTGGTTTACCCCTGAACTCCACCTGATGAAAACTCGTGCTCGCCAACTTGAAAGACTGCGCAATAAAACGGGTCTCACAGTTCACTCCCAAGCCTACAAGGACCACCTACAACACTACAAAGATGCCCTCTCCCACGCCCGCTCTGCCTACTACTCTCAAATTATCCACTCTGGCTCCGGAAACCCAAAAGCACTCTTCTCGACAATAAACAAACTCCTCCGCCCCCTGAACACCACCACCCAGTCATTCACAGTAGACAACTGCATCTCCTTCCTCTCTTTCTTCCAACGCAAAATTGACAACATCTACAACAGCTTGACCACCGCCGCACCCGCTCCCCCTCCAACCACCTGCCCCCCCTTGTCCTGCCATCCCCTGTCTCGGTTCTCCCCAATCTCCCCTACTGACCTCTCTGAACTCCTCATAGGAATGAAAACTGCCACCTGCACTCTTGACCCCATCCCCTCCAGCTTTGTCAAAGCCTCCCTCCCTGCTCTCTCTCCACTTATCATTGCAACAATAAACTCCTCCCTGTCTACAGGCATCGTCCCACCTTCCCTCAAAATTGCTGCTGTTACCCCCATTCTAAAAAAACCTGGTCTAAACCCTGACACCCTAAACAACTTCAGACCCATCTCCAACCTACCCTTTCTGTCAAAAGTTTTGGAACGCGCTGTAGCCACTCAACTCAAACATCATCTCTCTGCCAATAACCTGTATGAAACATTCCAATCCGGATTCGGGTCCAACCACAGTACTGAAACTGCTCTCCTCAAAATCACCAACGACCTTCTCCTCTCCTCTGACGCTGGCAACCTCAACATTCTCGTCCTCCTCGACCTCAGCGCTGCCTTTGACACCATCGATCACACTATCCTCCTCACCCGACTTGAATCCACCTTTAACGTTACCGGCACTGCCCTCTCTTGGATTAAATCATACCTCTATGACAGATGCCAGTTCATCTCCATCAATAACTGCAAATCCCCCACTGCTCCCCTCCCCCAAGGTGTCCCCCAAGGTTCAGTTCTTGGCCCCCTCCTCTTCATCCTTTACCTGTCCCCGCTCGGTCACTTAATCCGCCGTCATGGTCTCCAATTCCACTGCTTCGCCGATGACATCCAGCTTTTCATCTCCACCAAGTTCGTCTCCACCGACACCCACTCTATCCTGACAAACTGCATCACTGAAATAAAATCCTGGCTTCAAATCAACTTCCTCAAGCTTAACTGTGATAAATCTGAAATAATCATCATTGGCCCAAAAACGCTCACAAAATCCACCCATAACTTTGCCCTCAACATCGACGGTATCCCAGTATCCACCTCCCCTCACATCCGGAATCTTGGCGTCATCTTTGACCAAACCCTTTCCTTCGACAAATACACTAAACAGATCACAAAGTCAGCCTTCTTTCACCTGAAAAACATTGCCCGTCTCCGCTCATCCCTCTCCTCCACGGCTGCAGAAACCCTCATCCACGCCTTCATCACCTCCCGTCTGGACTACTGCAATAGCCTCCTCTATGGTTCACCCTCAAAAATCACCAATAAACTCCAATACATTCAGAACTCCGCTGCCCGTCTACTCACCCATTCCCGGACCCGTGACCACATCACCCCCGTCCTTTACAAGCTTCACTGGCTCCCCATCCCCCAGAGAATCCAGTACAAAATCCTCCTCTTGACATACAAAGCCCTCCATAACCTGGCCCCATCCTACCTGGCTGACCTCCTCTCCAGACACACTCCCACCCGCAACCTCCGCTCTGCTGGTACAAACCTCCTGACCCCCTCCATCCGGACCAAATTCAGATCCTGGGGGGACAGGGCCTTCTCCATCGCTGCGCCCACCCTCTGGAACTCACTACCTCACACCATCAGAGACTCCTCCTCACTCACCACATTCAAAACATCACTAAAGACCCACCTGTTCAACACTGCATTCAACATTCAACCCACAGCATTTAACCCCTGACTATCTCTTCTCCTTCTCCCTCCTTTTGCTTTAAATATTTCCCTATTGATTCTTGTCTTTTTTGAAATTGTTGTTTTCATGTATTGTTATGCATTATGTTTGCCACTCTGTCAAAGCGCCTTTGGGCTTCTGGAAAAGCGCTATACAAAATAAATGAATTATTATATTATTATTACTATAGTCATGAGCACTTGCCTTTTCGTTTTGCAAGATTACACTGATTTTTTTCGATTTAAGATGGCCGGGGTAAATTTCCAAGGGTAAGTTCTTCTTTATCTAGTAACTATAGATGCAGAAGAAAACTTGGGTCAGTCAATTCAAACTGACAGTGTAGGAAGTCAGGTTAATAATAAAGTGATCAATTCTTGATCATCTCTGGACATAGAAAGTGAGCATGCATTTTTGTATAACGGTGATGCATGGGGCACCTTGAACCTGGCAAGGTGGGGCAGGTCGAACCATGGTTCAAGGTGCCCCATCGTATGTATATTTCTTCCCATGATGAGTAAAAAAAAAAAAAAACACCTTTAGAGGCCATTTTTCCCCGCAAACGGGGGTTGGCCTTTTTCGGGGACCGTGGTTGTTGTTGTTTTTTGGTCCCCTTTTTGAAGCAATGTTTTACGGCCGGATGCCCTTCCTGCCGCCAACCCTTTTTGTCGCCTTTTTACGACAAACAGGGAATTACCAGTGAACTGGTACTCAATTAGCCGACCTCGGAAGGATGACAGGCTGAGTCAACCCCCCTGGCGTTAATTCAGTGATCGACCGGGATTCGAACCCAGGATCCTAAGCTGGCACCCTAGCCGCTAGCCCAACACCAGGCTGAGTGAGGGCTCCTAATAGGTTTTTCCGGGTTTTTTTGTATACAAGGTCGAGGCTCGTGTAAGAGCTAACATTGATCACAAAAAAGACACACTGACATATAAAACATGATAAAGGGAGCAGGAGAACAAGATGGAGAGCAGGGACATTGGGAGATCTGTGGGAGGGAGAGGGCTTGGGGGGAGGAGGTATGGGAAGGGGGGGGGGTGTTGGGGAACGGTAAAAAAAATAAAAAAACACGTGGACACTGCGAGGACTTCCAGGAAAGAGGTCGGTATTTAAAAAAAGTGGATCTGAAGTGAATTTACGGGAGTAGAAAAGACCAAGATTTTGGATGGGGGTAGATAAGAGATGGTGGTGGACAGCTGTTTTAAAGACCTGGAGGGAGGAGTGGGATTGAAGAGAGTGAGGGAGTTTGTTCCAGAGGCGGGAGAAAAGAGGAATGAAAGAGTGAAGGTGAATAGAGAGTTTTGATTTTGGCAGTTTAACCATAAGAGGGTTGCTGGCAGATCTTGTGCGACCTGTAGGAACATTTGGGGGACAGAGCACAGAGAGAGCTGGGGGAGCAAGGCCGGAGAGGAGTCTGTAGAAGAGAGAAAGACCACCAACCTGCCTGTGGTGAGTGAGTGAAAGGCCCTCAGAGTTAGCTTCATTGTGGGAGATTCCAATGATTCTGAAAGCTTTGGTTTCAACCGCGTGAAGCCGAGCTAGGAGTGAGGCAGGAGCACCAGCCCAGAGGGGAGAGCAGTATTCCATTGAGCTGCGGATGAAAGCCTTGTATGTGGTGAGGAGCTCATGTGTGCCAAGGAATGACCGCACGACGGAGGATGCCCAGTCGGCGACTAGCTTTGGAGGCCAGCTTGGAAATGTGGTTTTCCCAGGAAAGATCATGGCAGATTGTGAGACCCAAAGGCTTGAGTGACAGAACTTCTTGAAGAGGATTGTTGAGAAAGTGGATGGGAGGGTTGTCCAGTCGGTCGTTTTGGAGAGACATAGTAAGAGTGTGAGATTTGTCAGGATTGAGAGACATGTTCCACTTGTTTGCCTAGTCTGTGATTTTGTCCAGGTCTGCAGAGAGTGAGGAGGCTGCAGACTGCCGATCTGAGGGATGGGGTATGGAGCGGCAGAGAGTGGAGTCATCAGCAAAGAGATAGAGACGATTTTCTAGAGAGTCGGAGAGATCATTGATGAAGACCAGAAAAAGCATAGGGCCCAGAACACTACCTTGGGGAACTCCAGCCTGAACAGGAAGGGGAGATGAGAGAAATCCATTCAGGGCCACACGTTGACGACGACCAGAGAGGAAGTCCGCCAGCCATGCGTGGAGATTTCCATGGATACCATAAGAGGAGAGTTTGGTGAGCGGAGCAGGGTGCCAGACTGTATCGAAGGCACGTGATATGTAAGATGATCCCTTGGTATCAGCAAAATAGCGGCAACTGAACCAGAAATTGGTGACTTTGTGCTTGTGAAACTGACACCTGTTAATTCAAACAAGGAGTTTCATTATGTTGGTCAAATTACTGAGATATCAGCAGACGAGGGAGAAACTTCATACGATGTAGAATTATACAGACAGTTGTGATAAGTGACAGGGAGGGATACACCATGACAGGGAGGGATACACCATGACAGGGAGGGATACACCATGACAGGGAGGGATACACCATGACAGGGAGGGATACACCATGACAGGGAGGGATACACCATGACAGGGAGGGATACACCCTGACAGGGAGGGATACACCCTGACAGGGAGGGATGCACCCTGACAGGGAGGGATACACCATGACAGAAAGTGATACACCATGACAGAAAGTGATACACCATGACAGAAAGTGATACACCATGACAGTAAGTGATACACCATGACAGGGAGTGATACACCATGACAGGGAGTGATACACCATGACAGAAAGTGATACACCATGACAGAAAGTGATACACCATGACAGAGAGTGATACACCATGACAGGGAGTGATACACCATGACAGGGAGTGATACACCATGACAGGGAGTAATACACCATGACAGTAAGTGATACACCATGACAGAGAGTGATACACCCTGACAGGGAGTGATACACCATGACAGGGAGTGATACACCATGACAGGGAGGGATACACCATGACAGGGAGTGATACACCATGACAGGGAGTGATACACCATGACAGGGAGTGATACACCATAACAGGGAGGGATACACCATGACAGGGAGGGATACACCATGACAGGGAGGGATACACCATGACAGGGAGGGATACACCTTGACAGGGAGTGATACACCATGACAGGGAGGGATACACCGTGACAGGGAGGGATACACCATGACAGGGAGTGATACACCATGACAGTAAGTGATACACCATGACAGTGAGTGATACACCATGACAGGGAGTGATACACCATGACAGGGAGTGATACACCATGACAGTAAGTGATACACCATGACAGGGAGTGATACACCATGACAGGGAGTGATACACCATGACAGGGAGGGATACACCATGACAGGGAGTGATACACCATGACAGGGAGGGATACACCATGACAGGGAGTGATACACCATGACAGGGAGGGATACACCATGACAGGGAGGGATACACCATGACAGGGAGGGATACACCATGACAGGGAGGGATACACCATGACAGGGAGGGATACACCATGACAGGGAGGGATACACCATGACAGGGAGTGATACACCATGACAGGGAGTGATACACCGTGACAGGGAGGGATACACCGTGACAGGGAGGGATACACCATGACAGGGAGTGATACACCATGACAGTAAGTGATACACCATGACAGTGAGTGATACACCATGACAGGGAGTGATACACCATGACAGGGAGGGATACACCATGACAGGGAGTGATACACCATGACAGTAAGTGATACACCATGACAGGGAGTGATACACCATGACAGGGAGGGATACACCATGACAGGGAGTGATACACCATGACAGGGAGTGATACACCATGACAGGGAGGGATACACCATGACAGGGAGGGATACACCATGACAGGGAGGGATACACCATGACAGGGAGTGATACACCATGACAGTAAGTGATACACCATGACAGTAAGTGATACACCATGACAGGGAGGGATACACCATGACAGGGAGGGATACACCATGACAGGGAGGGATACACCATGACAGTAAGTGATACACCATGACAGTAAGTGATACACCATGACAGGGAGTGATACACCATGACAGTAAGTGATACACCATGACAGGGAGGGATACACCATGACAGGGAGTGATACACCATGACAGGGAGTGATACACCATGACAGGGAGTGATACACCATGACAGGGAGTGATACACCATGACAGTGAGTGATACACCATGACAGTAAGTGATACACCATGACAGGGAGTGATACACCATGACAGTAAGTGATACACTGTAGCGGTTACCGCTGGGTATACACAATCGCCTTGCACCTGCCGAGGACGCGGCCAGGGAGCGATCACCATGCCGGGCTCGCCCAGGCCGCCCGGACAGGCCCAAACGTGCCTCTCCCGGGCATGCCCGGACTCGCCTTTCCAGGGCTCGCCCAGGACGCCTGGGCACGCCCGGACTCACCTTTCGAGGGCTCGCCCAGGACGCCCGGGCACTCCCAGTCTCGCCTTTCTGGGGCTCGCCCAGGACGCCCGGGCATGCCCAGCCTCGCCTTTCCAGGGCTCTCCCAGGATGCCCGGGCACGCCCGGTCTCGCCTTTCCCAGGCAAACGCTCCGGCATGACGTGTTTGAGTGTGTATATATATTGCTGCCCGATAAACGGGCTAGACAGAGTGTGCTGGGTTCTGTACGAATAAACATGCTTTGAACTCAACCAAATGGCCTCGTTCTCTCGCCCGTCCACGACTCCTAAACTGGTGACCTCGTCTACCCCCGAACGGATTCGGGGGCTGCAAACGAACACGGCGGTTTTGATCGTGCTGCCGGAGTTTTGGCACCGACGAGCGGCCATGTGGTTCGCGCACCGCGCTCGGCTCCTCCTCTGCGACTGGAGGGACGAGCCCGCTCCAGGACCCTCCGACGGAACGCAGTTACGGGATGTGGGTGGCACTGCTGCTCATCTCTTGCGCGCGCTCTGACGTTCGCGGCACGGCTGCTTCGTTACCTTCGCACGCACTGCTGTTCGTCACCTTCGCCCAACTTCACTCTACAACTACAGCCGCAACTACTTCTCCGATCCTGCATCCTCGGGAGGCCCGCGAGGAACCTCGGCAGCGTCCCCCGAGGCCTTGACCAGCCCCTCAGTTGGCTCGACCGCTTTTCGCGTGCACCGACGCCGAGCACTGCTCGAGCCTTCTCGGCACTGCACCTGCGAACTGCAACCTCGGGAGGCCCGCGAGGAACCTCGGCAGCCTCCCCCGAGGACTTGACCAGCCCCTCGGTCGGCTCAACCCCGGTCCTACGTCCCCCCAGCGCTTTGCACAGCAGAGTATGTCGCGGCGAGGCCGCCCCCCGTCTCCCCCGGCTCGAACACCCACCACCACACCGGACCCCCCCCCCCCCCACAACCCTCCAGGGGTCGCTTCGGCCAGGTCATCCGGACCCCCCTTAAATTGACCCTGCCGGTGCAAGTCGATTCTGGAGGGGCGCGTGTAGCGGTTACCGCTGGGTATACACAATCGCCTTGAGGACGCGGCCAGGGAGCGATCACCATGCCGGGCTCGCCCAGGCCGCCCGGACAGGCCCAGACGCGCCTCTCCCGGGCATGCCCGGACTCGCCTTTCCAGGGCTCGCCCAGGACGCCCGGGCACGCCCAGTCTCGCCTTTCCGGGGCTCGCCCAGGACGCCCGGGCATGCCCAGCCTCGCCTTTCCAGGGCTCGCCCAGGACGCCCGGGCATGCCCAGCCTCGCCTTTCCAGGGCTCGCCCAAGACGCCCGGGCATGCCCAGCCTCGCCTTTCCAGGGCTCGCCCAGGACGCCCGGGCACGTCCAGACTCGCCTTTCCAGGGCTCGCCCAGGACGCCCGCGCACGCCCGGTCTCGCCTTTTCCGGGCAAACACTCCGGCATGACGTGTTTGAGTGTGTATATATATATTGCTGCCCGATAAACGGGCTAGACAGTGTGCTGGGTTCTGTACGAATAAACATGCTTTGAACTCGACCAAATGGCCTCGTTCTCTCGCCGTCCACGACTCCTAAAACACCATGACAGGGAGTGATACACCATGACAGGGAGTGGTACACCATGACAGTAAGTGATACACCATGACAGGGAGTGATACACCATGACAGTAAGTGATACACCATGACAGTAAGTGATACACCATGACAGTAAGTGATACACCATGACAGGGAGTGATACACCATGACAGTAAGTGATACACCATGACAGGGAGTGATACACCATGACAGGGAGTGATACACCATGACAGGGAGTGATACACCATGACAGGGAGTGATACACCATGACAGGGAGTGATACACCATGACAGGAAGTGATACACCATGACAGGGAGTGATACACCATGACAGGGAGTGATACACCATGACAGGGAGTGATACATCATGACAGGGAGTGATACACCATGACAGGGAGTGATACACCATGACAGTAAGTGATACACCATGACAGGGAGGGATACACCATGACAGGGAGTGATACACCATGACAGGGAGTGATACACCATGACAGGGAGTGATACACCATGACAGGGAGTGATACACCATGACAGGGAGTGGTACACCATGACAGTAAGTGATACACCATGACAGGGAGTGATACACCATGACAGTAAGTGATACACCATGACAGTAAGTGATACACCATGACAGTAAGTGATACACCATGACAGGGAGTGATACACCATGACAGTAAGTGATACACCATGACAGGGAGTGATACACCATGACAGGGAGTGATACACCATGACAGGGAGTGATACACCATGACAGGGAGTGATACACCATGACAGGGAGTGATACACCATGACAGGAAGTGATACACCATGACAGGGAGTGATACACCATGACAGGGAGTGATACACCATGACAGGGAGTGATACATCATGACAGGGAGTGATACATCATGACAGGGAGGGATACACCATGACAGGGAGGGATACATCATGACAGGAAGTGATACACCATGACAGGGAGTGATACATCATGACAGGAAGTGATACACCATGACAGGGAGGGATACATCATGACAGGAAGTGATACACCATGACAGGGAGTGATACATCATGACAGGGAGTGATACATCATGACAGGGAGGGATACACCATGACAGGAAGTGATACACCATGACAGGAAGTGATACACCATGACAGGGAGGGATACCATGACAGGGAGGGATACACCATGACAGGAAGTGATACACCATGACAGGAAGTGATACACCATGACAGGGAGTGATACATCATGACAGGGAGGGATACATCATGACAGGGAGGGATACACCATGACAGGAAGTGATACACCATGACAGGAAGTGATACATCATGACAGGAAGTGATACACCATGACAGGGAGTGATACATCATGACAGGGAGTGATACATCATGACAGGGAGGGATACATCATGACAGGGAGTGATACACCATGACAGGAAGTGATACACCATGACAGGAAGTGATACACCATGACAGGGAGGGTTACACCATGACAGGGAGGGATACACCATGACGGGGACAGCAATCAGTTTGGAGTCAAAAATGTCACGTTTCCATGTTACACTCTTTGGAGTTAATTAAAAGTTTGTATTCACCTTCAGTTATTGTCGTTTTTCTCCTTAATTTGTGATCTCAGGGCATGGTTAAACATCCCTTGCAAGGTTCAAGGTACCCCGCACATGGCGCACGTTGCCCCACTTCGGATTTCGTTTTTAACATCAAAATTGGCCGTGATTGGAAAATAATGACTAATGTTGGCTCTGGCAGAATTTAGCTTCAAATCAAAACATATTTTTGGCCCACAATGGAAGTTTGGCATTTCAGGTGTCGAGCCAGATGCTGAAAACCCTGTTCAAGGTGCCCTGCTCTCCCCATACTTGAAGAGCAAGGCCTTCAAAATCATTGGGATCTCCCACAGTGAACCTGAGTGCCCAGGCCTGTTATTTTCACATTACAGACAGGTTGGTGGCCAATTTGTATTTACCTTCTCCTTTTTGGTCTTGCACCCTTTGCTCTGTCCCTCCCATGTTTCTGCAGGATGCACACGGTCTGCTAGTAACCCTCTTGTTAAACTCCCAAAGGCTCTCTCTTCACTTCCACTCTTTTCTCTCACCTGTAGAACCAACTTCCCCAGTCTGTTCAGTCCCAATCTTCCATCCAGAGCTTCAAGACAGCTGTTCACCACTATCTCAGGTCATCCTCCACCATGATCTACCCATACCCCCCAAATGACCCCACTACCAAACACTCCCTTTTTCCAGGTTATTGTGGTTTCCCTCCACCCTCACCTTTTCATTTGTTAGTTGCCGGTTGTTTTGTTCCTTTTCTGTTTCATCCCCACTTCCCCCCCCTTCTTGCTATATGTTTCATTCTCCGTTGCAGTCCGACTGCAGGACAGAGCTCCATCAACAAAGCCCATTTTTCCCGTTCTCCACAATTCAGGCCATCGGTGCTCAAATGATATTATTTTCAGTTCTGTCTTTGTCTAATCTCTGATCTTCCTGTTTCATCCAGGCCCTTCCAGCAGAGCCATTTTGTAATCATTGTTTTCAATCGGTTGTTCTTCCAGCAGAGTTGCATTCCATTTTAGTCGTTGTGATAAAGATACATCGATGGATTTAGTTGCCAAGGCACCCACTAACGTCCCACGGCGCTTTACGTGATGCTCAATCTTTTTAGACATTATACCTTCCACTGCCACATTTAATTAATTATTGGTATTATGCATTCATTTCGAACTTTTTCCCAGACAAAATGGCCGTTTGCTTTAAATAAATAAACAAGAGTTTCCTCACAGGGGACTTAAATACACGAGGAGGCCATTTAGGCCCATCAAAGCCTGTGCTGGTATTTCCAACCAGTGGGGGGTGTTGACTGTGCTTTCTTCTTTTAAATGTTGAGCAACAAGCAAGGAAGCAGCTCGTACCACTTTAGGTGGTCTTTGGTGTGAACTCGGCCAGGATTCGAACCTCCGATGTTCCAGACTCAGAGAGGACACTCTAACCATTACACCAACAAGTCTTTCATTATTTTGCTTTCCATTTTCGAAATGCAACGCCTCTTGCTCCCCATCCAGTTTACAAGGCAGTTAAAGGGAATATAAATCAATGTTTTCTTCAATTTCTCAAAGATCAACTTGAATCTGTTTTCGTATTTAAGAGGATTTTTTTTATGCCTCTGCCCCCGAAGGTGGCCAGAGGAATTATGCTTCCGGGTTGTTCGTCCATCCGTCCGTCCGGGCTAAACCTCGTTTTTCTCAGCAACCACATGTCCGATTGAGACAAAACTTTCAGGGTACGAGTGACACCCATGCAGGATGTTTTTATGATAATTGTGACATCAGAGGTCTGACTTGGCATGGCGACTAAAAGTTCATCATGAAAACGTCATCGGTCACATGGTGTGGCAGCCATATTTGCACTGCCTGCTTGAATTCCCTAATGGAAACACTTCGGTAGAACAGTTTCTGGAAGGTAATTCCTTCGATGGGAGAAATGAGGAAAAGAGTTGAGGTGTGTAGTCAGCCTGGATTGTGGAAGCATAACGAGGAGGTGCACCGTCCATCCAGCGCATACAAGGTCTGCCTCTTCTTCCCTCAACCATTTACAACATGGCTGATTTCTCCAGACGTTTGTGCTTTGCACGTATGATGTGTCCAAACTAAGTATGACAGTTTCTGTTTTACATCAGCGATTCTTATGTACCTGGTGGTCTAATGTCTTCAAGCACAGATTCCTTTATTCTTGCAGACTTTGGGAATTTTACTATTCGTCTCCACTCTACAACAGCATTTTCCAAAACTGTCAATCTTTTTCACTGTCCAAGACTCCCATCCATACTTTTGCACGTTAAAACAGGTGGTCCTTTGGTGCCAGTGCACATCCCAGGTTTTTGTCTGATTTGTCCCAATATCCCTGCTTTACGTGCGAGCTCCTCCACATGCTTTATGCAGTGTAAAAATAAAGAATGATATGGAACTTATTTGTGTATGGTTGGATGGAAAGTACGTTATTTTATCCACCAATGGCGCTTCATTCCTCCATTTGTTTTGGATTCTTTCTTTATAAATTAGAACTTTCCCAGAAAACAATCTCCCCCGTTCCTGCTCCTCTGGGTTTTCAAATCACATGCTTGTTTACTTTGCCCTTTTTGGCCATCTCCCAGAGCATTGGCAACTCGGACAGGCAGACTGTGATCAGCTGTCTCCTAAAGACCGGAAATCCATTTCAGCAGGTGCTGTATAGTTATAGAAAGTACCTGGGATTTCTGAGTGCGAATGACATGATCACTATTGCATGGTTTTTGAAATTAAGGATAGGAGTTCCAAAGTTTTGTGACATTCCAACTTTAACAAACTGACCAAGGTGAACCTTGGATGGCACAACAACAGGCCATCCACTTCTTCATGTACGTAGAAGCCAACCACAAAGAGAGGTA
The DNA here is from genome assembly GCF_964187855.1 of Myxine glutinosa. NCBI lineage: Eukaryota > Metazoa > Chordata > Myxini > Myxiniformes > Myxinidae > Myxine > Myxine glutinosa. Next base: position 47,020,331 of record NC_136272.1, on the reverse strand, counting down.
GAGAGAGAGAGAGGTAGAGAAAGAGAGGTAGAGAGAGAGAGAGAGAGGTAGAGAGAGGTAGAGAGAGAGGTAGAGAGAGAGAGAGAGGTAGAGAGAGAGAGAGGTAGAGAGAGGTAGAGAGGTAGAGAGAGAGGTAGAGAGAGAGAGAGGTAGAGAGAGAGAGAGGTAGAGAGAGAGAGAGGTAGAGAGAGAGAGGTAGAGAGAGAGGTAGAGAGAGAGGTAGAGAGAGGGAGAGAGAGAGAGGGAGAGAGAGGTAGAGAGGGAGAGAGAGAGAGGTAGAGAGAGGTAGAGAGGTCGAGAGAGAGAGGTAGAGAGAGAGAGGTAGAGAGGTAGAGAGAGAGAGGTAGAGAGAGAGAGGTAGAGAGAGAGAGGGAGAGAGAGAGGTAGAGAGAGACAGAGACAGGCCGCGCACGTTTATCGTTTTGATTTCTTTTCATGAAAACATTGGATTACAGATGTTTATATGTTGAATTGAAAATGAATTAAAAGAGATGTCTTTACCTCTGTCACCTAAGGTGGGGGAATGATGTTTTCACCCGTGTCTGTCTGTTAGTTTCTCAGTGAACAGGATATCTCAAAAAGTTGTGGAGGGACTCAGATGAGTTGGTTCGGTGACGAGAACAAGCCCATTCGATTTTGGTTCATATCCGGAACCATATCCGGCCTATCAGTCAGATACAAAACATAACCTGATCAGCCTGGCAGGAGTATGAACTTTACCAAGTGCCATTCTAGTTTTGCATATGTAACAATACAACTTGTGAGTTGAGCGAGGAGGAAGAAGCAATCGTGCTATTACCTGCATAACCAAAGGTGGACAGAGCTTATGTTTTCACCACTGTTTGTGAGGATCTCTCAAAAGTTATGGACGGATTTAGACAAAATTGGGTAGACCGGTTGGGTGTGTGACAAGGACGAATTGATTAGATTTTGGTGAAGCTCCAGATCCACATACTAAAAATTAAGTGATTCCTCACTATTGAGAAATAGGGCCAGAAATGATATATAGCACGATATCTCAAAAAGTTGGAGATGGATTCGGACGAAACTTGATGGACGATATTCTTGTGAATTGAACCTTCATTGGAAAGAGTCTACAGTGCCTTCAGAAACGATTCACACCCCTTGATATTTTTCACATTTTGTTGCTTTACAGCCTGAATTTTAAATGGATTAAATTGAGATTTTTTTGTCACTGATCTGCACATAATACCCCCATAACGTAAAAGTGGATTTGTTTTCAGATATTTTTAGAAATCAAATAAAAATGAAATACAGAAATATCTAATTTACATAAATATTGTCCTGCCACCCGCGATAAACACCACAGGATGACGGATAGCCGGTCGGTCTTACTCCGAGGCAGTCAAGCTGAAAATTGACGGTTCTTTTTGGCGTGCCAGGACCAAAGTTCTTACTTGCAGAGACGAAAGCAACACGGGTTTATTCCTCGAACCCACAAACACAGAAACACAACAACAAATGAAATGTACAATAATGGATTTAATGAAATACAAATCACGGAAATAAAATGGTGAGGTAAATCTATAATCCTAAATTGAGGTACCTCCACACGCAGACTCAACTCTGGTCTCGACGATAACTTTGGTGGGGTCGGTCAATGAGAGGACCGCGCGGCGAAGCACCCGAACAATGGTGCCGTTAAATCGTGCCAGCACACCAAGCCGTGTAGTAGGCAGCAAAATTCTCTCCCGCTTTATCCCGGGCCAGCCAGCACAAACAATGCCCAGCTTTCCCGAAGAGCAACGAGTCAAACAAGAGCCCCTCCTTCAACGGGGCAAAGGCTCCACAAAGCTCCGAAATGTTATCGCCACAAGCACGCACGAGAAGAGCGACCGTCCGCCACAAAGCCAGCACAAGAGAGAGAGAGAGAGAGATTCTTCTTCCTCCGTTCACAAAGTCTCTCTAGCTCTCTGACGTCATACGACCAATCGCAAAAGCTCGGGGCATGGCCTTTTCCTTACTCGGTTGGTGGGGCGGGGTTAATTGTCGATCAGTAAATGTGCGGGTCTGTCGGCATTATGTCGTTGTTGTTGAATGGAGAGATTTCATGGCTGGCCGAGTGAATGTAAAAACAAAGGAAAACCACAGGAGACAATCACAGACGGGGGAAACTAACTTAGACCCTAGCTAATTAACAAAACACCACCCCCTGTGTGGCAACACGTAAACAGTCTTAAGCTCAGTTTTCCCTGCTTATGTACATCGAGATGGGCTTCCTATTCGCACACGGTCCATGCTAATTTATACAGTCCTATCTCCACGATAGTATTTCATCCTCTACCCCCACAAACGTAACAATATTCAACCACCTGAATCAATACTTTGTAGAAGTGCATTTGGCAGCGATCACAGCTTCGAGTCTTCTTGGGTATGTCTGTATCAACTTTGCACATCTGGATTTGGGGAGTTTCTCCCATTCTTCCTTCCAGATTTTCTCAAGCTCTATCAAGTTATATGGGGAGCGCCGGTGAACAGCAATCTTCAAGTCTTTCCACAGAGTCTCAATGGTATTAAAGTCTGGGCTTTGGCTGGCCCACGCAAGAACTTTCATGTTCTTATTCTGAAGCCATTCTATTGTTGCTTGGGTTGTATGATTGGGGTCATTGTCCTGTGGAATGTAAATGTTCTCCTCATTTTAAGGTCTTTTGCACTTTGAAGCAGGTTCTCCTCAAGGATTTTCCTGTATTTGGCTCCATTCATTGTTCCCTCCATCAGATCCTTACAAGTCTACGAGTCCCTACCACTGAAAAGCATCCCCATAGCATGATACTGCCACGAACATGCTTCACGGTCGGGATGGTATTCGATCGATGATGAGCTGTGCTCAGTTTCTGTCAGATGCAGCACCTTGCATTCAGGACAGAGTTCAATTTTCATCTCATCAGACCACAGAATGTTTTGCCACATGCTCTCAGAGTCTATCGCATGCATTTTTGCAACTTCCAGGTGTGTTGTCATGTGCCTTTTTCTCAGGAGTTGTCTGGCCACTCTATTGTCCTGAATAGAGTGATGCAGAGATTGGTATCCTCCCAGCCAAGGAACTCTGTAGTTCTCATGGTGTTCATTAGGCTCAAAATCCAAAATTTTCTGTCTACTCCAATGCTGTCTCATCACATTATTTGTCCAAGATAACCTCTGTTTTGTTCTTTATCACCACTGTTGCATTCGTTCTGTTGTGTCCTGGTCTGTTCATTGATCTAGCTCTTCCACGAGCCTCAAATCTATACAAAGATAAAAACATCTTCTTCTTTGTTCAACTCAACACTCGAATTATCCATGGACACCCAGTAATAAATAATGATGTCATATTCACATTGAGTGATAAGTCATACTCACATTTAGAATCATTATTTTGACAGATTGCCTGCACATCTCTACAGCACAACATGGCCGACCGTTTTTGCTCCACAGGGCAGAGGACGGGTCACTTTGACACCTTGTGCATACCTGGAGTTGATTTGAGATTGTCTCACCATCTTTGGTGAAAATAAAGAAAAGTGTACCCATTAGTTTTATCAGAAAAATCGAGGATGTGGAGCATAGTTATTTTCCATGGCAGGCATTGTGCTTTAACAATGTTATAATTTATCTCATCCATCAGCACATTGCCTCACGTGGAAAGCTCCTCTCCATTTTCAATACACAAGGTGATTAGATGGTGATGTACAATGTACATCAATACACAAGGATAGTGATGCACATCTCCATTGGTGATGTACGTTGTCCATTGTACAAGATGTACGTTGTACATCACCAATGTGAACCTATACTCTGAAAGGCCCAATAAACTAGATCAGATCAAGTGTGTGTTTCTTTAATTAACAAGTGTGTGTCTTCCCTCAGGATATGCTAGGAAACAATATCTCTCGACTCTCAAGACTGAACTCTCAAACCTGTCTCCCTCTTCCAAATCCCGGTGGCGTCTGGTCAAATCTGTTTCTGGTATTTGTTCCCCCTCCATCCTCTCCCTTACCTCAAATGGGTACACAGCTGGCACCACACGTGACAAAGCCGAATGCCTCAACTCTATGTTTGCCTCAAAATCTTGTCTCCCAAACCATCTCAATCTGTACCCACCTTACACAGTCGAACCCAGCTGCTCCTGGACTCTGTGTCCTTCTCTCCTGACAAGGTGGAAAAGTTTCTGTCAAACCTCAACTCTGATTCTGCAACTGGACCAGACGGCATCAGCCCAGGCGTCCTAAAATCCCGCTCTGCTGCTCCTTCACACCCTCTCTCTATTCTCTTCACCCTCTCTTTTGCTCAAGGGCATCTGCCATCTGCTTGGAAATCATCCAACATGACCGCTTTAAACAAAAAAGGTGCTAAAACAGATCCTTGCCATTACAGACCAATCAGCCTGCTCCCAATAATCAGCAAGGTCATGGAATCCATCACCGCTTCTGACATCAAATCCTTCCTCTTCTCCAATGGCTTGATCTCGGATCATCAATTTGGATTCAGACCAGGTCATTCTACTCTGGACATGCTGCTTCTGCTGTCTCAACAATGGATGGAGGACGTCAATGCCAAACAGGAAATCAGAGCTGTCTCCCTTGACATCTCTCGTGCCTTCGATACGGTCTGGCACTCCGCTCTGCTCACCAAAAACTCTCCTCGTTTGGTATCCATGGAAATCTCCACGCATGACTTGCGGACTTCCTTTCTGGTTGCAGTCAACGTGTGACCCTGAATGGATTTCTCTCATCGCCCCTTCCTGTTCTGGCTGGAGTTCCCCAAGGTAGTGTTCTGGGCCCTGTGCTTTTTCTGGTTTTCATGAATGATCTCTCCGACTCTCTGGAAAATCCTCTTTATCTTTTTGCTGATGACTCCACTCTCTGCCGCTCCATATCCCAACCCTCAGATCGGCAGGCAGCAGCCTCTTCACTCTCTGCAGACCTGGACAATATTACAAACTGGTCAAACAAGTGGAACATGTCTTCAATCCTGACAAATCTCACACTCTCACTTTGTCTCTCCCAAAAGACAACCCTCCCATCTACTTTCTGAACAACCCTCTTGAAGAAGTTCTGTCATTCAAGCTTTTGGGTCTCATTATCTGCCATGATATTTCCTGGGAAAACCACATTTCCAAGATGGCCTCCAAAGCGAGTCGCCGACTGGGCATCCGTCATCATGCGAAGTCCTTTCTGAGCACTTCTGAGCTCCTCACCACATACAAAGCTTTCATCCACAGCTCAATGGAATACTGCTCTCCCCTCTAGGCTGGTGCTCCTGCCTCACACCTCGCTCGGCTTCACGTGGTTTAAACCAAAGCTTTCAGAATCATTGGAATCTCCCACCAAGAAGCTGATTCTGAGGGCCTTTCTCTCTCTCATCGCAGGCAGGTAGGTGGTCTTTCTGTCTTCTACCGACCCCTCTCCGGCCAACTCCCCCAGCTCTATCTGTGCTCTGTCCCCCAAATATTCCTACAGGTCACACAAGATCTGCCAGCAACCCTCTTCTGGTGAAACTGTTAAAATCAAGACTCTGCTTACCTTCACTCCTTCATTCCTCTTTTCTCCCACCACTGGAACAAACTCCCACACTCTCTTCAATCCCTCTCCCCCCTCCAGGTCTTTAAAACAGCTGTTTTCCCTCATCTCTTATCTTCCCCCATCCAAAACCTTGATCTTTTCTATCCCCGTTAAAACACCCCAAATCCACCTCTTTATATCCCCAGCTTCTTTCCTGAAATTTCTAGTAGTGTTCATTTGCTTTATACTGTGTACCCCTCCCTCCTCCCCCAGCCCTCCCCCTTCCACAGATCTACCGACATCCCTGTTCTCTACTGTTGTTGTGCTTGTGTACTTCCCTCTCTCCCCCTCTTGTCTCCCACTTCCTTCATTGTATGTTTTATGTGTCTGTGCATCTTTTCAAGTTCAATGTGTTAGCCGGTGAAGCCGGTGTTGTCAATGAACGCATACTAATTATGTTGAAAAAAAAACCAGATTATGCTGGATCCTTTGGCTTGAGAATTTCGAAGCTTTGACGCACCAAATTGCTCAATGGAGGCGGCAATCTTGCGGATGCGGAAGTATGCATAACAAATTTCAAAAAGTTCCATAGGAGTTTGTTTCACCCGTCTTTGTTTGATTCACAATCTTATGCACCTCTAATTTGTAATTAAAATACTTTAGGACCCTGGTGTTGGGCTAGCGGCTAGGGTGCCGGCTTAGGATAATAAAAAATACCAAGGATCCTGGGTTCGAATCCCGGTCGATTGCTGAATTAATGCCAGGGGGGTTGACTCAGCCTGATCATCCTTCCGAGGTCGGCTAATTGAGTACCAGTTCACTGGTATATTCCCTGTTTGTCGTTAAAGGCAGCAAAAAGGGTTGGCGTCAGGAAGGGCATCTGGCTGTAAAACATTGCTTCAAAAAGGGGACCGAAAAACAACAACAACCATGGTTCCCGAAAAAGGCCAACCCCCGCTTTGCGGGGAAAAATGGCCTCTAAAGGTGGTTTTTTTTTTTTTTTTTTAAGACCAACCTCGGCCCGCACAGGCCTGGTTATCTTAAACAAAAATCGTCACCAAACACCGGAACCAATGAGATTCGAGCATTTGAAAAAATATTTCAAAAACCAAATCACTCAATGGAGGCCGCCATCTTCCGGATGCGGAAGTATGCATAACATAATTGCGAAAAAGTTCAATCGGAGTTTGTTTCACCCGTCTTTGTTTGATTCACAATCGTATGCACCTCTAATTTGTAATTAAAATACTTTAAGACCAACCTCGTTATCTTCAACGAAAATCGTCACCAAACACCAAAACCAATGAGATTCGAGCATTTGAAAAAATACTTCAAAAAGCTTATTACGCGTTTCGGAGGGTGAAAACGGCGTCAAATATTCTACAATTGACGAAGAATTATTTTTTTGAAATCTCGCGGCCGTAGGGGATAGTTTTTCACGGCCAGAAATATCCGAAGTTGAGATGGAATTCACCGAATTAATCAGGAAGTAAATTTTATCAATTTTAATCTCATCCAGAATGCAAATGGTGTCATTTTAGGTCTGCATTTGCGAAATTTTGTGAGCTGACCAATCAGCGATCAGCTTAGGTCAGCCAATCAGCGCCATCGACACGGTTTGATTAACGACAGTCACACATTGCCGTTGAAACGGCGCTATCGTCTGATCTGTCGGCACTGATCTTACTGCAAGCTAACTTCTTCTGGTGGAGGAAGCCGCAGTGCCCGGAGAGAACCAGTCCTGACAGCGACTGAAGTTAGAAGACGACACACATACTGTGAAAACGTATGTTAAGCCCAGTTAAAATTTCTTAAAATAGGCCCTAAGCCAGCACATCGTATGGTTACTTCCTTAAGCTTCTTGTGACATTTATTGTATGTAGGTATTGGGGAGGACTGTCTGCTCTTCTCTTTTACCAAGTCTTACTAGGTACGGTACCTAGTACACCTACCTACTACCAACTACCTAACCTACTGGTGCCATAGTGATGGGTAAAATAGTGGCAAGAGGCTTTGGCTTCGCCGGCTCATTGCGGCTTTGCAGTCGGGTACTAGTAGCTCTTACACGAGCCTCGATTCAGCATTAAAGAAAGAAGAAGATCACTTGGACCTCTCTCAACCATCCTTCAAATCCTCATGACAAAGGGTCAAGGCTGTCACAGGAAGGTGCATTTCATCTCCTAGAAAAGAGAGCTGTTGGTCTGTCTGTGTGTTTGTGTGTGTCGCCATTTTTCTCAGAGAAGGCTGAACGGATCTTCGTCAAACTTTCAGAGGTTCATCAGTGAGTATTTTAGGGCCAATATATATATATATATGAAAAAAATCTTTTTTTTAGATTAAGGCTGGTTAAATTTTTTTTCCTGTTTATCATTACTTTTTTTCAAAAAAGTGGGCAGGGAGGGCGGGGGGTTTTTTTGGTTTTTTTTTCAGAGTTAAATTTTAATGGATTATTCTACGCACAACATGTTTTTTTCTTAAATATACTTTATCGGACATTCATGATGAATCATGTTATGATTTCTAAACGAGTAAACCTTTGTATGTACTATGTACGCACTGATACGATTCAAATAAAGAAAATAAAGAAACCTATGTCACATTGAGTTCTGTTTACTTTTAATATTTGCCGATACATATAACAATGGTAGACCAAAACTTCGGCTTTTAAGAATAATGTCCGGTTGCCATACATGTATCTATCAGCAGCTATTGCCATAACATTCATACATATCGAAAGCATTATGTTCATTGGTCTTCTGTTGGTTTGGCTGATCCAGGAAAGTAATAACGAACTCAATGAAATTTCCAAGGGTATTGATCACATCTGCCAATGTTGAATCTCTAGCTGCAACATGGGTCATAGTCTTTTTATCTCCCACTGAGATGTTTACCACTCCATTGGTGTCCTCAATTGGTGGTACACCTGAAAAAGAAAAATCACTATAAAATATACTTGTACATTGTCTACCATTCTGTTTACCTATCAGCCAAGCCACAAACATCAAGGTTCAAACAACAAAAATGTGGGGGAAAATTGTACATTGAAAAAATGAGCACCCCCCCCCCCCTCCACACACACACACACACACACACACACACACACACACACACACACACACACACACACACACACACACACACACACCTTTCATAACTAATAATTGCACGTATTCATCAGTCTCAGACCAAATTCAGTGTTTTGTACTGAAATTCTGTTTTTTCCAAGTCTGGATTTGGTTTGGAATTTTGAACCACCCGGGAATGAAAACTATAAATACAGATCTGGGATCCCAGTGCAGGTATATCGACAGATTTTAGTTTAGAACAGAACTGGAGTCTAACATTTCCCACCATTCTTTATGAATAAAATAAGGAAGCGCACACCCCATTTATCAGAAGCAAAACCTTGCGGTCCACGTAAATGGCGAGTGAGGGGAAAACCCGCACACACTAAATATACAACAACAACAACAACAACAACAACAACAACAACGTACATTAAAACGGTTATATTTCTCACCATCAAGCGTTCCCGACACGAGCTCATAATACAGTTCGTCTAGTGATATTTTCTGGCACTTTGACACCAACCCAGGCCTTTAGAACACTGGACGTTCGCCCAATTTGGCAAACAACGAACGGCATTTTCTGTCAAACTGTCGCTCACATGTAACTTGGCTCAGACAGTACGCGAGCACATACAAAATTCGAACCTGTTCCACTGAGCGGGACCGGATTTTACTGACTTCGCGAGCAAAAACAAAAAATTTTAGGGTCGGACGACTTTTCTGGGGCGGGCGGCGATGATAAACAGGAATTTTTTTTTAACCAGCCTAAAAATACAATAAAATCGCTCTATCGTGTCTAAACCTTTTTGATTAATGACAGTTATATACAAGTACACAACATTCACATAAATAAATACAAAACAATCGCCAGGCATTTGACCAAAAATAATTGATCAAACAATTATTATTCCAGAAGCAAAGTTGGTGGTAAGGCTTCTTCTTCTTCCCGAGCGTCATCAAACTTCACTCAGAAATGTGATGAACGGCACATTCACCATCAGATATTCAAAGAAAAGGCAAAATGATGATTTGACATTTGTGATGGATTCAGATTTGGATGTGATTGCTTTTCCATCATATTTGCCCTCATTTCAAAGATGTTAATGTTTATTCTTCCTCTCCTCTACTCCCCCCCCTCCCTCTACTCCCCCCCCTCCCTCTACTCCCCCCCTCCCTCTACTCCCCCCCCTCCCTCTACTCCCCCCCCCTCCCTCTACTCCCCCCCCCTCCCTCTACTCCCCCCCCTCCCTCTACTCCCCCCCTCCCTCTACTCCCCCCCCTCCCTCTACTCCCCCCCCCTCCCTCTACTCCCCCCCCTCCCTCTACTCCCCCCCCCTCCCTCTACTCCCCCCCCTCCCTCTACTCCCCCCCCCCCTCCCTCTACTCCCCCCCCCTCCCTCTACTCCCCCCCTCCCTCTACTCCCCCCCTCCCTCTACTCCCCCCCCCCCCCCAACGCCGGGGTACTCCTGACAGTTCCCTATCTATCTATAATTCCAGTAATCTCTGTACGTTTGTACGTTTGTACGTTTGTCTGTCTGTGACCGCTGTTTCTCGACAACCACGGGTCCGATATACTTGAAACTTGCCAGGTATATTGCTGGGGACCCGAGGATGTGCCTTTTCAAGGTTTCATATTAATCGGACAATTACTTACCGAGCTATGTCCAAAAAACGATTCAACCAATCAGAGAGCAGCGAACTATCGCGTGTGCCGAACGTGGCGGGCACACTCTGCCTCGGATGGCACATTTGAGAGCGTATTCATTTATTTCACGTTTGCAAACTATGTTGGCGTTAAACGATGTTTTACAACTAATAAAAACGAATTTGCGATTCATTCGCTTTCCTGCGCGTTTGTGCACGCGATGGCGATTTCTTTACCAAACTCCGGAAGCCGTTCGCTTTGGACCAAACCATTGCATGTAAATAGAGGGGGGGGGGATTGTCACCACTCGCAAGCCGTTCGCTTTGGACCAAACCATTTCATGTAAATAGAGGGGGGGGATATAATTTTAGATATAGATATAGTACGGGCAATGCCCTAGTACTCAAAAAGTGACATTTCACAAGCCTCCATGACACCCAACTGGCAAGCTCACTGTCGTTGCTGCTTCATGGCGCAATCGAGCCAACACAGGAAGTGAAGTCACGCATTTCCAAGCAGGAAAAAAAAAAAATTCAAATCGGTGTTTGTGAGTTTCTTAGGTTTAAAACGACCTTTCGTTTTTCAAACAATGCTCGATATTCCAATGTAATTGTAGAATAGAAAATATTTCTTGTCGAATTTGAAGTCAACCAGGAGAACATTTGAACGAGCCTTGATGGTGTAGTCGTTAGAGGGGGCTCTCTGAGTCTATAAAGTTTAAGGTTCGAACTTCGACATAAACATCTTATCTTATTTTCATTCCCACGCATTAATTCCTCCGCACACGTGAAAAAATAACCTCGAATCAACCAATCACAAACGCCTCGAACCAACCAATCAAACTCAAACGCCTCGAACCAACCAATCAAACTCAAACGCCTCGAACCAACCAACCAAACAAAAGCGCCTCGAACCAACCAATCACAAACGCCTCGAACCAACCAACCAATCACAAACGCCTCGAACCAACCAATCAAACAAAAACGCCTCGAACCAACCAACCAAACAAAAGCGCCTCGAATCAACCAATCACAAACGCCTCGAACCAACCAACCAATCACAAACGCCTCGAACCAACCAATCAAACAAAAACGCCTCGAACCAACCAACCAAACAAAAGCGCCTCGAACCAACCAATCAAAAGCGCCTCGAACCAACCAAACAAAAGCGCCTCGAACCAACCAACCAATCACAAACGCTTCGAACCAACCAACCAATCACAGACACAAGACGACATCTTGATTAACTTGCTTTACAACAATAATAAATTAATTAAGGACGTTTTCTGTCACGTAATCTCTGACTCGTCTCGTCAGATACTTTGTTCACTCCCAATACGACAGGATAGTGAGATGATGCGTCGCAGTCCGGCGATCATGACCGACTTTGAGCCCATACAGAAAGACCCGCGCGTTATGGCGCGCCTTCTTCTTACCGAGCGCCACTACCAGCCGCCATTGGGTAGCATGGAGTTGGCGTCGGACCTGCAGTTGCGCATACGGAACAAGCTCATCGACTTTATCGTGAGTCTCGGCGGTTCAATCTCGGGTGAATGAGAAATGTCATTAATCTGTGCTCGTGAAGCGAAAAGCAGGGTGTCATTCGGACGTGATACTGATATGGACACCATCTTGGAAAAATGTTATCATCGCAACATTTGATAAGATTAAGAATGTTAACAGATCCCATTGATAAACATTTTAACAAGGGGAAAATAAAAAAAACACTTTCCTGAAATAAATTGCAAATTAAAGAAACTAGAGAAATACCCGTGCTACGCACGGGTGGGAGGCCGGACGCAAACGGCCAATGCAGATGAGATATGGCGAATGCTAAAGCATGAAACCAATAAATTCCACATTCCTGTGGCACCTTCAGTCGCACGTCAGACATGGACAGCAAGTTCGTGAAGGACTTCCATGAAAAACGCACCTGTTCGCAAACAAACGGGTACGTTCACGTATAGAAACATCGATTGTGGGTCCGTGGCGAGTCTGCACATGGCGATGGCAAAATATCAGAAATTGAAGGCTTTTTTATTTTAAACGATTCATATAAACATCCGTTGAATCGTATCACACGCAAATCATCAAAATCTAAACAGTATCTTTAGAATTTCAATAAAAGCCACATCACTGTTCATATCGGTAAATATTATTCCATCGTGTTTCAAATCGTGATCGATACACGATGTTCGTGATGATCGTGATCGTGAATCGTGATCGATAATCGTGATCGATAATCATGTTCACAATCGCTATGTCGTATGTACTCCCGATACGTGTACCAAATTCCCGAAACGTTTAACTGTACCAAATCAACAGTTAAAAGGATTTTGAGCCGATAGGTGTTGCGGCCTTGTGTTACGGATACCGGCCCTAATAATGGTGGTTCTTGTTATCAGGGTTGATGCTTCTTGCTTATTGATGATGCGGATGTTGATAATGCTTATTTTGGTTAAAAGGGTTAAAAGGGATAAAAGCGCTCCGGGTAAAAGGTGGCCGGAAATCGGATCGTGACCCGGGAGAGAAGGAGAGGAGATGGGGAAGCCGGAAAGATCGTGAGGAGACGTGTTCTGATTGTAGCTCCCGACCGAGCAGTCGAACGTGCAGGACAAGGGAACTTTGCCTCCTTGGAAAAGAAGTCCGCATGATAGGAGATCACCGAATTGCTGCGGCGCCTGCGTAGTCGGGTATCCTCGTGGAGGTTGCCGAGTATCCTCACCTCCCAACCCAGGTGCAAGAGAAAGCCGACCGCCATCTTCGCCATGCCAGTCACCGGCAGTGACCGGGTTTTTGCGGCGCGTCGACCGGGCGTTACCCTCCGGCGGGCTGCCAGGGACGGCTGTACAAACTACAAGTCAGTGGCTGTGGGAGGGTTATTGAGGAGACTCATGTACCTGAAACCGTCTTTGGGGAGGTTTCCCATTCTACTGCCATCGTGCTGGAGATTGGACCACGTGGCCTGCGGGTTGGTTCGATCGACGCCGCTTCCCCAGATTGGAATCGGAAATTGATTCCACGATCGCTGGAGCGAATCGACGTCGCCTTGGAGGCGTACAGAGACATTGGGGCAAGGGCTGTGAGTTTTGGGGTTAACGGGCTCGGTAAGGTGGCGCCACCTGTAGATGGGAATTATATTGTGAAGTGCTGTATTAATTGGGTCGTGATTCCTGTGTGGGATTTATAATGTTTTTTTTTTTGTTTTTTTTTTTGTTTTTTTTGTATATATACAAGATCGAGGCTCGTGAAAGAGCTAACATTAATCACACAAAAAGACAAACCGACACACAAAACAAAAAACAAGGGGAGCGGCAGACAAGATGGGCAGAGAGGGGGAAGGACACAAACACAACATTTGAGAGCAGGGACATTGGGAGGACTTGGGGGGAGGTTGGAGAGGAATAAAACATATGAACACTGCAAGGACTCTGGGGTGAATTACCGGGGGTAGAAAAGATCAAGGTTTTCGATGGGGGAAGATAAGAGATGGTGGTGAACAGCTGTTTTAAAGACCTGGAGGGAGGAGTGGGATTGAAGGGAGTGGGGGAGTTTGTTCCAGAGGCGGGAGAAAAGGGGAATGAAAGAGTGAAGGTGAGCAGAGAGCCTAGACTTTGGCAGTTTAACCATAAGAGGGTTGCAGGCAGATCTTGTGCGACCTGAAGGAATATTGGGGGGACAGAGCACAGAGAGAGCTGGGGGAGCAAGGCCGGAGAGGAGTCGGTAGAAGACAGAAAGACCACCAACCTGCCTGCGGTGAGTGAGTGAAAGGCCCTCGGAGTTGACTACATCGCAGGAGATTCCAATGATTCTGAAAGCTTTGGCCTCAACAGCGTGAAGCCGAGCAAGGTGTGAGGCAGGAGCACCAGCCCAGAGGGGGGGAACAGTATTCCATTGAGCTGCGGATGAAAGCCTTGTATGTGGTGAGGAGCTCAGGTGTGCCAAGGAAGGACTTCGCACGACGGAGGATGCCCAGTCGGCGACTGGCTTTGGAGGCCAGCTTGGAAATGTGGTTTTCCCAAGAAAGATCATGGCAGATAGTGAGACCCAAAAGCTTGAGCGACAGAACTTCTTGGAGAGGATTGTTGAGAAAGTAGATGGGAGGGTTGTCCAGTCGGTCCTTTCGGAGAGACATTGTTAGAGTGTGAGATTTGTCAGGATTGAAAGACATGTTCCACTTGTTTGACCAGTCTGTGATTTTGTCCAGGTCTGCAGAGAGTGAGGAGGCTGCAGACTGCCGATCTGAGGGATGAGGAATGGAGCGGCAGATAGTGGAGTCATCAGCAAAGAGATAGAGAGGATTTTCCAGAGAGTCGGAGAGGTCATTGATGAAGACCAGAAATAGCACAGGGCCCAGAACACTACCTTGGGGAACTCCAGCCAGAACAGGAAGGGAAGATGAGAGAAATCCATTCAGGGCCACACGTTGCCTATGACCAGAGAGGAAATCCGCAAGCCATGAGTGGAGATTTCCCTGAATACCATAGGAGGTGAGTTTGGTGAGCAAAGCTGGGTGCCAGACCGTATCGAAGGCACGTGATATGTCAAGTGAGACAGCTCTGATTTCCTGTTTGGTATTGAGGACCTCCATCCATTGTTGAGACAGCAGAAGCAACATGTCCAGAGTAGAATGACCTGGTCTGAATCCAAATTGATGATCAGAGATCAAGCCATTGGAGAAGAGGAAGGATTTGATATCTGAAGCAATGATGGATTCCATGACTTTGCTGATAATTGGGAGCAGGCTGATTGGTCTGTAGTTGCAAGGATCTGTTTTTGCACCTTTTTGTGTAAAGTGGTAATGTTTGCTGATTTCCAAGATGCTGGCAGATGACCTTGAGCAAAAGAGAGGGTGAAAAGAACAGAGAGAGGGTGAGATAGAGCGGCAGAGCAGGATTTTAGGACCCGAGGGCTGATGCCATCTGGTCCAGTTGCAGAATCAGAGTCGAGGTTTGATAAAAACTTCTCCACCTTGTCAGGAGAGAAGGACACAGAGTCCAGGAGCAGTTGGGTTCGACTGGGAAAGGTGGGAACAGAGAGAGATGGGTTTGGGACACAAGATTTTGAGGCAAACAGAGTTGAGGCATTCGGCTTTGTCACGTGCGGTGTCAACTGTGTAGCCATTTGAGGTAAGGGAGGGGATGGAGGGGGAACAAACACCAGAAACGGATTTGACCAGACACCACCAGGATTTGGAGGAAGGAGACAGGTTTGAGAGTTCAATCTTGAGTGTGGAGAGATAGTGCTTCCTGGCACTCCTGAGGGTAGAAACACACTTGTTTCGAGCTTGGTGGAAGGAACTGAGATTGCCTTCAGTTGGATTTGCCTTCCAAGACGCAAAGGCAAGTTGTTTCAGGGCAACTGCCTCACCACAAGATTCAGTGTACCATGGACGGGAGGAAGGGTAAGACAACTGAAGACGAGATGGGATAAATCTGTGCATGAGAGAGAGCAGTTTGCTTTGGAAGAATTCCCAGGAAGAATTGATGTCAGAGGCATTAGAGATGGGAGACCAGTCCAGTTGATTGATGGCTGCTTGCAGACCGTGCCAGTCGGCCTGAGTGAAATGCCAGACTCGTCGGCGCTGAGGAGGCTCTCTGAGAATGGCCAGTGAGATGTCCACTTTAACAAGCACATGATCAGAAGAACCGATTGGAGCAGAAGAAGAGCAGCAGACATTTGCAGGGAAGTTGGTCATAACCAAGTCCAGAAGAGAAGATACTCCATTGACTGAGATCCGGGTCGGGAAATTGCCAGATTGTGTCAGTCCCAATGAGTCGCAGAAGTCCTTTGCTGAGGTGCCATGGCTGGTGAGAGATGAACCCACACCCAGCCAGCTGGCATGATGACAGTTGAAGTCGCCACATATGAGGAAGAGAGAGTTTGGATGAGTTGATAGAAGTTGGTTGATAGAAGTTGGTTTGTTCGTAACCCTTGGTGTGGACTCGTTATTGATTGGCTTGTTTTCAACCAAGGACATCACATCTTTCTGCCGGGGACTCCCTCGGGGTTCGGAGGTTTGCGGAGACCAGAGGATAGGGGAGGACCCCGTAACACTTGGCAAGATCGATGGAGACAGCGATCTGTTCGATCTGATCCTCCATGCCGGAGTGCAGATCCTCCTTCATGCCACATCCGATCGATGCAGCTGTGCAGCGATCGGTGCAGTCGTTTGTGCGGTACACGGTGCAGCGATCAGTGCAGTCGTTTGTGCGGCACACGGTGCAGCGATCGGTGCAGCCGTTTGTGCGGCACACGGTGCAGCGATCGGTGCAAACGTGGACTCCCACACTGCCACATCCTGCTGATACTTGCTCCCGCATGATGTATTTTCCCGGGTGCCGCACAAATGACTGCACCGGTCGAGATTTAACGGATGTTTATATAAATTGTTTAAAATAAAAAAAGCCTTCAATTTCCGATATTTAGCCTTTTCATTTGGGTCTCCCAATTGAAGCCCCGCCCGTAGGGCGGGTGCCGTTGCTCGACGTAAGAAGACGTCACAATGAACGTCATGCAAATGCGAATGTTATGCGCGATTCCAAACCTGAGAATGCTGGAGACTAAAGCTGAAATTTGGAAAACGAAATAGCCTATTTTACTCCTGGGGATCCCAGGATTATCCACCCAAATTATCTTTGCGATCGGTTCAGCAGTTTTTACGGTACCTTCGAACAGACAGACAGACATTTGGTGAATTATAGTAAGACTAGCGGGGTCACCCGTGGGAATCCCACGGGCATGGATGTGTGTGACATTTCGACATATTGAGTTATATGCTGCACATTCATTTTTACAAAATGGTTACTGGCAAGTCATCAGATCCAGAAATGGTGTGAATTTAGTTATTTCACATAATATGTGACCCCTCACTCCTCTCCACCTGACACTCTCCTGTCTCCACCTGACACTCTCCTGTCTCCACCTGACACTCTCCTCTCTCCACCTAGCACTCCTCTCCTCTCCAAACCCTCACATCCCTCTCCTTTCCAATCCCTCACCTCTCCAATCCCTCACACTCCTCTCCTCTGCAATCCTTCACACGCCTCTCCAATCGCGCCTCACACTCCTCTCCAATCGCGCCTCACACTCCTCTCCAATCGCGCCTCACACTCCTCTCCAATCGTGCCTCACACTCCTCTCCAATCGTGCCTCACACTCCCCTCCAATCACTCCTCTCCAATCGTGCCTCACACTCCTCTCCAATCACGCCTCACACTCCTCTCCAATCGTGCCTCACACTCCTCTCCAATCGCGCCTCACACTCCTCTCCAATCGCGCCTCACTCGCCTCTCCAATCGGCTTTCCCCGTCTCGTTTCTCTCCTTTTTCTCCCGTCTCGTTCTTTTTCTTGCTCCAAATCGGCCCGTCGGAATCGGAAATCGGCCCGTCTCGCCCGTCGGCCCGTCGGAATCGGAAATCGGCCCGTCTTGCTTTTGTGCTTGTGCGTAAATAAATTGTGTTCATGACACCATTTCTGGTGTTGGGCTAGCGGCTAGGGTGCCAGCTTAGGATCCTGGGTTCGAATCTCGGTCGATCGCCGAATTAATGCCAGGGGGGTTGACTCAGCCTGTCATCTTTCCGAGGTCGGCTAATTGAGTACCAGTTCACTGGTAATTCCCTGTTTGTCGTTGAAGGCGGCAAAAAGGGTTGGCGTCAGGAAGGGCATCCGGCCGTAAAACATTGCTTCAAAAAGGGGACAAAAAAACAACAACTACCACGGTCCCCGAAAAGGCCAACCCCCGCTTTGCGGGGAAAAATGGCCTCTAAACGGTGGTTTTTACACCATTTCTGGATCTGATGACTTGCCAGTAACCATTTTGTAAAAATGAATGTGCAGCATCTAACTCAATATGTCGAAATGTCACACACATCCATGCCCGTGGGATTCCCACGGGTGACCCCGCAAGTTTGCATTGACGTTCGTCGATGGACTCGTTCGCCCGTCTCATTCGTTTTCTTGCTGCATCCTGTTCAAGTCTGCGTTCTTCATCGATCGTCTCATTCATTTTGGAAATAGAAGTTTCCACGCAGCGCATGAATTGTCACGATCCTCAAGAGGAATTTGTCTCGTAATCATCAAATGATAAATGGCAAGTAAATTATATTGTGGAAAATTAAAGATTTCAAATAAACCTATTTAAAGTGTATTCGCACATAACTAATTTTAAAAAACGAAGAAATATCTCTCGGTAATTTCCTGAAACATATTTTACTTCCGGCTAATAATGTTGAATTAAATAAAAACGAAGAAATATATGTCGGCATCATTGTTGACGTTTTTGTGACGACTGTCATCAAACGAAAAAGTAATATATCTTAACGGAAAAGCAAAAGCGAATTTTTAATATATATCGACACGTTGCCGTCGGTGTCATGTTGGGCGGTGTATGATACACCATGACGCGATTTTTAAAAATATATCTCTGCATTTTCCCGCGTGTGTGGAATGTTCTCAATTATTGCTGACACCGAGTCCAAAACCATCGATAAAAATGAAATCATATGGTGAGTTAGATTGGAGATAAAGGCGTGAGAGAGACTCAATGGCCTTGAAGTTGAAGTTACAGGCGTTTGAGAATTCATTTCGTTCTATAAACGGCAACTTTCATTGGATTTCCTTCCCGTTTTTTTTCAACCGAGTCGAAAACTATGTTAGCGACTGTGAAAAATGAAATGATATATCGAATTTTTAATATGTATCGACACGTTGCCGTCGGTGTCATGTTAGGCGGTGTATGATACACCATGACGCGATTTTAAAAAATATATCTGCATTTTCCCGCGTGTGTGGAATGTTCTCAATTATTGCTGACACCGACTCTAAAACCATCGATAAAAATGAAATCATATGGTGAGTTAGATTGGAGATAAAGGCGTGAGAGAGACTCAATGGCCTTGAAGTTACAGGCATTTGAGAATTCATTTCGTTCTATAAACGGCAACTTTCATCGGATTTTCTTCTCGTTTTTTTTCAACCGAGTCTAAAACTATGTTAGCGACTGTGAAAAATGAAATGATATATCGAATTTAAAATAGATATCGACACATTGCCGTCGGTGTCATGTTGGGCGGTGTATGATACACCATGACGCGATTTTAAAAAAAATATCTCTGCATTTTCCCGCGTGTGTGGAATGTTTGTGGAAAATTAAAGATTTCAAATAAACCTATTTAAAGTGTATGCGCACATAACTAATAAAAAAAACGAAGAAATATCTCTCGGTAATTTCCTGAAACATATTTTACTTCCGGCTAATATGTTGAATGAAATAAAAACGAAGAAATATATGTCGGCATCATTG
Organism: Myxine glutinosa; assembly: GCF_964187855.1. Classification (NCBI taxonomy): domain Eukaryota; kingdom Metazoa; phylum Chordata; class Myxini; order Myxiniformes; family Myxinidae; genus Myxine; species Myxine glutinosa. Next base: position 47,000,813 of record NC_136272.1, on the reverse strand, counting down.
TTGACGTTTTTGTGACGACTATCATCAAACGAAATAGTAATATATCATAACGGAAAAGCAAAAGCGAATTTTTAATATATATCGACACATTGCCGGCGGTGTCATGTTGGGCGGTGTATGATACACCATGACGCGATTTTAAAAAATATATCTCTGCATTTTCCCGCGTGTGTGGATTGTTCTCAATTATTGCTGACACCGAGTCTAAAAGTAAAACCATCGATAAAAATGAAATAATATGGTGAGTTAGATTGGAGATAAAGGCGTGAGAGAGACTCAATGGCCTTGAAGTTACAGGCCTTTGAGAATTCATTTCGTTCTATAAACGGCAACTTTCATCGGATTTTCTTCCCGTTTTTTTTCAACCGAGTCTAAAACTATGTTAGCGACTGTGAAAAATGAAATGATTTATCGAATTTGATTTGAAATAAAACTGGGGGAGAGCAAGACACCACGGGCCTACAAAACAGGACTCAAAGCTATGCGAGTTAATAAAATGGTGGATATTTGTTTATAGCCACTCCCAGAATGGGTGGAGCTATGGGTGGAGCTACTCTGCAAACCGAGTAAGCCACACCCCGGACAGACACCCAACAGATAGACAGACAGACAGACAGAATCATCTACGGCTATTATAATATAGACTAGCGGGGTCACCCGTGGGAATCCCACGGGCATGGATGTGTGTGACATTTCGACATATTGAGTTAGATGCTGCACATTCATTTTTACAAAATGGTTACTGGCAAGTCATCAGATCCAGAAATGGTGTGATGAACACTTTATTTATTTCACATAATATGTGACCCCTCACTCCTCTCCACCTGACACTCTCCTGTCTCCACCTAGCATTCCTCTCCTCTCCAAACCCTCACATCCCTCTCCTTTCCAATCCCTCACCTCTCCAATCCCTCACACTCCTCTCCTCTCCAATCCCTCACACGCCTCTCCAATCGCGCCTCACACTCCTCTCCAATCGCGCCTCACACTCCTCTCCAATCACGCCTCACACTCCTCTCCAATCGCACCTCACACTCCTCTCCAATCGCGCCTCACACTCCCCTCCAATCACTCCTCTCCAATCGTGCCTCACACTCCTCTCCAATCGCGCCTCACACTCCTCTCCAATCGCGCCTCACACTCCTCTCCAATCGCGCCTCACACTCCTCTCCAATCGCGCCTCACTCGCCTCTCCAATCGGCTTTCCCCGTCTCGTTTCTCTCGTTTTTCTCCCGTCTCGTTCTTTTTCTTGCTCCAAATCGGCCCATCTCGCCCGTCGGCCCGTCGGAATCGGAAATCGGCCCGTCTTGCTTTCGTGCTTGCACGTAAATAAATTGTGTTCATGACACCATTTCTGGATCTGATGACTTGCCAGTAACCATTTTGTAAAAATGAATGTGCAGCATCTAACTCAATATGTCGAAATGTCACACACATCCATGCCCGTGGGATTCCCACGGGTGACCCCGCAAGTTTGCATTGACGTTCGTCGATGGACTCGTTCGCCCGTCTCATTCGTTTTCTTGCTACATCCTGTTCAAGTCTGCGTTCTTCATCGATCGTCTCATTCATTTTGGAAATATAAGTTTCCACGCAGCGCATGAATTGTCACGATCCTCAAGAGGAATTTGTCTCGTAATCATCAAATGATAAATGGCAAGTAAATTACATTGTGAAAATTTAATATTTCAAATAGACCTATTTAAAGTGTATGCGCAAATAACTAATAAATAAAAAAACGAAGAAATATGTCTCGGTAATTTCCTGAACTCGGTAATTTCTCGGTAATTTTACTTCCGGCTAAAAATGTTGAATGAAATAAAAACGAAGAAATATATGTCGTTTTGTGACGACTGTCATCAAAGGTAAACGGTGAATTCACTCGGTTTATTCGGTTCGGCTCGGTTTAAAGAAAAAGCGATAATGTCGAAATGTTGACGTCTGTGTCATGTTGGGCGGTGTATGATACTTGTTGGCTGTTGGGCGGTGATATGGTGTATTTTTAAAAATATATCTCTGCGTTTTCCCGCGTTGCTGACACCGAGTCTAAAACCATGATGGTGAGTTATATTGGAGATAAAGGCGTGAGAGAGACTCAATGGCCTTGAAGTTACAGGCATTTGAGAATTCATTTCGTTCTATAAACGGCAACTTTCATCGGATTTTCTTCTCTTTTTTTTTCAACCGAGTCTAAAACTATGTTAGCGACTGTGAAAAATGAAATGATATATCGAATTTAAAATAGATATCGACACATTGCCGTCGGTGTCATGTTGGGCGGTGTATGATACACCATGACGCGATTTTAAAAAATATATCTCTGCATTTTCCCGCGTGTGTGGAATGTTTGTGGAAAATTAAAGATTTCAAATAAACCTATTTAAAGTGTATGCGCACATAACTAATAAAAAAAACGAAGAAATATCTCTCGGTATATTTCCTGAAACATATTTTACTTCCGGCTAATATGTTGAATGAAATAAAAACGAAGAAATATATGTCGGCATCATTGTTGACGTTTTTGTGACGACTATCATCAAACGAAATAGTAATATATCATAACGGAAAAGCAAAAGCGAATTTTTAATATATATCGACACATTGCCGGCGGTGTCATGTTGGGCGGTGTATGATACACCATGACGCGATTTTAAAAAATATATCTCTGCATTTTCCCGCGTGTGTGGATTGTTCTCAATTATTGCTGACACCGAGTCTAAAAGTAAAACCATCGATAAAAATGAAATCATATGGTGAGTTAGATTGGAGATAAAGGCGTGAGAGAGACTCAATGGCCTTGAAGTTACAGGCCTTTGAGAATTCATTTCGTTCTATAAACGGCAACTTTCATCGGATTTTCTTCCCGTTTTTTTTCAACCGAGTCTAAAACTATGTTAGCGACTGTGAAAAATGAAATGATTTATCGAATTTGATTTGAAATAAAACTGGGAGAGAGAGGAAGACACCACGGGCCTACAAAACAGGACTCAAAGCTATGCGAGTTAATAAAATGGTGGATATTTGTTTATATGAAGCCTCTCCCAGAATGGGTGGAGCTATGGGTGGAGCTACTCTGCAAACCGAGTAAGCCACACCCCGGACAGACACCCAACAGATAGACAGACAGACAGAATCATCTACGGCTATTATAATATAGATTACATATTTTGCCCTATTCACGTGACTCGTGGTTGTCCCTCAACGCTCCCTCTCCCCGTTGGTTTTTTTGTGAATATCAGACTGTTCTTCACGGTTCCCTGTTTGAGGCAATGTTTTTATGGCCGGATGCCCTTCCTGACGCCAAGATTCATTCATTCATTTCATTCAGACTGTTCTTCACGGTTCTGTTTGAATACGCTTAAACTTTCCCCTGCAGTGTTTTATTCAGTGGTATATTACAACACGCTGATTTTCTTCCTATTTAAAAGGCTCTTTTCAATTTCCTCTCCAACTCGTTCTACTTCAAAAAAATATTCAATCTCTTATAATTCTAAATCACTACATGCTCTTAGTTCATATTCATTCCACCCCTCCTCCATCGTTCTTAAACGGATCGCTAACTTGAAAATCACAATAAACCCAATTTGTTATAAATGTTGGTCTTTCATTAATCATCCACTTTCGAAACTCCCCCCTTGCCCCTCCCCTCCAAATCTTCCCCCTTGCCCCTCCCTTCCTAAACTCCACCCTTGCCCCTCCCCTCCTAAACACCCCCCTAACCGCTCTCCTTCAAAACAACCCCCCCCCCAACCCCTCCCCTTCAAATCTCCCCCCCTACCATCCCTCTCCAATTCTCCCCCCTCCCACCCCCTTCTCAAAGCTGCCTCCTCCCCACTTCGTCTCCCTTCTATCTCATACCTCCACGTCCCCCAACCTTCTACTTTCCTCTGCCACACCTCAAAGAACCCCTCACTGTGCCTCATCCCATCACCATCAAACCTTTCGTCCTCTTCCTTCCCCCTTCTTGTAACTCTTCTGTAATATCTGACACACTATTGACTGCTCTTCCTACCTCCCCTGCCCATCCTTCATCCTGCCCCGACCCCACCCCTTCCCTCTCCTGCACCCGATGCTCCCCCTCTCTCCTCATTAACGATATGGACCTCAAACATCCGGGGCCTTTGCTCAAACCTGATTGATCTCTCCATTCAGGTTGCTTCTGACAATCCAGACTTGATCTGCTTAACAGAAACTTTCCTCCGTCAAGAGGTCTCTGATTCCTTAATATCTCCTCCTGGTTACTCCCTCCTAGCCCTGGTGTTGGGCTAGCGGCTAGGGTGCCGGCTTAGGATCCCAGGATCCTGGGTTTGAATCCCGGTCGATCGCTGAATTAACACCAGGGGGGTTGACTCAGCCTGTCATCCTTCCGAGGTCTGCTAATTGAGTACCAGTTCACTGGTAATTCCCTGTTTGTCGTTAAAGGCGGCAAAAAGGGTTGGCGTCAGGAAGGGCATCCGGCCGTAAAACATTGCTTCAAAAAGGGGACCGAAAAACAACAACAACCACGGTTCCCGAAAAAGGCCAACCCCCGCTTTGCGGGGAAAAATGGCCTCTAAAGGAAATGAAATTCTGAGTGAAATGCCAGACTCTTCGGCGCTGAGGAGGCTCTCTGAGAATGGCCAGAGAGATGTCCACTTTAATAAGCACATGATCAGAAGAACCGATTGGAGCAGAAGAAGAGCAGCAGACATTTGCAGGGAAGTTTGTCATAACCAGGTCAAGAAGAGAAGATACTCCATTGACTGAGATCCGGGTCTGGAAATTGACAGATTGTGTCAGTCCCAATGAGTCGCAGAAGTCCTTTGCTGAGGTGCCATGGCTGGTGAGAGAGGAACCCACACCCAGCCAGCTGGCATGATGACAGTTGAAGTCACCACATATGAGGAAGAGAGAGTTTGGATGAGTTCATAGAAGTTGGTCCATGTTGTCTGACAGCGAAATATAAATGGAGTCATCACTGTTTGGAGGATGGTGCAGAACACATATGAACAAAAGTTGGGAGCGGAGAGGAAGCTGTAGCCAGAGGTACTCCTGGGGGTGGGGTGGAGAGAGGGCAGTGCAAGGAGAGTGCGGAAGAAAGTTTTTGATAAAGATAGCCACTCTACCACCAGGACGAGGCTCAGGTCTATCATATACCGGAGGAGGGAGTAACCAGGAAGAGATATTAAGGAATCAGAGACATCTTGAAGGAGGAAAGTTTCTGTTAAGTAGATCAAGTCTGGATTGTCAGAAGCAACCTGAATGGAGAGATCAATCAGGTTTGAGCGAAGGCCCCGGATGTTTGAGGTCCATACGGTTAATGAGGAGAGAGGGGGAGCATCGGGTGCAGGACAGGGGAGGGGAGGGTAGGGTCAGATGAAGGATGAGAGGGGGAGGTAGGGAGAGCAGTTGATCGTGTGTCAGAGATTACAGAAGAGTTACAAGAAAGGGAAGAATGAGGAGGATGAAAGGTTTGATGGTGATGGGATGAGGCACAGTGAGGGGTTGTTTGAGGGGGGGCAGAGGTAAGTCGAAGGTTGGGGGAGGTGGAGGTATGAGATAGAAGGGAGACGAAGTGGGGAGGAGGCAGCTTTGAGGAGGAGGAGGAGGTGGGAGGGGGGTATAATTTGGGAGGGATGGTTGGGGGGGGGGGGAGTTTAGGAGGGGAGGGGCAAGGGGGGAGTTTAGGAGGGGAGGGGCAAGGGGGGAGTTTGGGAGGGGCAAGGGTATGGAGATTTGGAGGGGTGGGGCAAGGGTGGAGTTTAGGAAGGAAGGGGCAAGGGGGGAGATTTGGAGGGGAGGGGCAAGGGGGGAGTTTAGAAAGTGGATGATTAATGAAAGACGAACATTTATAACAATTTGGGTTCATTGTGATTTTCAAGTTAGCGATCCGTTTAAGAACGATGGAGGAGGGGTGGAATGAATGTGAATTTAGAGCGTGTAGTGATTTAGAATTATAAGGGGAAAGTTAAACATATTTAAACAGAACCGTGCAGAACAGTCTTAAATATTCAGAAAAATATCAACGGGGAGAGGGAGCCTCGAGGGACAACCACTAGTCACGTGAACAGGGGAAAAGGTGGAAGGCAAGGAGATAATGGGGGCGCGGTGAGACAGCGCACCTGGACAGAAGCATACGATGGGACACTTCACACGTGCAGAATGGGAAATAAATGTTTTTTTTGTGGGGGTGAGGGGGGGGGGGGGGTTAAAACTTTAGACAAATAGTAGATGTTTGGGGGAGAAGGGAAAAATCTAAGAACCTCGCAAAAACAGTGAAGGAAGAAACAAACCGACGGGGGACCGGGGAAGCCTGAGGCAAGGCCGCACACGCGCGGCAAACAGAAACGATTAATTTATGAAAGATTAACACCGAGAAACTTCCAAGGGACACACTATAGGTTCACACACCGAAAGATAAATACAGTTTTGACAAAATACAATTGTGAACAATGACAACTTTAAAAACGTGGAGAACGTGTACAGCTTCGAAAATCTGTGCCGTCACCGTCAGGATCTCGCGAGATCTCTCAATTGGCATGTCCCTCGCATGAAGAACATTTAAACAACCTCGATCTACATTTTCCCTACTTGTGTGCATCGAAATTCTCCTGCGTGTCACATGGTCCACGCTATTTCTATGCAATCCTATCTTTCCTATGGTATTCTTTTATCTACCCCCATAAACGTAACAATATGTTAATGATGATGTCATAGGTGCCTTTGTGATGACGTCATAATTTGACACTTGATCCGATCGGCATGAAATTTTTTGAGTGTGATCTCGGGATAAATCGGTTTCGAAAAAAAAATTCATTACTTCATCGGTCACGTGGTGAGGCAGCCGTATTTTTACGGTGTAGCCGTTGGGGGCAATACAGTCCGGAACAGCATTTGACTGTCCATCTGGTGTATGAATGTATGTATGTATGTATGTATGTATGTATGTATGTATGTATGTCCCTCACAAACCTAAAATTAGATAGCCAATCAGAAGTCGCACTGTACAATGATCTCTTGCATTATATCGCTGTACATTTGGGCATTGTGTTGTCGTGTGTCCGTGCCGCATGCATGCTCTAGAATCTAGAGTCTAGATTATTCTAGAATGCAAATAACGATGTGACTTCGTGCCTTTTCTCTCAAACTTGTATCTGCACTTTGTCAGGGTCACGTGTTAATCTCTTTTAGAAACTTTCATCAATGTCCTTTTTTAACCTTAACCTGGACTGCCTCATGCGTTCCATGACCCTTCGCGATGGCCAGCTGCATGGACCGTACTTGGTGCCGCTTGCTTGTTTGTGCCTTGCAATGCCAAGACCCAGATTGATCATGCATTCCACAGGTTTATGAGGCGGAGCTCTGCAAGAATGATGTTTTAATTTTGACGTTCAATTACCTGGACCGCTGCATCTTCTCCATGACCCTTTCCGACGACGATGAGCTGTACGCACTTGGCGGTGCTTGCTTGTTTCTGGCTTACAAGATGCAAACGTCAAATCCTGTGTCTGCGTCAAGGCTGTTTATGTGTACCTCAAAATTCGACAGACAGCAGCTGCTGGTGCGGTTTGCCCTCGAGGGGGTTGAGTTGTGTCCGATCTTGTTAAAACCATCGTGTTTTTGGACGATTTTGCTAGTTGAAGCTGTTGATGTGTTCACTAATGTGTCCTACTCTCACCTCCACCTCATGTGCAGGACATGGAGAGGAAGGTCCTCATTTCCCTGGAATGGAAAGTGGTGGCAGTTACTGCAATCGATTTTATGCAGCAGATCCTGTACCACCTGGTCTTCTCGTCCGCTGATCTATCACGGGTCCACAATCAGGCCGAGACCTGTGCAATGATAAGCGTCACTGGTGGGTGTTGTATGTTCAGGTGAAGTCCAAACCTTAACCCTTCTTAGTTATTACACGTTGCAGTATGAGAAGTAGAATGGCATTGGGGTAAAAATGGGATAGGGGATGATGAAGGGTAGAGGTGAATGGGAGTGGGTATATAAGATAGGATGAGGTGACTATGAGCAGCAGTCTTGGTGGATTGGAACTTACAGCACGAAACAACAGACACTGGGAGTTCCACAGGTGAGAAGAGCGGGATGCAGGACGACCATGAAGGACGGTGAACATCTGACTAAGACTGAATGAGGGTAACCAGGTGATAGCAGAGATAGATGATCATCCTCTCTTGGAGTGAAGACATTCCATGTACCCAACCGAAATGACCGCTTCAGGTCAACCTGAGGAGTCCGCCGTCTGGGGGACGACACCTCAGCACCATCTCGACACACACCACCACAACCTGGCCCAGGAAGTTTACCCCATGCTTTTCCTCTTATAATCAAAAAATTGGGGAAGGCTTTGCCCCAATCCCATTATCTGGTGAGTGGGTTTTTAGTTATTTTCACCTGAGGAGAGGGTATTGCATTTGAGTCCGTTTGTTTGTCTGTTTGTCCACACAGAATAAATATGATTTTCTCTGCAACCGTTGCTCTGATTGACAGGAAATTTTCACCATAGGTGCATCTCCACCTGTATAATTTAAAAAAATAATTATGACGTCATAGGTCATGTGGTTTGGCCGCGATCTTGGAAAAACTTTGCACCTCTATATCTCCGAAAACGCGCTGAATCGAAAAAATTGAGACATGGCTCATTGTGAAGAACTCTCCATGGGGAATAAAATATGTTAATGATGATGTCATAGGTGCCTCCATTATGACGTCATAATTCGACAAGTACAAAACTTGATCCTATCAAGATGACGTTTGAGCGTCAAGTAGGCATAAATTGGTGGAGAAAGAAAATAATTATGACGTCATTGGCCACGTGGTTCGGCTGCCATCTTGGAAAAACTGAAAACATTTGCACCTCTTTTTCTCTAAAAGAGCTGCATATAAAAAATTGAGACATGTCTCATTGTAAAGAACTCCATGTGGAATAACATCTGTTAGTGATGATGTCATAGGTGCCTCTTATTATGACGTCATAATTTGACAAGTACAAAACTTCATCCGATTAAGACGAAATTTCTTGAGCATAATCTAGAAATAAAGTAGTGGAGAAAAAAATACTGATGACGTCATCGGTCACGTGGTTCGGCCGCCATATTTGTTTTAATACAAAAGCCTTATAAACCACTGAAAATACATCCTGGCGAGGGTTTGCAATCTCTGATTGCTCTTTCTTGTTTTATTTGCATTCTTTCTGTTTATTGCAGAATTAGTGTTTTATGCTGGCCGGAGTGCAAATCCTGTCACCAATCTCCAAGAAAGAGGTAACCCAATTGCAGGAGGATGTCCACAGACACAGTTGGGCATCAGATATGGATGGTCGTTGTCTCATAAGGAGCTTGTCCTCCCAGAAAACTGTGGACAGGTCATGTGTGCTGATTAGTGAGTGTGAGGTTAAGCCAGAAGTGGGGTGCACCAACCTGCCCGAGATGGATGAGAAGCAGTCCTTAGGCCTCCGGCCTCCTGCCAAGAGATACCAAAAATTAATAAAGCTTTGGACTCGAGCACCTCTAGGAGAGCAAGATGGGAAGCTGCTGCACATGGTCTTATGGGGAAGCATACTCCACGGTACTTCAAATGACGACCTTGTACATCGTAACGAGCCATGCACAGTCCATAACTGACCTGTCTGGGTAGACAATGCCTAGGGAGTTTGGAGATATGGTCCACTCAACTCAGTCAGGTTTTGGGACTCCAATGACCACACCTCCTCCATCGGTCAGCCACAGAAGTAAAGTGAGGACCCTTTTTACTTTTAAGGGAACCATAAGGACACCAAGAGATCACGAACATGTGATCATGGAATTTGGGATCCCAGCATCTTGAGCTGTGTCCGATCAGGTATAAATAATTAAATATTTTAACCGACCCGATGAGCATGTGTTTCAATGTTCAATGATTGGTAAATACTCGTGTTAATCGTGTTTTATCCTTTGTATGGTCCAACCCTACTGCAGACCTGAAATTCGCCAAAAGAAGTTCATCTCTCATCGCTGCCGCAAGTGTCTACGCGGCAATTATGCAAATGGGTTGGCTGAGAGAGACTTGGCCTGGGTTCACCAACGCACTGGACAAAATCTGCACAATCATCAAGATCACTCCTGTGAGACACTACATGTGCAATGCAATCAATCCCCTTACATTCAGCCTGAATCTTCATTTCCATATTTATTATGCTTAATGACAAAAACATCACAGCCTGCTGAAAATTTTGGGTGTAGTCATATGTCCGCTAATGTGTATCAAATTTAAACTTTATATGTATTACAATGACCTAGTTATCCGCAAAAATCTACTAGTTTGATTCCCGGCATGCTATGCGGCTGCAATGTTGGAGACTGCTTTCATCAGCATTTGCGGTGAAGCATCCGGAATTTCAAGGTCAAGGAATTTCAAGCTCCAATAATAACGGAGATATAGAAGGCGACGTCTTTGCGAAATAGCATCCATAATTTCTGTAGCTAATGGGCATCGCTTATTCTTTGGCCAATCCGTATCTGTGCCACTCGAATACTGATAGACTAGGACATCGTCTTCCATACATCCGTTATTATTGGAGCTGCAACCTCAACTCCGCATGCTTAACCGCAAATATTGGCGGAAGCAGGTCCAAAATTGTCGGGAATCGAACCAAAAATTTTGCCGATAACTTGGTAATTGTAAAAAAGATTACATGGTATTTGAAAAAAAAATTGATGATGGAAAAAAAATAACGATTACATGGATTACATGTCATAATCCGTCCACAACTTTTTGAGATGTCATGCGATATGATCGCATTTCGATAGTTTTTCGCCAAATCTCTCGAAGGTGAAGAATCACTAAAAAAAATCCTCGTATCCGGATTCATGTTTGAATCTTAGCCAAAATGGAATAAATTCTTCCTTGTCACACACCCAATCTGTCCACCAAGTTTCGTCCAAATCCGTCCATAACGTTTTGAGATATCGTGGTATGTATTGGTTTTAGCCCCATCACTCAATGGTGAAGAATCACCTAACAATTAAAAAATTCTCGTATCCGAATCCATATTCAGATCTTCACCAAAATCGAATTAATTCGTCCTTGTCACACACCCAAATGGCCTACCAAGTTTCGTCCAAATCCGTCCGCAGCTTTTCCAAATATCCTGTTCAGAAAGACACAAACCGACAGGGGTGAAAACTTAACCTCCATCCACCTTTGATGGAGGAGGTAATTATTGTCACAAAGGCCTGTAAGTTGGCTTCCATACATCAGATTCACAGCCTGCTGAAAATGTATCCTCAATGATGATAACCTCATCTCTCTGTGCCTGGATCCCTCTCCCAGGAATGTGTGCGTGCGTGCCAAGAAGAAATTGAGGAATTTATCCAGACTATTCTCCAGCCATCCCAGTCACACGCTTCCCCTATGTAGAATAATCAGAAAGACGACAGAACCCCCTCTACACCTGAAATCGTCCACGTCGAAGAACCCGGCAATGCTATTGGAATCCGACAAGACATTTCTGTTCACTCCGTTTCATATTTTACATATTTAACCTGTTATTGTGTTTAATGGAGCATTGTTCAGATAAGCATGTTAAAAAAAAAAAAGAAAAAAAAAATTTGATTCATTTGTTAATTCTGACATGTTGAGTTCCGATTTTTAAACCAATGTCTCAACCATTGTCCAGTGGACTTCAGCATTGTTTGTACAGGGAGATCGGTGTTTGTATTAAAGCGGTTACATATTACACCCATGTTCAGCAGTTTATCCCCACTCAGATCTTTTTATTGTGGCCAACGGACACAACTCGGTGTGTGCAATGGATATGAAGACTTTGGTGTGCATCATCTTGTTGACAGGTCTGCGATGCGGAGCAGGTAGGAAAGCGTTTCAAAATAAAGATAGTCGTTGTTTTTGCTATTAATCATGATGTGTGTGTGTGTGTGTGTGTGTGTGTGTGTGTGTGTGTGTGTGTGTGTGTGTGTGTGTGTGTGTGTGTGTGTGTGTGTATATATATATATATATATATATATATATATATATATATATATATATATATATATATATATATATATATATATACATATATATATATATATATATATATATATATATATATATATATATATATATATATATATATATATATATATATATATATATATATATATATTTCTTCTTCAGCTATATATATCTTCTATCTTTATTATATATATATATATATAAAAGAAAGTTTTTGTTTGTCTGCACGAGCTAATAGTAAGGGAAACATATGAAAATCTGTTAACTAAATTGTTACCAAAAAATTTCTTCACCAATATGTTTGTAAAGGTGTGTAATAACATGTGTTAAAATGTTGAAGGTCAACTCCCGTGGGAAACCCAGAAAAAAAGCTGTTGAATTCGGGTACTGAAAAATTATTTTCGAGAATTTTTATTTTTTTAAATCGGCCCTTAAGTAACTTATGAGGGGTCAAATAAGGGTTTTTCATGATTCTGAGTTGATTGTTAACATTTATATTTCACCACAGACACTCCTTTGTGGAAAAATAATTTCTAAATATATCTCATTTTCTACTTTGCAGGACATGGAGTCTAGCAATATGGATGAAGACGTTACTCCACCTGTGCTCAATTGCTTCATCTGTGCACGCTCGGATACACCAGCTGAAAGGCTCATACAGGCAACTCCAAAGGGATACTCAACTTTATTGAAACAAGCAGAAACTGTCGAAAATGTTACTGTTGTGGAACGTATGAAGGAGGCTCAAAAGGAAGGAAAACTGAGGTACCACCAGAAGTGTAAAAATGATCTGTACAACAACTTTGTTGCAACCACCAAGAAGTCAGCTCAAGCATCAAAGGCAGAGAAAGAGTCATCAAAGTTGAAGAGAAGACGCACTACTTGTGAGTTCAGTTCATCAACTGGCTGCAGTTCTAGAAGATCACAGTCAGTTGACCTCCTGTATAAGGATGTATGCATTCTTTGCAACCAACCAGCCCAGCTCTACAAAAATAATCCAGCACAAGCTAGAAAGAAATACAGAGTGCCAGATAATTTGACTGCAGATACACTGAAGGCAAGCTTGCTGAAGACAGCACGGAGTCGCGGGGATGACTGGGGCACTGAAGTCACTGGACGCCTGGAAGGGATCAACGACTTGGTAGCAGAAGAAACACTGTACCATTTGCGATGCAAACTTATGTTTGCGAGAGGTGACAGTTTGTCCAAGACTGATGAGGAAGGAAAAAGGAAGAGAGGACAGAGGAGTATTGATGAGGAGCGAGAGGCAGTTTTTATTGAATTCTGCGAATGGTTAGACTCAGAATTAGAGCATGGGGTAATGAACATGGACCAAGTCCATGAAAAGATGCAGGAGTTTGATCAGTCACCAGAGAAGAGCCTTTCTTATTCAAAGCATTGGCTAAAGATAAAACTTCTAGAGAAATACGAAGACACCTTGTATTTCACAACACAGGAAAGAAGGGCAGATGTACTCTGTCTCAAAGATGGCACCGACAATATTCTGCGAGAGCATCATGCTAATCTTGACCATGGAGATGAGAAGACTCAGATCATAAAGACGGCACTCAAGTTCATATCCAATGATATTGCCTTGATTGATTTAGGTCCAAAGTCATACCCCACCACACACAGTATGACTGACATCGATAGTCAGCTGACACTTGTTCCTGCAAGCCTTCAGATGTTCTTGAGACCGATTGTCAAGACAGACGAAAGAGTTGCCGTTTGGGGGCAGAATTTTATTAAGGCCTGTCGACCTCGGTCTGGAGTATTGCCACACCAAATGGGGCTTGCCATACAACTTGATCATAGATTTGGGTCAAAATGGATGCTCAACAAGTTCCACCGGCTGGGATACACTGAGTCTTACACGGAGACACAAAACTACAAATACTGCTTCCTTAATAGTAGGAGTGGAGATGATGTTCCAGATACTTCTGGCACTCTTGACACCATTGTGGAGGAAACCGATGAACAGATCAATGATGAGGTTGCGGTTGATGCTGCGCTTGAGGATCAATCAGTGATGACAGCCAAAGTGCCAGCCAGTGAAAGTGAATTGTCAAGTAATGATCAGGTGGTCTTTATGGAGGTTGGGGAAACAAACAATGCAGTTACTCAGTTTGTTGGAGACAATATAGATTTAAACATTGTCTCTATTCACAGAAACACTCCCTTTCACTCAATGGGTTGGATCGAAGTCACCTCTCCGGCACCACCTTTGCCAGATCCACAGACAACAGCAGCTTTCCCCCGGGTGAAGTTGAAGGCACTGGACAAAGCTAAGATCCTGAGAGGAACTGAAGTAAAGATTATTCCATTTACGAACAGGAAACAGATAGGAACGAACGCGATCATGTTTCTGCCCCTCGCTGAGCTTTCCTCCTCCCTGGCTCATGATCAGCCACTCCTCACTCCAGGTGACACACTCTGGGCAGCGGGGTGGGTGATCAAAGCCAACGATCCTGAGTTCCCACACTCCAACTGGAATGGCTGGATGAAGAGAATCCATGCTAATGATGCAAAGCAGAGCACACAGATCGAGTTCCTCCCAGTTATTGAAGGAGACCCTAATGACCTCAACACCATCTTCACCACTCTGAAAGAGTGCATACGGCGCGCTGGGGCCGCTATAGTGACCTTTGATCTTCCGATTTGGCTGAAGGCTGTGAATATAATAAAGCAGGCAAATCTACCCGTCATTCCAAGGTTGGGTGGTTTTCACCTGCTGAAGTCTTATCTTGGATCAATGGGTAACATCATGGAAGATTCTGGACTACTAGATGTGATCCAGTTGATCTATCCTGGAAGTACGACAGCCAACCACATCATGGATGGAGGATGTTTTGACAAGGCAATCCGTGTTCACCTCCTCATCGATGCAGCCATCTATCAACACATCATGAAACTTGCCTTCACTGAGGAGGAGCGTGGTGACATACATTTACATTATACTTTACTTGACATAGACCTGGTGCTTTTTTTTAGGTTTTGCGAAGGGGACGCGGCTGAGTACATCGACATCTTCCTTGACACAGAAGCCACCAAGGAAACAGTGATTCAGGCTGGTACTGCGATTTTCAAGTACATTTACCATGGACGAGATACTACATTGGGTGAAATTCGGTACAACATGTTCTTAGGGAAGGCAGCGGCAGGAGTGATCAAACCAGAGACTCTACCTCCAACAGAGGGTGCAGCTGCACAACATTCACTCCGTGCCTACCTGCAGACCCGGGACTGGATCCTTCTACAGAGCATGTCTCTGAACCCCAGTGACTATGGATGGACAATAGGTGTGCATGGGTATGAGCCAGTTCCAACACGACCCCACGGCCCCTGAGGAGCTATTGCAGTTCACGAGCTGTAATTGTCATGGAGATTGCAGCAACCGGCGATGCAGCTGCAAGAAGAATGGGGTCACGTGCATCTCGGCCTGTGGAGTCTGTAATGGCATTACATGCAGAAACTGCAGTCATGATGTTGTTGAGTCTGAAGAAGACATAGACAATGACTGTTGAAACTTCTGACATTGTGAATGAGAAATAACTCTTGAGTATTATATATGTATGTGAAATAAAAGCTACTTTGTGTGTAAATGTAAAAGTGAAAATATAAATGTTAACAATCAACTCAGAATCATGAAAAACCCTTATTTGACCCCTCATAAGTTACTTAAGGGCCGATTAAAAAAAAAAAAAAAAAATTCTCGAAAATAATTTTTCAGTACCCGAATTCAACAGCTTTTTTTCTGGGTTTCCCACGGGAGTTGAACTTCAACATTTTAACACATGTTATTACACACCTTTACAAACATATTGGTGAAGAAATATTTTGGTAACAATTTAGTTAACAGATTTGTGAAATATCTCATAAAATGCCCTTACTATAATCTCCTGAACGGTGAAAGATAGGAGGCACAAATAAAGGTTAATTTCCCCCTCATAGTTTAGTCACACTACAACATGTAGCCTCACGATAGTTCAGTTATTTCATAGTAAATGTAAGCATAGTCCTTTTCCTGTGTTAGTTTTGCGTTGAGTAGAATAATGAGAGTTAGGTTTCCTTACAATGCTTTATGCCGCCTCGATGCTTTGAGTTTTGGGGCGAAATGCCACGAGGCAGGCCTGGACACGTCGATCAAGGGCGAAGGAAGGCGGGGAAGGAGTGACGGTAAGCACGAGCCGCCAATCAGGGCTCGAGGGGAGTGGCTTAGCACTGTGGCAAACGGCATGGTTTGGAACATTCGATACGGGCCAGGGCGGAACCACATAACCCTGTGCCCAAAAAGCCCCCACCTCAGTTATGGGGAGAGGAGCTTGGGAGTTCTCAGTTATGAGGAGAGGTGTGGAGTTCTCAGTTCTGAGGAGAGGTGCGCTGAACAAGTGAGTTTTTGAGGAGGACCTGCACTGAGTGATGAGCTTGAGTTATCAGTTTGAAGCGCTGTGTTGAATTGAGTTACAAGTTAAATGCCCGGTTGAGCTTGAAGCAGATCCTCTGTTGAGTTACGAGGGTGAAAGCGCGCCGTTATATAAATCGCGTTGTAAGGGACCGCCGCGCCGGGTGAGAGACGCGCATATCTTCCAGCCTTTGTTCGAGATACGTGCCGCAAGAATCCCTCCTGCCTGCCTGCCTGCCTTCGTCGGGGGACGTGCTGTGACCGGCAGAGGGCCACGCCGGGCGAGCTGTTCCTGAACAACAAAGCCGGCGCGTTCAGCGCATGAACCATCCTTCCTTCATCCCCCCTGTGAGTGAATGGGCCCATTGTCTGGGTAATAAGCTAAGACTGCTTAAGTGCCTGCTCTGTGTCTCTTCGCCTTGTATAGCTGTAAATAAACATGTGTTCTTCCTTCTATTTGATCGTTCCTGTCATTTCCATCTATTGACTAAGCGTGGTACGAATTATATCGCTCTAATCGGGTTCCAATAATAAAGTAACTGCACGGACCACGTGGTACGCCATCCGCTCGGACATACTCGAATTACGCGTGGTTCGTGCGAGACTTGATCTCCGCTTCCGCAGTGGCGTAGGTACTTAGGTACGTGCGAGAATTGTCCCGAAACCCTGTCCTGGGTCCGACCGGAAGTGGCGACAAGTCTCGCGGTTGCGGCGACCCAAGGAGAACAAGGGGCTTAATCTCCCCTTGGTAAGGGAACGAGGGTCTCGGCAAAACCGTAACATTATATATGTATGTGTGTATATATATATATATATATATATATATTCAATCGGGAAACCTCTAAAGCGACCGAAAGGGAAGGAAAAAAGAAAAAGACAGAGTACGGAGGAAGAACAGATTTATTATACACACACAAGCAATGGATGGAAGAAGCAGTCACACAGGGAATCGTTAACTTATACTATTCAATTTACTTAACCCCAGGACAACATTCAAGACAGACGACGTTCACACTTACACGGGGGAAATTGCAGGCAGGGATGGCGGAGGTGGGTTGCTGGAGAGGGAGGCAGGGTCAGGTCCCTGCAACCGGCAGGGCTCGAGGTAGCAGCTCCCAATTCTTCGCGTTTTTTGGCGGGAAAACCCTCGGTCGCGTATCCGCTGCCGATGCTGTAGACGTCACGCGCTGGCTCGGTCACACCTGTTCCTCTCCTTCTGGTGGAGCCGTCTCCCTCCTCTCAGCGCGTCTCTTCAAACCTTGTTTCCTCCCCAAGTATCTCTCCTTTTTGGTTTGGAGCGTCTCTCATCTCACCGCTCACAGCTCAGCTCACAGCTCCTCTCGCATGTCACCTCTTCGCTCATCTCTCGAAGCAGTCCCTTCCAGTCGCTTTTATTACTCGGGGCGGAATCAAGCCGCCGGCTGCGAGGGCACGCCTACCGGGTCGCTAACCGCGGTGCTGGTTGGCTGTTAGGGCTGTCCGATTCCTCCTTTGATCATGACGACGTGCCATGCCTGTGAGTTGGCGGCTCCTACCCCCCTCTTCTCCGAGATTAGCACATGGGCAATGGCGGCTTGCGGGATTGAACACCACTCGCACCGCTTTTGAAAGGAACTTTGGAGAGCGGAGATGATTGGGGAAATTGAAAGGGCCTACGCTTATTTCGTTTGATACAATGCAGAGTCAATCTAGTGGGAAACACATATTTAGCCTACATGGAATAAGGAAATAAACTATTTAAAAAGATATATCGTGGCCTGTGTGTAAGTTTCATGGAATTAACTAGGAGGACGGCTGCGACCATTATTTACATTACGAGGGTGTTACACACAACAAAACCATACTTTTCACATTCGTTACACTTCCTCCAAAATTGTTACACTTCTCAAAAACCGTTACACTTCTCAAATTCGTTACACTTCTCAAAACCGTTACACTGCACCCTCCTTTCTTCAGGCCCGTGCTCGGGCCTACAAAACTTTAACTTAGTGTGACACGTAGGTGTAATTCCCTCTACAATTAACCTGACCCTGAGTGTGACAATCTTAAAACACAAATAAATATGTCCCCCTGCTGCATTGCACCCTGTCTAACAGATTTGCGCCCACAGGATAACCGAATTACGGAATTGTTTTCAAACTAGACATTTATGGTGGGGAGCATTATTTACAGTAACGTTATTTCTTATTTACAACGCAACCCAGGACCTGTGTTTTTTTTTCTTTTTAGGGAACAAGAAAAAGAAATTCCTGTTGGGAGGGAGGAGACAGCACGCATTGCATCGATGCACCAGTACCAATACCACCAAAGCACCCAAAAGCACCACAAAGCACCAAAAGCACCACAACGCACCAAAAGCACCACTCGGTGCACAGTCACCACGGTTTATAATAAACACAACAAAACAACTGGTGGTGGTCTTCTCTTTCTCTGCTGGGCCGATGTTCTTCCCGACGTCTTCTGGCTTCATGCGGCCTACTTGGAAATAATAAAAAAGCACAACTTGTGTTCATTTTTTATTTAGGGCCTCAGGGGCCAACTAAGGGTGGTCCACCTGTTTGGCATAGGTGCCACCTTACCGAGGTCCGCAAGCAAGATTCCCTGGCCACTATGGCCGGTCTCCAACAGAGGTGCCCTGCCCCAGAACGTGGGGTCCATCAAGTGGTACTTGGCCGCAGAACAGCGGTCCATAAAGTGGTACATCAACGCAATGCATGCTGGTTCTGGGAATCTCGTGCGCACAATGGCCATCTCACGCACGCTCCCCTCGGCACCCAATGGCGCACAGGTCCTCAAGTGGGAGACAAAAGGGGGGAAGACAAATGAGCGAGGGGTAAGGTCACAAGGGTACACGTCAATAAAGGCAATGCAGGGTGAAGTGCGTTCGGAGAGCGAAGTGAGAAAAACTCGTCCCTACCGTACGTCACCCCCCCCCCCCCCCCTGTCACCTACACTACCCTTGCCCTTACCCCATATTTACAAGAATTTACACCTTTACAAATTCGTCACTACGTCTTGTCTTCCCCATCCTTCCCTTCTACACCAAATTCGTCTCCAATCCCTCTACTTCAAAATTTGCCATCACCAATTCATCATCAATCCTCATAAGGAGGGAGAGATGGAATTACGCACAATGTCACACCCACGTCATGATGCGTCTCACAATCCAAAACATTTGCATTAATGAAAAATAATTAAACATGGCATGGTGCGGAGTACCTGTCACCTCAGGTGAGTGGATGCAGATGGTGCGAGGAGACTCCAATCCTAACTATCCTCTAAATGACTTTAACACACTTTACACTACCCGGGGTCTCTCCCTGCCAATCCATTGGCCAACTTACACTATGGGTTCTAAAAACCAATTCCCATTGACCAAACTGTGGTGCTCATCAATTTGGGGTCTCACTCCCCCAATTCATCTCCCGGTGCCCTTGCACAATTTCTGGGCTGTGACGTGTAGCTCTCCCAGCAGGTCTACCCACCTGCACACCTCCACCACTGTAGTTGCCACCCGAGCTTACCTAGCTCCTCACCCTAACCTATCTAATTTGGGAAGGCCCCTCCTGGCTCTGTCACCCCTTGGTGCCCTCTGGCACTGGGCTACCCGGGTCCGTCCTCCGGATCCTCGGGCCCCATCCACAACTACCGGCTCCCAGAGCCCACCTGCGGCCTCACCTGGCCGACATCCTCACAGTGGTGGAGTGCCCAAACCAACTACACACACTAACAGGCTACACGCCCAGCCATTTCCACAACACTAATGCACCCATCCAAAGACCATTCTTTCACCCGCACCACAGATGCCAATATCCAACCACAATTTACCTGTACCCTCTACCTAACACTTACTCTACCCGCCCCGGGTATCCCTGATGGGGGTCCACTCTTCCCCCATTCACACCTTCGCACCATCCACTCCACTCCACAATTTCCACCATACTCACTCCACGACCATCCATTCCAATACTCCATTTATTCCACACTACCATTCTCCATACCTGTTGTTGCACACCTGTGCCCTCACACCTGGTGCCACCTGCACCCTCCTTTCTTCCTGGACCATTTGGTCATCACAATACACATCACCATCACTCACTCATACACTGCTCCATACACCTGTTCAGTTGCACACCTGTGCAATCACACCTGTTCAATTCTCAAACACACGGCATCATCTCAGCTAACTACTCCCCTCTGAAACTTGCGCTTCCCAGTCGCCCCTTTAAACTATTGCGCTCCCACGTCATTATCATCCACTCTACTCTACCTGCGTCCCCACTACAGGTGTCATTGTCACTAACTAATCTTAACGTCACCTAATGTCATCTTCGCTAGATCCCTACACGCAATATCCTAACCCACCCGGGCTAGTTTTCACTGCCATCAACCCCATAAGCTATAGCGCATTTGCCCCACCTCGCCGTGAGGGATGGTGGATTGCCCATCCCACCACATCGGGGAGGTCCTACTATCATTTTCGCACACCTAAATCCAACCAATCAAAAATTTGTCATTTACTGCCAATTCTATTCACTTTTCTAAATTTCGGATCAAAACCACTATCACTATTATCATCATCAGTCTTCTCACTAGTGCCTCTCGGTGCGCCATGACATCATTAAACTCGGCTTCGTAAAGCCGAGCAATGAATTCGGGTGGTTTGGTTGCCTGCAGGTTGAATCCGTCCGGCTTTCGGTTCAAGGGAGGTGGTTTGGTCGGGCCGAGATTCCACGCACCATCTCGGCGCGGCACCTTGCGGTCCCGGGCCCGATGGCTCAATCTCCCTCGGTCGGAACCCCGTCCCCACGAGGGGGCACCGTTCCGCTTCCTCCCACTCGCCCTTGAACCGGACCGGTCGCCTGGCCCGACAAGGCCCGGACTCGACCGTGCGGGGAGGGGCCAAGCCCGAATCGGCAACGACGCTTCGAAGAGAAGCGACGCAGCATCGATCCGCGCCGGGCCTCGCACCCAACAAAGCACACCGCGCCCCGAGTGCTCGCATCGGTTATCCGTCGCCCTAACCGCTAACCCGGTTACCGTCGATGCTTCACTTGCATGCTCACACGCATACGCTACCCCTTTTACCCTCACAAAACCTGGCGTTCCAACGCCGTCCGTACATTCCACCAACGCTCTCCCTGTTACACACCACACCTCTCGCGCACACCTCGGTCCACACCTCTCCTCCGTTACGTCCTCCGTAACACTCACCATGGGCATGCACTCTGGCATCCACCCACTAACGCGCTCAGATGGGCCCTCCCACACTCGCGCCATGACCAACTTAGGTGTGCTTCCTCGCACACGTTCCACCACCACCTTACTCTCCGTGTCACACTTCGTACACCCCGACGTGCATTCTCGCTCGCACTCGGTTTCACACTCGCGCTCCGATGTGCCCTCTCGCACCTGCGCCATCACCAACTCACTATTCGTGTCACACTCCGTACACCCCGACGTGCATTCTCGCTCGCACTCGGTATCACACTCGCGCTTCGTAACACGCTAACCCCTTGACGCACACTTTTTTTCCACACGCGTGCCATTTCCACTCACACGGGACCCTTCACCAACGCCCGGATGCTTCCTCGATCCCAAGCGCGCGACAATTCTTTTGTCGCCAAACATCCTCTTGCAAAATCTACCCGCACAAAACACAGCACGTCTCACCTTCGGGGTTCTTCTTCCTCCCTGCACCAAAACCTGCAAATCTTTATACGGATTAGCAAGTACGGCATCAGGATGTGCATTTAGACTTTGAGCAATTTCCATTCCTTCCTCCGATTGTTGCTCTTTTAACTTTAAGTCCCCGGTCTCTCCAATTTCAACTATACCGACTTCCGCTTTTTCTTTACTCACCTCGACGACCGCTGGCTTTAATAAAACACCCTCTACCTCATCGGTCGCCGGCTTTTCCAAACCCCGTGTAGCGATTTCTACCCCCGTCATTGTACCCTTGCTTTCCTCCGCTTCGCTCAACCAGCGCTTTTCGACCCGCTTTACCTCGTCGTGCACCCGTGGGACCCTTTCGCCCACCATGCGATCCATGGTCTCCCCACATTTTTGCCTGCGGTCACCCATTCTGTTGGTTATTGCTTCAATTTGGTTTCCCAAGTCATTTTTGAATTGCTCCCTCATCTCGGCCATAAGGGCCTCCATTTCAGCCATAAATGATTGCACGTCTTCCACCGTTGGTACAAAGGGCGCGGCTCTATTCGGTGCCGCTGTAACCACGTGCGCGAGGCCGCCATTTTGTGCGTCTGATACTCCCTCAACCGCCTCCTTATTTCTCTCCTCCATTTCTCCCCTCTGATCCTGGGTTACCCCTAACCCGTCTATCTCCCCCACCGACATCCGATCGCCTTGATTGTCCATGGCGCGATCTCAAAATTCGGGTTTTATAAAACAACGCAATTTCGGCAGCTCGTAATTTTGACCAATTTTTTTTTTTCCTACACATTTCAAAAAAAATTTTGGTTCGGGCCTCGTATCCCACTCCCAGACACCAATTGTTACGGATCGCGGTTTAGATGTTATGATGGGCCGAGCGGATGGTCCAACCGCGACCGTTACAGGATCCCCAATTGGCCCGATTCCACCCGACGTTGACCAGATCGCACCACAGATATTCAATCGGGAAACCTCTAAAGCGACCGAAAGAGAAGGAAAAAAGAAAAAGACAGAGTACGGAGGAAGAACAGATTTATTATACACACACAAGCAATGGATGGAAGAAGCAGTCACACAGGGAATCGTTAACTTATCTATCTATAATTCCACTAATCTCTGTCTGTGTGTGTGTGTGTGTGTGTGTGTGTGTATGCGACCGCTGTTTCTCGACAACTACCGGTCCGATATACTTGAAACTTGCCAGGTATATTGCTGGGGACCCGAGGATGTGCCTTTTCAAGGTTTCATATTAATCGGACAAGTAGTTACCGAGCTATGTCCAAAAAACGATTCAACCAATCAGAGAGCAGCGAGTTATCACGTGTGCCGAACGTGGCGAACAGACTCTGCCTCGGACGGCACATTTGAGAGCGTATTCATTTATTTCACGTTGGCAAACTATGTTGGCGTTAAACTATGTTTTAAAACTAATTAAAACTACTTTGCGATTCATCGTAACTGCGATTCGTAACTGCCGTTCGCTTTGGCTTTGCGAATGGACCAAACCATTTCATGTAAATAGAGGGGGGGGATTGTCACCGTACTCGCAAGCCGTTCGCTTTGGACCAAACCATTTCATGTAAATAGAGGGGGGGGGATATAATTTTAGATATAGATATAGTACGGGCATGCCCTAGTACTATTCAATTTACTTAACCCCAGGACAACATTCAAGACAGACGACGTTCACACTTACACGGGGGAAATTGCAGGCAGGGATGGCGGAGGTGGGTTGCTGGAGAGGGAGGCAGGGTCAGGTCCCTGCAACCGGCAGGGCTGGAGGTAGCAGCTCCCAATTCTTCGCGTTTTTTGGCGGGAAAACCCTCGGTCGCGTATCCGCTGCCGATGCTGTAGACGTCACGCGCTGGCTCGGTCACACCTGTTCCTCTCCTGGTGGAGCCGTCTCCCTCCTCTCAGCGCGTCTCTTCAAACCTTGTTTCCTCCCCAAGTATCTCTCCTTTTTGGTTTGGAGCGTCTCTCATCTCACCGCTCACAGCTCAGCTCACAGCTCCTCTCGCATGTCACCTCTTCGCTCATCTCTCGAAGCAGTCCCTTCCAGTCGCTTTTATTACTCGGGGCGGAATCAAGCCGCCGGCTGCGAGGGCACGCCTACCGGGTCGCTAACCGCGGTGCTGGTTGGCTGTTAGGGCTGTCCGATTCCTCCTTTGATCATGACGACGTGCCACGCCTGTGAGTTGGCGGCTCCTACCCCCCTCTTCTCCGAGATTAGCACATGGGCAATGGCGGCTTGCGGGATTGAACACCACTCGCACCGCTTTTGAAAGGAACTTTGGAGAGCGGAGATGATTGGGGAAATTGAAAGGGCCTACGCTTATTTCGTTTGATACAATGCAGAGTCAATCTAGTGGGAAACACATATTTAGCCTACATGGAATAAGGAAATAAACTATTTAAAAAGATATATCGTGGCCTGTGTGTAAGTTTCATGGAATTAACTAGGAGTACGGCTGCGACCATTATTTACATTACGAGGGTGTTACACACAACAAAACCATACTTTTCACATTCGTTACACTTCCTCCAAAATTGTTACACTTCTCAAAAACCGTTACACTTCTCAAATTCGTTACACTTCTCAAAACCGTTACAATATATATATATATTGTTACAGACACGACTTTGATGTTAAGGTGGGCCGAGCGGAATGGCCGTCGTGTCCGCACAAATTCACAAATTACCCGATTGTACTCGAACGTCGACAAAGCCGCGCTACGCTGGCTCAATAGGAAAGAGAAGACACCCGGCTGGGTTATAATGACACAATACGACACCAGGGGTTCAGTTCTCAAGACCTCCGGAGGAGGTTATATTAAGGCGGAAGGTTAGATTACAACTACAAGAGGTACATCATAGGAAGACAGGCACTTAGACACAACCTTATATTATTCCCGACAGACCACAGAGAAACAGGACAAAAACTGACTCACACGGGGATTGATGGCTAGGAAAGCGGGTATTCGTGATGGCCAGCACAAGGTGCACCTTGTGCTCAGGGACAGGATGGCGCGGCCCAAAAGATGCAGGAGGTCTCTCAGCGCTCGAGGTGGCGTCTTGTCGTCTCAAGCTGGGGGCGCATCTGACGTCACGTCCGGCAAGCGGCTGCGTATATCCGGCGGGGAGTGACACGCCCTCGGCTCGTTAGCTCCGCCTCGTGGAATCGGCACGTTGCTTCTCATTGGGTGCGTGCGGGGGGGGTTACTGGCTCCGCCCCCGACGAGGAGCTGACAGCCAGCCCCTTCGGGGTAACCCCGTGGAGCGCATGGTCTGGAGCTAATCGAGCCGGTGTGAGGACGCATCCTCCCCCGCTCCGCCGCCATCCCCTCTGTTGTTGTTGTAATTGTTGTTGTAGTTGTTGTTATTGTTGTTGTTTGGGGAAGAAGATGGGAGGAGGTATGGGAAGGTCCTAAACTCACTACTGGTGCCATATAATCACATTCTGGTGCAACGAAGAGTCATAATTAATGGAAACGAGGCCTTAACTGACATAGATTAAGAATAACTAGGAAGATGTCCGAAAGTTGTCTACGTGTGGTGCGGTGGACCTGGGCACGACATTTAATGGGGGAATAAGGGGAAGGTCGGCTCTACTGATTGTTATTTACATGCAATGGGACTAGGGAATGGGGGATCGGGGAAAGTTGGGGAGTATTGGAGAAAATAGGGGAATATTTACAAGCGGATATGGAGGCCAAATTCCATATTCGCAACATTGCACCCTTCTCTACCCTCGGGGCGTCCCGACCCGATAAATTTTTACCTACTTTAGTGTGGCACGCAATGTAGTTCCCTCTACTATTAACTCTACCCTGAGTGCGACAGTTTTACAGATATTCACAAATGAGTAAATATGTCCCCCTGCGACGTTGCACCCTTCTCCTCACAGAAACACACCCACAGGATAACCGAATCCGGAAAGAATTCTCAAACTAAACATACAGCCGGTAGGGAGCATTATTTACAAGACTACGCTGCTATTTACACTACGATCCAGGACCTGTTTTTGGAGGAACACATGCAGATGTTATGCATAGAGAGAGCGTGCTTGCCAACATCGATACACCAACCCACGAGTGCTCTGTGGCCGACGGCCTTTAATAACGTGCAGAGCACCCTTCCCGAGCATCAACAGCACCACCCCACCACCAATCGGTGCAGTCACCATTGTTCATTGGAATAAAAATAAATTCGACAACCCCTAACCCTGCAGGTGTCTCTTGCTCTTCTTATGGTGCACTTGGTGGTGTTAACTATTAGTGGTTCACCTGTATGGCATAGGTGCCACGTTGACCCATAGGTCCTTCCACGGGTGGTGCTTGGCCGCAAAAGAGCTGCGGTCCATTGTGGGTGGCCACAAACATTGCGGTCCATATGGTGTATCGATCCAGGCAGCCAACAGCGAAAGTGCAGGCCCACAACTGCGTAGCCAGCACCTCTCTCTCCTCTCTCTCTACCCCAAAGCCAGATCCTCGGAGGTGGGAGACAAAAGAAGAAACAAGTGAGTAAGGTGGTAAGGGCGCAAAAGTGCACGCAATATAAGGTAATGCACACTGGGGGCACATGGGAACCAGGTGAGACAGGTACGTTCCTATCGTACGCCCCCCCCCCACCAGGTAACCTACATGGCCCCTCCCTTACCCCTTACTGTATCCACAAAACACAACACTACCCATAAACATCTACTTTACAAATCAACAAACATCCCTACTGTCTTCCCCGTTCCTCCCATAAACCAAATTCGTCTTCTCTCCCTCCTAACCAATCAAATTTGCCATTTTCAACTCTCATCAAAATTTGCCATCTCCAACTCAACATCATAATTTGCCATTACCAATTCATCATCAGTCCCTCCTAGGGAGGGAGAGATGGAATCACCCCAATGTCTCATCCACGTCGTGATGCGTCTCACAAATCCTCACAGCAATCTCATTTCCTGCACAAAACAAAGAAAACACAGGTGTGGAGTCATCATCATCACCACAGGTAAGTGGCTGCGTATGGTGCGACAGGTTCATCAATCCTAACTATCTCCTAAATGACTTTAACAACTTTACACTACCCGGGGGCTTTCTCCGGCCAACCCATTGGCCCTCTTACACTATGGGTTCTAAAAACCAATTCCCATTGGCCAAACTGTGGTGCTCTTCAATTTGGGGTCTCACTCCCCTGATTCATCTCCCGGTGCCCTCGCACAATTTCTGGGCTGCGGCGTGTACCTCTCCCAGTGGGTCTACCCACCTGCACACCTCCACCACTGCAGTTGCCTCCGAGCTTACCTGCTCCTCACCCTAACCTAACTACCTGGGGAAGGCCCTCTGGCTCTCTCCCCACTCCGTGCCCTCTCTGGCACTGGGCTGCCCGATCCACACCCGGGATCCTCAGGCACCCACTCACAACTACCGGCTCCCAGAGCCCACCTGCGGCCTCACCTGGCCGACATCCTCACAGTGGTGGAGTGCCCAACCAACTACACACACTAACAGGCTACACGCCCAGCCATTTCCACAACACTAATGCACCCATTCACAACACCATTCTGCAACCGCACCACAAATGCCAATATCCAACCACAATTTACCTGCACCCTCTACCTAACACTTACACTACCCGCCCCGGGTGCTCGTGAAAGGGGTCCACTCTTCCCCCATCCACACCTTCGCACCATGCACACCACTCCGTACCACTCACTCCAACTCTCTCCACACACCTGTACCTGCACACCTGTGCTCTCACACCTGGTGCCACCTGCACCCTTCTCTCCCCAAGCGCATTCGCGCTGATCCACACACTCACTACTCATACCCTGCTCCACACACCTGTCCAGTTGCACACCTGTGCAATCACACCTGTTCAATTCTCACAAACACGGCATCATCTCAGCTAACTACTCCCTTCTGAAACTTGCGCTTCCCAGTCGTCCCTCTAAACTATTGCGCTCCCTCGTCATTATAATCCACACTAATCTACCTGCGTCCCCACTACAGGTATCAGTCACTAACTAACCTTAACGTTACCTAAGGTCATCTTCTCTAGATCCCTACACACAATATCCTAACCCACCCGGGCTAGTTTTCACTGCCATACACCCCATAAGCTATTGCTCCTTTGCCCCCCTCATGGGAAGGGTGGCAGGGATGCCATCCCACCACATCGGGGGTCTCTCACTACCAATTTTGCACATCAAATTTCAACAAATCAAAAATTTGCCAATCACTGCCCATCATCTGCCAATCACTACTGCCAATCCCTTGCCAATCATCAAATTTTGTTTTTCTCTAATTTTGGGTCCAAAACACTAACCTCATCACCCAGTCGACTCACTAATACCTCTCGGTGCGCCAATCCCTGTCCAAAGCCCGGCTTCGTAAAGCCAAGCAATGGATGCTGGTTGTTTTGTGCCAGCGGCTGGATGCGTCCGGCATTCGGGGCAGGGACGGGGGCTTACCCGGGCCGAGATCCCACGCATCACCTCGGCGTGGAGCCATCCAATGTCCCGATCTCGACCTGCCGGCACGTCTCAACAAAACGTGGTCGCCATGACGACCCTTCCTATCCAGCCGCCCGCTCCGCCTAGTGGAGCACGGACGCGGCCGTTCAAAGCGAGGCCCGGCACGCACCGAGGGCCCGATTCGGCTATAAGTCGTTCTAAACTCTACCCCGTCTAACGTCGATGCTTCACCTGCATGCTTACACCCCGAAGCCCGCTCCTTTCTCACACATCCAGCTGTGCCCATGCTCCTCGTACCCTTCCTTACACACCCAGGTACACCCATTCCACTCACAGCCTTGGTCACACACCTGACCACCGAACACTTTGGCACACATTCGTTGCTCGCACACCTCACCAATACACCGCTTCGCGCCCCCTCCGCGGTCACCTCCTCTGTGACAATCACAGGTGTGCTCTCATTCGCACACCCAATCACGTGCCTCACCACCAACTCCAGCGTGCATTCCCACTCACGCTCTACCATTCCAGGTGTGCATCCTTCCATCCCAGGTGTACATCCTCGCTCACCTGTCACAACTAACTCACTCTCCTTGTCACTCTCAATACTCTCACCACCACTCTTGACAACGCACTCACCCTTACTCTTGACAGCGCACTCTTTCCCCATGCACCTGTTCGTCACACACCTTTCTCGCGCACACTCTCCAGTTACACCCTCTGTAACACTCACCACAGGTGGACACTCTTCCTTACTTCTGACAGCGCACTCTTCCCTCATGCACCTGTCCGTCACACACCTTTCTCGCGCACACTCTTGCGCACACTCTCCCGTCACACCCTCTGCAACACTCACCACAGGCGTGCATTCTTCCTTGCCTTTGACAGCGCACTCTTTCCCCATGCACCTGTCCGTCACACACCTTTCTCGCGCACACTCCTGCACACACTCTCCCGTCACACCCTCTGTAACACTCACCACACCGCGCTTCCATGTGCTCCCTCGCACACACGCTACGACCGACTCACTCTCGCCAGCACACTCACTCCTTGGTACACACTTTTTCCTCACACACCCCAGAGTCGGACTTTCTTGCACACCTCCTCTTTCGCACACCAGACCAGTCGCACACTTCACCAACGGCCTCTCACGAACACCCGGGTCTATCTCGACCCCCAAGCTTATTAAATCCCCTGGCGCATCATACGCACGACCATATTGGTCACCACTTACACCGGGTCCTCTTCCTCTTCGCTTCTCCTCCATCACCTGCGAATCCCTCATCCGGTTAATGAGCACATCATCACGATCCAAACACAGACTTTGGACCAATTCTTTTATCTCCTCTTTTATCTCTTTCTTATCCTCTCTCCGTCGCTTTTTAATTTCGCTCACCCCTTCTTCCACTTCTTCTAATTTTTGCTTCATCTCCTTCATCTCTTCGTGCGCCCCTTTAAGTTCTTCCTCTAACTCCACTTTATTTTTTTCTATGTGCTCCCGCACCTCCCGCTCTTTAACCTCCATTACCTCTACCACCTTGTCCATTTTCCTCGTCAGGTCCTCATGTACCGTCTGACACTCTTTTTTAATTACCCCTACGTCCTTTTTCATCTCCTTCTGTGTCGATTTTAAACCCTCTATTACCGCTGTGTTCTTCTTTACCTGGTCCCCCAACTCCTTTTGTCCCACTGTCAGTTGTTCTACTCCCAGCGTCAACTCCTCTATACCACCTTGCAATTTTACAGTCCCCTTTCTCACCTCTTTCTCCATGCGCTCCTTACAGTGCCTCACCTCCTCGCGCACTCCTCCGACCTCCTCACTCACTCCTCTTCTGATCTCCTCTCCCATCACTTGCATCTCCTGCCCAGATGCCACCCTCATCTGCTCCATTTCCTCCCTGTGAGCATCCAGTTTGGTCTCTACCCCCATTCTGACCCCCTCTATCTGCTGCTCCATTTGTTTAACTTCCCTTTCCGCTTGGTCCCTCATGTCCCTCAATTTGCCTTCCATACTGTTTTCTAACCCCTCTAACCCATTTTTCACTCCTTCCATTTGATTCTCTTGAGCGGCCATTCTGTTTTCTACCCCCATTAACCCATTTCTCACCTCTTTTATCCCATTGTCTAACCCCTCAAAATTTTTGTCTACCTTCTCACCAGTACCCCTCGCTTCGTCCCTCATTACTCCCAATTGCTCACTCCGAGCCCTCGCTTCGTCCCTCATTACTCCCAATTGCTCACTCCGAGCCCTCGCTTCGTCCCTCATTACCCCCAATTGCTCACTCTGAGCATCCATCCGGTTCCCCATTACCCCCATTTGGTTTTCCAATCGCTCACTATTCTTTTCCATAAGGGCCGTCATTTGTATAAAAAAAAGTTCCAATCTTCCCAGCGGCGCTACTTCGGTCGCGGGCACGGTGACCAGCGAGGCGCCATTTTGTGCGCCCGCTTCTTCGTGCGTGACGGCGCTATTTTGCGAACCTGCCGCCCTCACTGCTTCGCTCTCCTCCTGTCCCTCATTTTGGTCCTGGATCGACCCTACCTCACTCTCCTTTACCGGACCCCAGCTGTCTTGATCCGCCATAGCGCGACTTGCAAAATTCGAGTTTCGTAAAACAAATCCAATTTTTTTTTTTTCGTTATAATTTCGTCGAGCGCAGTACGCGCTCCGAATCGATTTTCCCTCCCAAAATTTGGGCCTAATAAATTTAGTCCCGGGTTCGAATTCCACTCCTCGACACCAATTGTTACTCTAATAGTACAATTGGTGTTCCAAAATTTGGGCTAAATAAATTTAGTCCCAGGTTCGAATCCCATCTCCTGACTACCAATTGTTACAGACACGACTTTGATGTTAAGGTGGGCCGAGCGGAATGGCCGTCGTGTCCGCACAAATTCACAAATTACCCGATTGTACTCGAACGTCGACAAAGCCGCGCTACGCTGGCTCAATAGGAAAGAGAAGACACCCGGCTGGGTTATAATGACACAATACGACACCAGGGGTTCAGTTCTCAAGACCTCCGGAGGAGGTTATATTAAGGCGGAAGGTTAGATTACAACTACAAGAGGTACATCATAGGAAGACAGGCACTTAGACACAACCTTATATTATTCCCGACAGACCACAGAGAAACAGGACAAAAACTGACTCACACGGGGATTGATGGCTAGGAAAGCGGGTATTCGTGATGGCCAGCACAAGGTGCACCTTGTGCTCAGGGACAGGATGGCGCGGCCCAAAAGATGCAGGAGGTCTCTCAGCGCTCGAGGTGGCGTCTTGTCGTCTCAAGCTGGGGGCGCATCTGACGTCACGTCCGGCAAGCGGCTGCGTATATCCGGCGGGGAGTGACACGCCCTCGGCTCGTTAGCTCCGCCTCGTGGAATCGGCACGTTGCTTCTCATTGGGTGCGTGCGGGGGGGGTTACTGGCTCCGCCCCCGACGAGGAGCTGACAGCCAGCCCCTTCGGGGTAACCCCGTGGAGCGCATGGTCTGGAGCTAATCGAGCCGGTGTGAGGACGCATCCTCCCCCGCTCCGCCGCCATCCCCTCTGTTGTTGTTGTAATTGTTGTTGTAGTTGTTGTTATTGTTGTTGTTTGGGGAAGAAGATGGGAGGAGGTATGGGAAGGTCCTAAACTCACTACTGGTGCCATATAATCACATTCTGGTGCAACGAAGAGTCATAATTAATGGAAACGAGGCCTTAACTGACATAGATTAAGAATAACTAGGAAGATGTCCGAAAGTTGTCTACGTGTGGTGCGGTGGACCTGGGCACGACATTTAATGGGGGAATAAGGGGAAGGTCGGCTCTACTGATTGTTATTTACATGCAATGGGACTAGGGAATGGGGGATCGGGGAAAGTTGGGGAGTATTGGAGAAAATAGGGGAATATTTACAAGCGGATATGGAGGCCAAATTCCATATTCGCAACAATATATTGTTACTGATCGCGGTTTAGATGTTACTTTGCCGAGCGAAGGCTCCGCGACCGAACAGTTATTCCCCGATTAGAACCCGATTCCACCCAAACGTTGGCCGGATCGCACCGCAGCTATTCAATAGGGAAAAGACAAAGGCGACACGGATGTGAAGAAGAAGAAGAAGAAGACAAAAAGGTTGGAAATACTACTAAATTTATTCCTACTATTTACATGCTCAAAGTAACCAAGGAGAAGGAAAGATAATAAAATAATATACAGAAGAATCAGAGACACAGTGCAATTATTAGCTTATACAGACTTAATTAACCCAGGGACAAGACACACAGAACAAACTCACGTACACAAGAAGGGTGGAGGAAAGGAATGAATGCTGGAAGGAGGAATGGGAAGGTTCAGCTGGGGCAGATGGTTCGGGCTTGATCCCGCACGGGACGTCGGCTGGACCTCGACGGCCACCGATGCCACCGCTATCTGGTCCCCGCGGGGTAACGGGTTGAAGCTGCCTGGTGGAGTCAACGCTGCTTGTGGAGCCAAAGCTGCTTCTCTGGCTCACCTCAGGGCGCGTCTGCCGTTTCTGGCGCAACTGCTGGTAATTGACTTGGAACCTTCCCTCTCTTGGCCCTGGTGTCTCCTCACCATCGACAACTCAACGTCAACCAACGCAACCACTGACCACTCGACGCCACCACTTCTCACCACCGACTTCTTACCACCGCAACCAACGCAACCCCTGACCCTCCTCTGACGACCAACTCACGACTCACTCTCTTGCTTCTTGCGTGCGCGCCTTTTATAGCGCCTCCAGCGATCAAGCCGCCGGCCTTCCTGACACGCCCATCGGGGTGCTCACCTCGGCCCTGGTTGGTCACGCGACCCTCTCGCTCTGCCCTTGATGACGACGGGCGGGCACGCCCCTCTTCCCCTCTATGACGAGGTGGAGACACGCCTTTCTTCTCCGACCCTGCCTCGTGGTCAATGGCGGTTATTGGAGGGGAGGTAATTGGCAATCGAGGGTTGGCAATCACGAGAGGGGATGTAAAAGGAAATGGAGATTTTGGGGATGGGAATGAAAGGGGATCTATTCTCTTTCACTGGTGCAATTGTTACATATTTATGTGAATGTATGTGAATTACCATTCAGGTCTTTGCTTATCAATGTGTAGTAGATGAAGGGTTGTTGTGGTTGGAGGGTCAGGAGCCCTTCTGAAAAAGAGGCCGGAAACGGAAGAGGAAAAGACACGAGGAAGAAAAGCGACGAGGATTCTTCTTCCTCGCCCCGCTCGGACGAAAGGTGGGATCGACCTTGCGCCGCGTGGAAAAGCGGCGTTCCGAAGCCCGTCTGGCGAGAGGAGTTACCGGGACGTGTACCTACCCGGTGGAGACGTCAAGTTGACGTGGGGCCGTGCACCGACCCCGCGTCTGGCACCGTCTAAAAAGACGCGTACGGGTCGCACGTTGGGGCCTAACACGCGTTGCAAGCGGCGTGGGGCTTTTTGCTTGCTTTACCGTACCCGCTTCGCGTGGCCACGAGGGGCTGCAGCCGTGGTGCCTGGTACGATACCTGCCCGGTGGAAACACGTCCACCCGGGGTTCGTTCAACCGCCCGAGTGCGGCGACGCCGACCATCATCTTGGTCAGGAGGGGCCCAGAGACATTGTGAGGGGCAGAGACCAAAAGGGGGTCGTGAGTACCAAAGGGGACACACATATATAAGATGGCCATCTTAAACCTCTAGGGGATTGATTGATTGTTGAGTGTGAATTGTGGATGGTGGATTGCTCGGGGAATATACCCTTGATTGTATCATTGACATTGTTTGGTATCATTACCCTTGAAATATATCATTGAACATCAGTTTTCTCTTGGGTGGAATTCATAGGGATTGTGTTGCGAAAGCGCATATATACTACTACTTTCTGGCGAAGTTCCTCTCACGGTCCGGGGGTCACCGAGACCAGGTAGTCACCGAGGGGACCACGTAACACAATGGAGTACTTCAATTAATGGGAGACACAGCCTTACTCTAAAACACAGAATAAGATATAACTATCAAACAGGGGTATTCTATTATTTGGCTGACGTGTATGCTTGTGGACTAATTATGGGATGCCCTTTCACCTTTACACAGCTCCAGAGGTAGGGGGGCGCAGAATAAACAATAATAATAATAATACAGCACACAATCAAAAAAATACAGTCCTCATCTCCGCAACACTGCACCCTCCTCCTCTTAGGCACGTCCCGGGCCTACAACTTTTATTTAGTGTGACACGTAGGTGTAGTTCCCTCTACTTTTAACCTGACCCTGAGTGCGACAGTTTTAAAACATAAATAAATGTGTCCCGCTGCTCCATTGCACCCTGCCTAACAGACTTACGCCCACAGTTAACCGAATTGCGGAATGGTCTTCAAACTATACACTGACGGTGGGAAGCATTATTTACAATGACGCTGTTTATTTACAAAACTAACCCAGGACCTGTGATTGTTCTTTCTGGGGGGGAGACAGTCTGCTCTGCATCGACGCACCATGAAAGCACCCAAAAACGCACCCAAGCACCAATCGGTGCAGTCACCATTGTTCAAGAATGTTCAACAATAAAAAATAACCAAACAAGCCCTAACCCTGCAGGTGATCTCTTGCTCTTCGGCTCCCTCTGCTGGTTCTCATTATTTGTTCTTCCAGATGTTGTCATTCTTTCATTTTCTTACTGGCGGCCTATTTGCAATAAAGTGTGCCCAATGTGTCCTTTTTATTTTCTTTATTTATGGCCCACAGGGCCGACTACGTGTGCTTCACCTGTGTGGCATCGGTGCCCTGTGGCCAAGGTCCGCCAGCAAGATTTCGGGCCCTCATGGCCGGTTCCAGCAGAGGGGCCATGCCCCAACCCATGGGATCCATAAGTGGTGCTCGGCCACAGACCTGTGGTCCATAATGTGGTGCATCGATGCAGACAGCTGGTTCTGGGAATTTCGGGCGCACAATGGCCGACCCACGCACGCTCCCCTCGGCGCCCAGGTCATGTGGGAGACAAAAGGGGAAAGACAAATGAGCGAGGGGTAAGGTCACAAGGGTACACATCAATAAGGCAATGCAAGGCAAAATGCGTACGGAGGGCGAAGTGAGAAAGCTCGTCCCTACCGTACGTCACCCCCCTGTCACCTACACTACCCTTGCCCTTACCCCATATTTACAAAATCTACCCATTTACAAATTCGTCACTACTGTCACGTCTTCCCCTTATTTCCCCTACCAAATTCGTCTCCACAATCCCACTATCCAAAATTTGCCATCACCCAATTCGTCATCAATCCTCATAAGGAGGAAGAGATGGAACATCAAAGCACAATGTCACACCCACGTCATGATGCGTCTCACAATCCAAACATTTGCATCATAAAAAATAATCAAAACATGGCATGGTGTGGAGTACCTGTCACCTCAGGTGAGTGGATGCAGATGGTGCGAGGAGACTTCATCCTAACTACTTTCTAAATGACATTAACACACTTTACACTACCCGGGGTCTTTCCCCGCCAATCCATTGGCCAACTTACACTATGGGTTCTAAAAACCAATTCCCATTGACCAAATTGTGGTGCTTCTCAATTTGGGGTCTCACTCCCCCGATTCATCTCCCGGTGCCCTCGCACAATTTCTGGGCTGCGACGTGTAGCTCTCCCAGCAGGTCTACCCACCTGCACACCTCCACCACTGCAGTTTCCACCCGAGCTTACCTAGCTCCTCACCCTAACCTAACTAACTGGGGACAGCCCCTCCTGGCTCTGTCACCCCTTGGTGCCCTCTGGCACTGGGCTACCCGGGTCCGTCCTCCGGATCCTCGGGCCCCATCCACAACAACTACTACCGGCTCCCAGAGCCCACCTGCGGCCTCACCTGGCCGACATCCTCACAGTGGTGGAGTGCCCAAACCAACTACACACACTAACAGGCTACACGCCCAGCCATTTCCACAACACTAATGCACCCATCCAAAGACCATTCTTTCACCCGCACCACAGATGCCAATATCCAACCACAATTTACCTATACCCTCTACCTAACACTTACACTACCCGCCCCGGGTACTCGTGAAAGGGGTCCACTCTTCCCCCATTCACACCTTCGCACCATCCACTCCACTCCACAATTTCCACCATACTCACTCCACGACCATCCATTCCAATACTCCATTTATTCCACACTACCATTCTCCATACCTGCTGTTGCACACCTGTGCCCTCACACCTGGTGCCACCTGCACCCTCCTTTCTTCCTGGACCATTTGGTCATCACAATACACATCACCATCACTCACTCATACACTGCTCCATACACCTGTTCAGTTGCACACCTGTGCAATCACACCTGTTCAATTCTCAAACACACGGCATCATCTCATCTAACTACTCCCCTCTGAAACTTGCGCTTCCCAGTCGTCCCTTTAAACTATTGCGCTCCCACGTCATTATCATCCACGCTAATCTACCTGCGTCCCCACTACAGGTATCAGTCACTAACTAATCTTAACGTTACCTAATGTCATCTTCTAGGTCCCTACACACAATATATCCTAACCCACCCGGGCTAGTTTTCACTGCCATCAACCCCATAATCTATAGCGCATTTGCCCCACCCTGTGAGGGATGGTGGATTTGCCATCCCACCACATCGGGGAGGTCCTACTATCAATTTCGCTCGTCCAAATTCAACAAATCAAAAATTTGTCATTTACTGCTAATCACCGTACCAATCATCAAATTTTGCCTTTTTCTAATTTCGGGGCCAAAACACTAGCCTCATCACCCGTCTACTTATTAGGTCCTCTCGGTGCGCCAATTCCCTTCTAAAGCTCGGCTTCGTACAGCCGAGCAATGAACGCGGGTTCTTTGGTGCCGGCGGCTGGATGCGTCCGGCACTCGGTGCAGGGACGGGGGCTTACCCGTGCCGAGATCCCACGCACCACCTCGGCGCGGAGCCATCCAATTT
Organism: Myxine glutinosa; assembly: GCF_964187855.1. NCBI lineage: Eukaryota > Metazoa > Chordata > Myxini > Myxiniformes > Myxinidae > Myxine > Myxine glutinosa. Next base: position 46,963,356 of record NC_136272.1, on the reverse strand, counting down.
CCCGATCTCGACCTGCCGGCACGTCTCAACAAAAAGTGGTCGCCATGACGACCCTTCCTATCGGGCTGCCCGCTCCGCCTCGTGGAGCCCGGACGCGGCCGTTCCAAGCGAGGCACAGCGTGGATCGCGTACGGCGGTCCTTTCGAACCCGCCGCGGCTCGGATCCCCGCTGGTTCTCGCGGCACGCGAAGCCCGGCACGCACCGAGGGCCCGATTCGGCTAAAAGTCGCTCTAACCGCTAACCCGGTTACCGTCGATGCCTCACCTGGATTCTTACACGCATACGCTACCCCTTTCTTGCTCATACCTCCAGCTGTTCCCATGCTCCTCGTACCTTTCCTTTCACACCTCGGTACACTCATTCCGCTCCCAGACTTGGTCACACACCTGACCACCGAACACCTTGTTACACATTCGTCACTCGCACACCTCACCAACACACCTCTTCGCGCCCCTTCCTCGGTCACCTCCTCTGTGACAATCACAGGTGTGCTCTTACTCGCACACCCAACCACGTGCCTCACGACCAACTCAAGTGTGCATTCCCACACACGCTCTACCATTCCAGGTGTGCATCCTCCCAGGCCAGGTGTACATCCTCGCTCACCTGTCATAACCAACTCACGCTCCGTGTCACTCTCACTACTTTCACCTCCATTCTTGACAGCGCACTCACCCTTACTCTCGACAGCGCACTCTTTCCCCATGCACCTGTCCGTTACACACCTTTCTCGCACACACTCTTGCGCACACTCTTCCTCCGTAACACTTACCACACCGCGCTTCCATGTACCCCCTCGCACACGCGCTACGACCAACTCACTCTTGACGGCACACTCACTCCTCGGCGTGCACTTTTTCCTCACACACCCCATGGTCGGACATTCTCGCACACCTCTTTTTTCGCACACCTGACCTGTCACACACTTCACCAACGGCCTCTCACGAACACCCGGATCCAAACCAATCCCCAAGCCGACTGAAGCTTTCCTCACATCATGTACATTTCCGATTATATCGTCACTCACCTTGGCACCTCGTCTCCGCACCTCCTTTGCCACCTGCAAACTCTTTATTTGGTTAGTGAGCAGCACATTATGAGTTGAGCACCGACCTTGTACCAATTCCATTACCTCCTCCTGGATTTCTCTCTTAGTTTCTGTCCGTCTCTTCTTAATTTCACTCACCTCTTCTTCCACTTCCTCTAATTTTTGTTTAACCTCTTTTATTTCTCGGTGCGTCTCCTCAAGTTCGTCCTCTAAGGCTACCATGACCGTCTCTATGTGCATCCTCACCTGCCGGTCCTTTGTCTCCATTATCTCTGTCACCTCGTCCACCCTCATTGTCAGTTCCTCACGTACCATCTGACATTGCCTCTGTGTCGCTATTAATTCGTTTTTAATTTCTTTTTGTGTCGCCTTTAACCCTCCTAGTACCGCAGTGTTCTTTTGAACCTGCTCCACTAACTCCGTCTGTCCCTCTGTCAGCTGTTCCACCTCCTCCGTCAGATCTTCTATTCCCCCTTGTAACTTCGCCGTATTATTTCTCACCTCTTTCTCCATACGCTTCTCACCTCGCTTTACCTCCTCGCGTAGCCCCGAAACCTCCTCACTCACACCTCGTCGTATCTCCTCTTTCATCTCCTCCCTTTCTTTTGTAGATGCCGCCCTCATCTGTCCCAATTCATCCCTCTGAGCATCCAATTTGGTTTCTACCCCGATTTGCACCTCCTCTATCTGGTTCCCCATTCGTTTGATTTCCCTTGCAGATTGTTCCCCTATTTCCCGCAATTTGTCCTCCATCCTATTTTCTAACCCCGTTAACCCATTCTTTACCTCTTTTATCCCATTGTCTAACGCCTCACCGGTACCCCTCACTTCGTCCCTCATTACCCCTATTTGGCCCTCCAATCGCTCACCCTGAGCATCCAACCGGTTCCCCATTACCCCCATTTGGCCCTCCAATCGCTCACCCAATCGCTCACTATCAGCCCTCATTTGCTCACTATTCTTTTCCATAAGGGCCTTCATTTGCATCATAAAAAGGTTCAAATCCACCGGTGGCGCTGCTACGGTCGCGGGCGTGGCAAAATTTGGTGCCGCTACACCCACGTGCGCGAGGACGCCATTTTGTGCGCCCGATACCCCCTCAACCACATCGCCAATGTTCTCCTCCTCTCCTTCCTCCACATACATTTCCCCGAGGTCCTGGGTCGATTCTACCCCGTCTATCTCTCCCACCGGCATCCCGTCGCCTTGACCAGCCATGGCGCGATTTCAAAATTCGGGTTTTCCTTTACAACAACACAAATTTCCAGCACTTTATAATTTTGAGTGCGTTAAGCGCGCTTCGGGTCCAATCCCACTTCCCGACACCAATTGTTACAGATCGCGGTTTAGATGTTACTTTGCCGAGCGAAGGCTCCGCGACCGAACAGTTATTCCCCGATTAGAACCCGATTCCACCCAAACGTTGGCCGGATCGCACCGCAGCTATTCAATAGGGAAAAGACAAAGGCGACACGGATGTGAAGAAGAAGAAGAAGAAGACAAAAAGGTTGGAAATACTACTAAATTTATTCCTACTATTTACATGCTCAAAGTAACCAAGGAGAAGGAAAGATAATAAAATAATATACAGAAGAATCAGAGACACAGTGCAATTATTAGCTTATACAGACTTAATTAACCCAGGGACAAGACACACAGAACAAACTCACGTACACAAGAAGGGTGGAGGAAAGGAATGAATGCTGGAAGGAGGAATGGGAAGGTTCAGCTGGGGCAGATGGTTCGGGCTTGATCCCGCACGGGACGTCGGCTGGACCTCGACGGCCACCGATGCCACCGCTATCTGGTCCCCGCGGGGTAACGGGTTGAAGCTGCCTGGTGGAGTCAACGCTGCTTGTGGAGCCAAAGCTGCTTCTCTGGCTCACCTCAGGGCGCGTCTGCCGTTTCTGGCGCACTGCTGGTAATTGACTTGGAACCTTCCCTCTCTTGGCCCTGGTGTCTCCTCACCATCGACAACTCAACGTCAACCAACGCAACCACTGACCACTCGACGCCACCACTTCTCACCACCGACTTCTTACCACCGCAACCAACGCAACCCCTGACCCTCCTCTGACGACCAACTCACGACTCACTCTCTTGCTTCTTGCGTGCGCGCCTTTTATAGCGCCTCTAGCGATCAAGCCGCCGGCCTTCCTGACACACCCATCGGGGTGCTCACCTCGGCCCTGGTTGGTCACGCGACCCTCTCGCTCCGCCCTTGATGACGACGGGCGGGCACGCCCCTCTTCCCCTCTATGACGAGGTGGAGACACGCCTTTCTTCTCCGACCCTGCCTCGTGGTCAATGGCGGTTATTGGAGGGGAGGTAATTGGCAATCGAGGGTTGGCAATCACGAGAGGGGATGTAAAAGGAAATGGAGATTTTGGGGATGGGAATGAAAGGGGATCTATTCTCTTTCACTGGTGCAATGGAGTACTTCAATTAAGGGGAGACACAGCCTTACTCTAAAACACAGAATAAGATATAACTATCAAACAGGGGTATTCTATTATTTGGCTGACGTGTATGCTTGTGGACTAATTATGGGATGCCCTTTCACCTTTACACAGCTCCGGAGGTAGGGGGGCGCAGAATAAACAATAATAATAATAATACAGCACACAATCAAAAAATACAGTCCTCATCTCCGCAACAATATATATATATATATATATATATATATATATATATATATACAGTGAAACCTTGACTTACGAGTGCACCAACTTACGAGTTTGCCGAGATACGAGCCGTCGCTCGGGCGGTTTTTTGCTTTGAGATGCGAGCCGAGATCTGAGTTACGAGCTTACGCCACCCACCACCAGGTGGGTTCCGGTCACGTGGTTATCTTGCCGTGCAAGCATCTCTGCCGTATATCGCTGCTGCTTTGTTTTCGCATTTTGGTTATTTTGAAAATTTCTTAGTTTTAACCATGGGTCCTAAGAAATTGAGTGCCAAGGGCAGTACTGAGAAGAAGAGGAGGATGATGTGCTTGGATATAAAACACGCAATCGTCGAAAAACATGAGCGAGGTGTGCGTGTTGTCGATTTGGCGAGGCAGTACGATCGTAGTACTTCTACGATATGTACGATTTTGAAGCAGAAGGAGGCGATAAAGGCTATAACGCCAGCCAAGGGCGTTACGATTATTTCAAAGCTCCGGACCTCTGTCCATGAAGAGATGGAGAAGTTGTTGTTTGTGTGGTTGACGGAGAAGCAGCTCGCAGGAGATACCGTGACCGAGAGCATCATCTGTGAGAAGGCACGAGACATTTACGGGGATTTGGTGCAGCAGACGGCGGGAACATCAACGGACGAGGCATCGGAAGAGTCATTCAAAGCCAGTCGGGGATGGTTTGATAATTTTTAAGAAGAGGACCGGCATTCACTCCGTCGTCGGGCACGGTGAGGCAGCAAGCTCGGATGTGAAGGCAGCTGAAGATTTTATTATAACTTTTGCCGAACTGATAGAAGCCGAAGGATACATCCCGCAGCAAATCTTCAACTGTGACGAGACAGGGCTCTTCTGGAAAAAGATGCCGAGGAGGATGTATATAACGGCAGAGGAGAAGAGCATGCCAGGCCACAACTTGTTCAGAGTGCCGGCGATAGCTCGCCTTCTCTTTGTGGAAGACACGGTGAGATCCTTAACATCCAACAACTAATGGGACGCAAACGGGGCGCCCAGTTTAGCGGTACACACATTGATGAATCACCCTGCCTGTGAAACACCGACATGACAGGTTATAGCTGGGTCGGGATTCAAACCCAGGCTGGACAGTTTAGAGTCAAGTGTGCGTACCTCCAGTCCAGGCCATCCTGCCAACTTGTATGCTGCATACAGGTGAAATATAAAGCGCGAGATATTTTTATATATACTGTATATTTAAAAAAAAATTGGTGTGGTTTTTGGCGGGCTGGAACGGATTAATAGCATTTCAATGCATTTTAATGGGGAAATTTAATTTGAGAAACGAGCAAATTGAGTTACGAGCTCGGTCACAGAACGAATTAAACTCGTAAGTCAAGGTTTCACTGTATATATAATATATATATATATATATATATATATATATATATATATATATATATATATATATATATATATATATTGTTGCGGATCTCAGAGTACGGCACTCCCCTTACCGAGGGGGGGGGGGGGGTTAATCCCCTCGCCTATTAAGCTGGCCGTCTCCGGTCCTGGAGCTATGACGTCACTTCCGGTCAGCGCTGAATAGGGTGGTAGGCCAATTGTTCCTATTACCTAATTACCAGCGCCTTCCGGTAAGCGAGGAAATGAGACCCGCCCGAGCCGCGGCTGTAATGGACACGCCGAGCGAAGCGAGCCATGCCTCAGGCCGTTAACAAAAGGACTAAACCCGATTCTGAGCGGTTCCTATACCGTGCCACCGATATTCAATGGGGAAAAGACAAAGACGATCGGACGAGAGGAAGCCAAAGAATAAGAAGGGTGAAGGAAGAACAAATATGGTTTATTAACTATCTAAAAGAGGAAACGAAAGAAGGGAATATACAAGAAGAGGAAACAAAAGGACATCGGGCAACCTTATGCACTCTTATACAACACGCCCATGACAATACAAACACACTCACACGGAATGGTAGCTGGTAGGGGAGGAAGGTCCAGGCGATGGGGTGGTCCAGGCGATGGGGTGGTCCAGGCTCCGGGTCCGCGGGCGAAGAACGGCTGGCAGCTTAACGCGCGACCGGACCTTACAAACGCGAGGGGCTGGAATGCGCGTACGTACAGCGTGCCGAACGCTCTCAAAACCATGGCAGTTCGTATCGAAAACGATCGTCCTAAACGATCCTCCGCACAATGTTCTTATGTTCGCCGCCTCTGCGCTGTTCTCTCACATCTGCTCTCTCGCCCATCTCCGTCAAAAGGCTTTGCGCTCGCGCTTTCATTAGAAGCCTCGCGTATCAAGCCGCGTCCGCTTTGCTCCGCCTACCGGTGAACACGCCTCGGCCCGGATTGGTCATGAGGGTTCATCAGTACCTCCCCTCGTGACGTGTTGATGGGGCCACGCCTGTGTTCCTGGCCGCTCCTCCCTTTTTCTCCCACTCTGACCGCGTGCGTAATGGCGGCGGGCAGGAACAAACCAAAAGGGAGCGACGCTGCTGGCAATGGCAGCTTGGGGTGAGCTTTAGCTCCAAGGCAGCGAACGCTGCAATACGGCTACTGACACACTGGCACGGCTACGCTGCAATACGGTACAAATGATCAGGGCAAAGAGACACAGAGCAGAAACTTAACGTCCTTAACTTAATCTCCAGACAAGGGCCCTTTCACTCACGCGGGGAAAGGAAGGAAGGAAGAAGAAGGACGCGCTCAAAGCGCGGCCGTCAGTGCCCTTCGCCCCGGTCAGCTCACTGGGCATGTCCCTGGGATGTTCGCGGCACGTGCAGGGAGCTCAGGCAGGGAGATCGCTGGAGTCTTGGGCCCCGGGAGAGATCGTCCTCGAAAAGCGCTTATAACAGGCAGAACGCAGATGACAGAGAGTTCGTGCTTTTGATCACACACACAGTCGCTTCCGAATCCCAGGACAGAGAGCTCAGAGACAGACAGCGTGCTGGAGCTTGGCCACGGAGGAGAGACTCGATCACAGAGTGTGTTCCAACCACACCGACAGTTCGGGGGGGCCGGGGCAGGGTTTTTATAGCCCCTCCCAGAGTCCCATTAGAATGTTCCAAGCCCCTCCCCTCCCCTTGAGCTTCCATTGGCTGCTTGCCGCTTACCGGCCACTCCCCTGTCGCCCCTCCCTCGGGCCTCCCAGACTTGTTTCAGGCCCGAGCACATGGTATTCCAGCCCAATGAGCACATGGCATTCCAGCCCAATGAACAACGAAGCCTACCCTTACTTGCCTGTCTCAACGCATACTAACACAGGAAAGGCGACTATACTTAACATTGAATAAGACATAACTTAACTAATATAAGCGAGGCTACATGTTGTGGTGCAACTAACTAAGAGGGGGGTTATCTTTATTTCTCACAACCGCAACAATATATATATATATATATATATATATATATATATATATATATATATATATATATATATATATATATATGTATATATTGTTGCGGTTTTGAGAACCCACACTTGCTTGTAAATATCACATCATTGAAGGTTAAAGGTAGCACCCCATAGATAGGCCACAAGCAACATGTATGTCACCATAGGACTTCAGTTATTCCTTAGTATGTGTATAGATAAGGCCATTTTCCCAATAGTTGAATCTGCGTTGTGTCAATCAAATAAGAATAGGCCCCTTGCGTTCATTCCGTCCATTTTGGCAGCCTCCCTCCAAGCGACGCCATTACGCGCCCTCCTGTCTGTGCCCCATGGCCCTCCCAATTTGTTACGCGCCTTTGTTAGCAGCGTTCGCTGCCCTTGAGCGTGAGCTCGCTAAACGCCGCCATAAGCCATGAGGTGAGGCTCGGAAAAAGGGGGCGGAGCGCCAGGAAGAAGGTGTGGCCACGTCAGCCAACCATCAGGGCGGGGCTGGTAAGCCATAACCAGCCAACCAGGGCTGGAGTGACATCGCCCGATAGGCGTGGCTTTTGGGCTGGCGGAGCGATCGCTGGCTGTCTTATAAAAGCGAGCGCACAAAGCCCTTTTACAGGACTTTAAGGAAGCGCGCTTGTGAAAGAGGACTTATTGGGAGAGCGCACATTTAAGAGGACTTATGAAGAGGAGCTCGAGCTAATAAGGACTCGTGGGTATATGTGCTTGTGAAAGGACTTACTCGCTGGCGCTGATGAGAGAACTTACCCGGAGAACTCGCGAGTATAAGGTCCGCTGCAATTTGAAGGGCTTGAAAGGACTTGCACAATTGGCGCTTGCGTACAGGACATTGGAGAGGGGGCGTTTGGCACGAGTCGTACAAACATTACGTACGCTGCCAGGATACCAGCCTTCCCCCCGTGATATAATTGTCCGTTCGCGTTACAATGTGAAGAGCTGCCTGCCGTGTTTTCCATCGCCTGGACCGGAGCCGGACTGGAGCCTGGACGCACTGGTGACCATCAACCTGTTCCTCTACAATCCCCGTGTGAGTGACTGTGTGTGAGACGGGCCCGTTTGTCCAGGGAAATAAGTTAAGCCTGTAATTAAGACTGCCCTGTGTACTTTTCCTTCCTCTTTCTTTCCTGTACATTTCTTTCGTTTCGTCTTCTCCTTCTTGTACATTTGTAATAAATTGCTTTGTTTTTCCTATTTTCTTGGTTTCCTCTCCATCCGATCGCATCAGTCTTTTCTCCAATTGGGTAAGCGTGGCACGATCGCAACCGCTATAATCGGGTCTAGTCATTTGTTAACAGCTTGGATCGCGGATTGCTATCCGCTCGGCATTTTCCATCCATATCCGTGATTCGAGCGGGAGTTATTCCCTCGTTTCCGGTCGGCGTTAGTAATTAGGTAGTAGTGAACCCCTAGGCCTAACAAACCCTACCTAACGCCGTGCCGGGAAGGACGCTACAATTATATATATATTGCCAGACAAGAGGACAAGGGGATTAACCCCCCCTTGATAAGGGGAGAGCCGACGTCAGAGATCCGTAACAATATATATATAATTGCTGGCTATGATGTTACATCGCCTCGACAAACTTCAGCACAGGTTTAGGAAATTTAGAGCTAATTTTTTGAAGAAAAAATAAAATAAAACCCGCTCGGTTAGTCAGCATATCCACATATCATGGAGACCGAGCACAGACTATGCGTGAGATTGAACCACTATTTCTCCATGATGTTGCATCTCTCAGTTAATTAAATTATAAGTAAGCCACTAACTATATCTAACAACCTAATGAGACAATGCATATTCTCAACTAAATATTGAGAGCTGTGCTAACTGTTGTGGCAAAGGAGTGGGAGTTTGAATGGGGGTTATGGGAAGAAGGTGGGGGTGAGTTGGGGTTGCACCATGGTTTGCTAACAGAACCTTATGTAAAAGGGAGATAAGAACGATCTTGCTTCAACAGGTTATTGAGGTCTTGCTTCAATAGGTTATTGAGCATTGCAGATGGAGATGGATGAAAAACCTCAAAGATACGATGAAGACTCTGTTAGGTTGCAAACTTCAGAGCAATACTATAATGTATTCGATGATAGATACTGTTACCATTACCATTTACTATAGTTGAAGAGTAACCCTAACTCTAACAATTGCACGGACATGGTGGAAGAACTAACTAGTCCCAAACATCGAGGTTTAAAACTCGATTAGCACAATGCCTTGCATGACGTTCATCAAAATGGTGGAACTAGAGGTGAAGAGGATCATGGGAATTTTTTTTAACCAAAAGTCGTGATTATACCAGCTTTATAAGTCCTTTATTCGTTACGATCAACTCAAAAAGATCAACGAAATACTCTGAAATAATTACAAATATAATTAAATAACACTTGTTCAATCCATCAACCCCATGCACCGATAGTTCACGGAAGTCACTGAATGACGCGTAATGAACAGCTGATATCTGCTTACACAGATATCTATTTGGCTTTAACGGACACACCCCTGCAACAGCAGCGTGTCCCAATAGCAAGCAGCTTGCTATCTCTTTCCAAGCGGCTTACTGAAATCAAAGCGCTCAAGCAAGCACTCCAACACAACGGAGGACTCAGCCCAACAACAATATGGCGGCTTCCATGGAAACAATGCTGTGATGGAACTCCAGCAAATGCTGTCCGGGGCATCATTTTCAGTTTCACTTGATCCTCTTGTGACAACTTCCCCAAACGAATCTATTGTATTAGCAGCGACGACAGAGTACGAGGAAGAGGAAAGATAAATAAATGGAGAGTCAGACGGAAGAGTTCCCCTTCCCCCACCAAGCTAATGTGGACCCTAACTGTGCATTTTTGGGAGGGGGTAGAGGGGTATTGCTTGTTTTTAGATTTCAAACAATTAGGATAAAAAGTAGAAGTACCAATAAAAGTATGAACTGCACATTTGAATATCATCCTCTGACAGTAGAATTGAAGGGATAGCCACCAATCAATCATACGGTGGCCATTTTGCTAACATGTGGGTCATTCTGTTAGCAAGGGGCTTGCTTACTGCTTGCAAGCACCTCCCTTGATCCAAGCGGCTTGTAAGGAATGACTGGCCTGGCAGGCGATAGCCAGCCAATTGCAAAATGAACACACCCCAGGTGTACATCATCCTCTACCTGTCTTTAGGGGTATTTCTCCGAAAAAACTTCAGTGTCCGATGTCCGGCCGTCAGTTAACATTTGACTGAAACATCTTACAAACTACCCGACCAATTATGGACCAAATTTGGTACGACAGCAAGGTCTCATGGGGTTGTACTCCCTATCCAAATGCACAACCTATAGAGTAAAAAGGGGGTTGTGCCCCAAATATTGGTATTTCATTTTTTTAAATCTTAGAATCCACCAGTCAGATCCAGACCAAACTGGCCATGCGGCATCGTGACCATGTTCTAACCATAAGTTGTGCTCTCCAAGTCTCCATGGCCGCATCTCCCCTGGAAAGGGGCCGTGGACTCCCTCCTTTAATCCCTCACATTCACGAGAACACTTTCCTCACAAACTACTCATACATGACTGAAATGGAACAAATTTGGTACAATCAGAACATAAAGGTCTCATTGGGCTGGCTCCCAATCTGGATCTGCACCCTCCAAGAGGCTGAAAAGGGGGGTTATTGCCTTCAGGCAAAAAATTTAGGTAATTTATTTTACAATCTTCCTAAAACTATGAGGAAATAACAGTCAGTCCCACAATGGGCTATTTTTTCTGGAAGGCATTGTGACGTACCTATGACCAACAAGCAAAAGTGCCTGCCACCAGTGACAAAAAAAGCAATTTAAATGTATATTAAACGAGAACGACACTCTTAGACATCATGACGTCGACCGATATGCCTCCGCCCACATTATTACGCCATTAAACATATTGGTACTGTGGTGAAAATGAAGAAGAAGAAGATCCTTCGTAGGCGTGGGGCATATTGGATGCCGATTTAGGGGTAAGTGCTCGGTCTGAGAGGGGGTCATTATCTTGGCCGCTGAATGAGTTCTGCAGAGATGAGCACTGGATCTTATTGCTAAGAAGTGACTGGGATTCATGACTAATGTTTAAAATGCTTGGCTTTGCTATATAATGCTTTATTAGATTTGTAGGATTGATGATATTATTGCTTGTTGTGTTGGATGCCAAAGATCGATTTGAATAAAGCCTTGTATCTTGGAGTGAGGTTTTGAAGGATTTTCCAATACAGGTACCAAGTTGGATTTAAATCCATTCAGTTGTTCTCAAGTAAAAAAATTTTTTTATCTGACATGACCTTGTGTGCTTCCCCTTCTCTCCCCATCTTGTCTAACGCTCCCCTTATATGTTTTATGCGTCTGTTTGATTTTTTGTGATACATGTTAGCTCTTTCACGAGCCTCGATCCTGTATACAAAAAAAACAACAAACTCCAGTCAGGCTTTCTTATGTCTCTCTCTAAGCAGTGGGTCCCAGCAGTCCTACCAGAGAACCCCCTATCATTCAGTTGGTGACGGATGGTGCGAGTTGAAACTGTCGTACCTTGTGTCTGAAGCTCAGCTTGAATCTGTTTGGCAGTTGATCGAGGTGCTTTCTCCACCATTCGAACAATCCTTCGCTGCAATCTTCGATCACGTTTTCTCTTGCACCACATCCAGGGAGGTTGGCTACAGTACCATGGGCCTTAAACTTCCTGATAACATTGCGTACGGTGGACACAGGAACATCAAGGTCTCTGGAGATGGACTTTTGTAGCCTTGAAATTGTCCATGCTTCGCTACAATCTTGTGTCTGACCTCCTCAGACAATTCTCTGGTTTTCTTTCTTTTCTCCATGCTCATTGAGCTACACACAGTGACAAAAAACAGCAGAATGACTCCTTTTCTCTATTCAAACTGGTTGAATGAATGATTTTTTATATTGCAGGCACCTGCAACTCACCATAGGTAAGTACATATCCAAAGTAAAGGAGAAACACCTGCTTGAAATCTAATTATTTCAAACAACTTCTAAAAGGTGCCAATATTGTCCGGCCCATTTTAGGATTTCTGTGTGGAATAAGCTAGGATTTAGTAATTTTTTTCAGCTTTTTTTGCTTTGTTGCCCTGCAAACCAAAGAAATACATATGTGGACACCGAAAGATATTTAAATTTCAACAATTTTTTTGGAAGAAATGGTGCATTATTTGAAAAAAAAGTGCAAGGGTGTCAATATTTTTGGCTACGACTGTACCTGTACCAATTTTGACCAATATCCCTTCAGCTGTTAAGTTATCGCAGTAACGAAAACCTCAGGACTCAGAGATGTTCAAGGGTGTAGTTTCGGGATAAGTGTACTGTATTTGTGTACGTCAGTGCATTACTTGGGGCATCAGTGGTGGACAAAACCAAATTCATTCACTGAAACATTTGAATGATCAATCCTTGAGAAAGACTGCAAGTGTATAATTGAAATATCATGCAAGTATACTAAGAACACAAGTGTGTAACATTTGAGGTGTGTGTGTTTGTTTCAGCAGAAGAAAACTCCATGATCAGACAGAACTTCGCACTTGACATTGAAGTTTCTCTGAATCGGCTCATAAATATGTTTCAGTATTCATCATTGAATTATCTATCAATGGTAAGAAACCATCCCTTCATTTCCATCAATGTAGCAACATTAAAAGAATGGGAAGGAAGAAGGAACAAGAGACATTGAACTTTGTAGATTTTATGTTTCTGCTCATAACTGAAAATTGAAGACTTGCATCTGTCGGAGAAATAGCTGCAAATATCAGAATCACCACAATTTAATGCAGGTATAGGCCAATTAATTTGGTGTGCGATTTTAAAGGTGATTGGTTACACCTGAGCTAATTTACAATTGCTATTAAAACAAGCATTCTGAGTATTGCGCTGCAATACATGTCCCCTACCAAAGTTCAAAGTGCCATAACTTTGTCAAAAATGATCGAATATGCAAATTTATGCACGGTTCATGCTGGTTTTCAAACTTGATCTGAGGTATGCTGAGACACGTGTGTCACGCCTCGCCTCGTTGATAAGCCGGCAAGGTCGATCCGTGGAGCGGCCTGCACGTATTGCACTGTGTGAATTATATAAATTATTACCAACTCACCGTCTGAGGTACTAGCGATTCAAGAGATATCCATTTTTTTATGGCACATTGGAGAAGCCAATGCGAGGTTTCTTCTTCCTCAGCTTGTCACAACTCTGTCAAATGCGATCGATTTTAAAAAGTCAGAATTTGACCAAATCTGTTTTATTCGTTTGTTAATATACCTCAGCTATTGACAAATCTTAAATTAGAATTTTATTTGAGGTTAAAATGACCGCGACAGGTCGTGTCCAACGATGCTTTCAGTCTGTACATGTGATAAATAATTAAATCCGCACACTTGCCTCTTCTTCTTCACGCAATAACAACTTCTAGCTTCCAGACCGTACATCCAATCATCTTGAAATTTTTCACACGTTACTCTTCATGACTTCTACTAAAGTATGAAGTTTCACGTCGATCAATAAAGCGATTCAAGAGATATCCATTTTTTAAAATATTTTCGTTTAATTAACGATATCTGCCAAACCACGTGAGCTATCGCAAATTCCAAAAGGACATTTTAGTAGACACATGCGGAACAGATCTGTGACGTTTCCCCTCGATTGGATCAAAAATGAGGGAGGGGCTCGGTTTTAAAGGTTCATGCTTAAAAACGTCATAACTCTGAAACCATGTGACGCATGACGTCATGCTCGCTGACTTTTTTTGTTCGTCATGGGTATGCGATTCTGCCTGCAAAGTTTGGCCTCGATCTGTTCAGCCGTTGCAGAGAAAAAGGGGTTTTCGTGTTCTCACGAAAAACAATATGGCGGCCGAACCACGTGACCTGTGACGTCATAATTACCATTAAAATATTCTACAGACCGAGTCCCCCCTACGGTGAAAATTTGATCTCAATCGGTGCTATTATTGCAGAGAAAATCTTTTTTAAAGGAAATTAAAACTTAAAATGGCACCGAGTTAAGGATCATCAGAATTCCCAAAGTTCAAAGTGCCAGAACATTGTCAAAAATGATCGAAACGTCGTGAAGTTCGAACTTGATCTGTAACTTATCATGAGGAAACCATGTGCCAAGTTTGAAATCATTAGCATTAAGAGTTTAGAAAAAAAAGTCTGGAAAACTGTTCTTTGCGTGACGGACTGACAGACGGAGGGCGTGCAAACCTATAGTCCCCTCCGGTGTACACCGGTAGGGGACTAATAAGGGGGTTTGGATACTTGTCCAAAGATATTCTAGTTTTGTATTTTTAATTAATTTTCTGAAATTTGTGGGTAACGATGGTTACGTCAGTATTTGGTGTAAATGCATCGATGGATATGCCTCCACCATACGAATTAAACCAAGCAGTGGGATGATATCTAAATTAAAGGTCATGAAAAAGTAAGGTCCCTTGAGAAAGAAAAGACAAATAAAAGAAACATATAAATGATACTTATAAATAAATACTTAAGATACTTATAAATTTGAGCTATGGTGTGCAAAACGATTTTCAAATGGCACATTACCTTTGACTGTTCAATTTAAAAATGGAATCGGTTCATCTTCATTTGACAATCCATAGTTATGCCAAATTTGGTCACGATCCCTTCATAGGTTCACGTGTTATCGTGGAAACTAAATCACGCATGGCTGGTCAACCCGAAAAAAAAAAACATGGCTCCCCCTGACCTTTGACCCCAAAACCGCATCAGTTCATCTTTTAATCACAACACACCTTTGCATCAAATTTGGTTTAAAAAATCCATTCACAAGTCATCACAATAAAATAATCACGCATAGATGGATGAACAACCCGAAAACAACACCAACGGCAGCTTAGACTTAAAATCACTAGAGCTCATAGAACGATACCCCGCACGGTGTTCAAGTATACACTTAATGATTTTACCACGATGACTGCCAAGTACGAGTTCACTCAGTCCTGGGTGTACCAGATTCTGTCACTCCGAGCATTCTCATAGAAAAGATTACACCGTTGTGTTGTAAACAGAATATGCTGCCGTGCCAGACAACGCAACAAACGATCTGCTGACAGTTCGGTGAACATAAATCTGTAATAATCATGATCACATCACAATAAGTCTCCATAAGCAGTTTTGTCACTTCATCAGCATTCATACATGCCATTGTCAAGGGCAATGGCAAGTAACAAAAAAAAGAAAAAACAACGTGGTGCTCAACACAATTTACCACAAGGAATGACATATTACCAACATCGATTGTGCTAGAAAAGAAAAAAAAATTGGCCTACCAGACAACTTGTGCCTGGCATACCGAGTTAAAAAGTGTCCCATTGCCTGCTCCGACTTTTCATAATGTGGGGTTTCCCCAGCAATGGATAAGAAATGAACTCGATTAGAAGGGTAAAATTTGAAAACAAAGTACAGTATATACACATTATGGTGATCCAAAAATTTGAAGATTGGATTTTCATTTCTCCACAAGCCTGCCCCGATTCCTATTGAAGAAAGTAGTTTGTGGTGAAAATTTGAGCTTGATTGGACAATATTTAGAGGTTGCTCAAAATGTTGACAAATTTTAATGAATGAGATACAGAATTTTTAGCATCATACATCAATTCATAGATAATTATCTCTTTTCAATTACTCAAATTATTTATTATTGTTGGCTTGCACTTGTCTTCAATGGTATGACCAAGAGATTGCGCAAAAGCACTGGCCACAAACATAGCACGCCGATCTGAGAGATTTACTCTGTCCAGAGTTACCACTGTTGCTGGAGTGATCACCTTGATGGGAGCCTTTTTCGCCTGTTTGGCAGAAGATGGACTTTGGAGTTTGAATTCATTGTCCCCTGAATTAGTCAGGTTCACTCTGTTAACAAATATAATTTCGTTCAAAATTTTGGTAGATTAGCAAAACTATACATTTTTGGAATATTCAGAGCATGAGGAATCCAAAAATTAATGTTTACGTAGACACCTTTGCTGTTTACGTAGACACCTTTGCTTTGTTTACGTAGACACCGTAGACACCTGTCATTTGCGTAGACACCTTTGCGAAAATGACACTCAGGACAGTGATGAAGATAGTCAGGTTCACTATGTTAACAAATATAATTTCTTTCAAAATTTTGGGATTAGCAAACCTGTACATTTTTGGAATCTTCAGAGCATGGAGAATCTGAAAATCAATGTTGGCATTTGCACAGACACCTGCATGGCCGCCATTTTGGATTTTGAAAATGGCCGCCATAAAATACATATTTTGCGCGATCTCGGCTTCTAGTCAACCTAGAGACTTAATTAAATATGCTAATCCTATGTTTTCTGGGTCAAGGAATCCAATAAAGGCCTCAAAATAGTGCTCAGGATTATAGAAAAGCAACAAACAAAGGTAATTGAAAACCATTGTCTTTATATTTGTGATATAACTATTACATAATACATTATATTGCAAGTCCTTTGAAGTTATAGGTTGTTATAGGAAGTTATAGGTAGTATCAGATTGAACTATAAGTCCTATACACAGGATCTACGAGGTCTATACCGTTCAGGAATTTGCTTTTACAGATCTTCATCACTGTCCTGAGTGTCATTTTCGCAAAGGTGTCTACGCAAATGTAAACATTAATTTTTGGATTCCTCATGCTCTGAATATTCCAAAAATGTATAGTTTTGCTAATCTACCAAAATTTTGAACGAAAAAAACATAGTGAACCTGACTAAATTGGAGCTTTCAATCTCAGACATCATCATCAACCACAGCCGATGTTGATGGAACAGATTGCATTGCTGTTCGAGTCTCAGCAGCATGTTTCTTCTTTCTTTTATCTTCATTCTCAAGCCTGATACGCTTTCTGTTCTCCTTCACTGCCAGAGTGTTGTCCACAGATCCCATACGTGAACTTGAGGGATCCTCACACTGCATCATAAGGAATGCTTTGTCTTGTTCATTCGTCATTTTCTCAAGCGCATCATTTGGTGAGATATCGAAGAGGGATTGAAGATCATCTTTGAACATCTGCTCCTTCACTCTATAGTTTTCGAATGTCTTGGTTCTATTTTTCTTTACCAGTTTGTAGGCATCATACAACTTCAAATGTTGGCGCTCACTGGAATTCGTGCTTTCTCCCAGTATGCACACACAGCTTGTACACTAAGTTTGGCACTTTCACAAACTGTATGGTGTTCTTGTATGTGATGGTACACCATTTTCTGCAATGTGTGTCCTTTGGTTGGTAGTCCCCCACATATTATTTCCTTTTCAGACTTGCCCAGAAACCAAACTGTGGAAGAGCTGCGAGTTTCTGCCATCTGAAAAAAACAGGATAAATTAAAAATGTTATTTTTTGAGCAACCTCTAAATAAGTTCCAATTGACCTCATATTTGGTTGATATGATCTTTATAAACATAGGAACAAGGGCAGCCTTGTGGAGCATGGATTTTTTAATAGTATTAAATATTTCATATATCTGTGGACCACCCTAATACACATGCATAATTGCCTTGCAAATGAGAGTGGAGTGGTGCAAACTACAACGAGAACGGGCACTCGGTAGAGCGCATACCTTCGCCGCAGCTACTGTTCTGTACTGTACTAAAATACGATTTTGACCTTTTCGTGACCGTGACCTTGACCTTTGACCCGATTGCTCCCAAAATCTAATCAAATGTGTCCCGTATAATAACCAATCATCCCACCAAATTTCATGCAATTCGGTTGAATACTTTTTGAGTTATGCGAATAACATACACACACACACACACACAGACATACAAAAAATACACAGCGATCAAAACATAACCTTCCGCTTTTGCGAAGGTAATTAACCTGAAATTGCAGACAGAATTATTTATTTTATCTGAGAAGCTAAACGAATCTTCTTCTTCTTTAGTACCTCAAACTTTATGTGAAATGCGATCGATTTTTAAAAATCAGAATTTGAGCAAATCTGTTTCATTCGTCTGTTAATATGCCTCCCCGATTGACAAATCTGCAATTTGAATTTCATTTGAGGTTGAAATGATTGCGGGAGATCGCGTTATAGTGATGACGTCTTGGATGGACATCCTCTTCTTCAGTCGCTCATAACTTTGAGTGAAATACGATCGAGTTAAAAATAGTCAGAATTTGAGCAAATCTGTTTCATTCGTTTGTTAATATGCCTCATCTCTTGACAAATCTGCAATTATAATTTTTTTTGAGGTTGAAATGATCGCGGGAGATTGCGTTATAGTGATGACGTCCTGGATGGACATCTTCTTCTTCAGTGGCGCATAACTTTGAGTGAAATACGATCGAGTTAAAAATAGTCAGAATTTGAGCAAATCTGTTTCCCAAAATCTAATCAAATGTGTCCCGTATAATAACCAATCATCCCACCAAATTTCATGCAATTCGGTTGAATACTTTTTGAGTTATGCGATTAACATACACACACACAGACATACAAATAAATACACAGCGATCAAAACATAACCTTCCGCTTTTGCGAAGGTAACAAGAGTTGGAAGTCAATGTCAAAAAAAAAACAAGACAGTCTCACAGCGGCATAGCCGGGTTTGTTTGATACTTTCGTTTAAGAGGATACTATGTGACCTGGGTGGAGATACCATTAGCAAATAATGTAAGTATTAAATTATTTTGAAGTACTCTAAGTCTCCAAGCTGTCTGTCACCATGGAAGTGAAGAGATTGCATTGAGACACCATATGGTTTATTCTATATGTTGGTCAGTCAGTCAACACTATCAAAGTGACCTCAGCACCATCCCGGCACACCACTGTGTGCGTTACTGAATTAGGTGTTTTACGGCGGCCGGAGTGCAAATCCTGTCACCAACCTCCTTGAGTGAGGATCCAGTGAGTTGGTACTCATTTTGCTGACCTCGGAAGGATGACAGGCTGAGTCAACCCCACCTGATGTTAATTCAACAGCCGATTGGGATTCAAACTCAGAACCCGAAGATTCCAAGCCCTCCACCCTAACCATTAAGCAAACACCAGGTCTTAATCAAAGTTTTAATTATATATGATCTAGGGAGCATGCACCTCCTCACCCCCCATCATATGTAATCACCCTGTTGTCATCATTTCAGTTCCCCCCAGGCAATCATCAAGTGTGAGAATTTGCCCCAACCAGGTATATGATGTAATATATTAACGTTCCCCAAAGGGTGATCAAAGAAACATAACTAACAAAGCTAAATTACATTACATTCTACCTTTCAGAAGCGTAATTGTCGGCTATAAAACTCACCCAATATATAGGATAAATATGTCAGGGACATACATACATACATACATACATACATACATACGGAGACAAACGCTGTAAACACAGGAACCAAACATCTACGACGTAAAAAAATCGTTTGTTTAATCACGAATTTGCCATTTCTAAAAGCCTCTTTGCAAGTTTGAAGAAGAGGAAGAGGAAGAAATGTATGGTGTATTCACACAGATGTTTGAACTGAAACATTTATTATTCTACGATAGTAGAAACCCTTTATAAGGACACGGAACGAGCAAACAAAATTATATATACAGTCGTGATATTTTGCGAAGCAACAGAAAAATATATACGCAGAACAACACAGAAGGAGCCCACAAACAGCGACCACGCCACGATAACAATCGAGTGTTATAAAAGGTTCTTATTTTCACGCGTTTTTCTTCATGCGTTTCACACCGAATGAAAAACGTAAGGGTAGCGCATGCAGATTGTGATACATGACAGGTTCAACGATATTTCCGGCCTGAACGGCACAGGAATCAAAATGGCGGAGTGTGAAGTCAGCCGTCGTACCGCCGTAATGACTTCACATCACCCCCGTCATGTGACCAGATTCTCAGCTCTGATTGGTGGACGTTTGAGGAGACATACATACATACATGCGGATAGACAAACACTGCTCTAGATGGCTTTGCCCTGTGGGCTACGCCAAAAAAATGCATAAGTTTAACGGTACTGAAAGTCACTTGCAGGCATCATCTTGTACACTAAAATAACATCCGATTTTCGGAGATCAAGGCATTATTTATCACCATAGATGTATGCAGCCATATGGCAGCTTATTCCTCACTCCGATACTGTACCATCTCACATGCCACGCTTTGTCATGATGGATATATATTGCTATATAGAATGGTTCTTGCAAGTATTATGAAGGCAATTTGTGTTCTCCAGTATTCAACTATAGAATTCGATTTAAATAAAGGTTTAAAGGTGTACAAGATTAAAAATTATGAGTTCTCCCACCATTTTCTCCAGCATCTATTACATCACCCGATCCAACACATCCTGCCTGTTGAACACGTCCTTTATGATGTCCTGAAAAACTAAGTTTCCTGTTTGGAATTAATTTCAATTTTGTTTGATTTGCAGACAGAGTAAAAATATCTTGCTGCTCTCTGCGCTTGTGCTCTTCGAGGAAAAGTACGGTATAACGGCAAACATGTCTTTCTATTAATGTTCCGATTAGTGTTCAAAATATAACATGCAATTTAAATAAGTCGTTCCTCGATCATAAACTGATATGGCAGACGGACAGACATGAAAACTGCTTAACCCCGCTTTTTGCTTCGCGTGCACGAGGTAATAAGGTCAGTAGGCCAAAACACCCTGTTGGAGTCAAAGTTACATAACGGTTTCATTCCTTGCGTAGCTGTTCCACAAATCCCTGTAAACAAAGTTAACTTCCATAGATGGTCTAAATAAGAAGCTAGAATGGTAACTTTCCCCGACTTGACAAGTGTATTAACAAAGAGAAGATGTATGCACACTCTACTCACTGGTGATTCTTTTGCAGGCCTCCCATTTTGGGCGGGATGATGTCGCCCTCTTCAAGTTGAAAAGATTATTTCAGGACTTCTCAAACACAAAGCGACAGAAGGTTGAGAAGATTGTGGAATACCAGAACTTGCGTGGAGGACGAGTTATGCTGAAGGATGTCAAGGTAGAAAGGCCATCAAAACTGACCATTTGATAGACCAGAGCTAACGAACCTTTCCTCATGCAGCCAATTAAGCTGATGTTAAAATCTCGATGTTGCAGAAACCAGAGAAAGATGACTGGAACTCTGCAGAGGATTCCATGCAGAGTGCCTTGCAATTGGAAAAGGAAGTTATGGCAGCACTACTCAACATCATCCAAATTGGTATTAACCATGGAGACCATCACGTATGTGAACACACCTCTTGCCTGCAGTTTTACTTTAGCCAATCTCTCATCAAGGCATTTATATGGTGGAAGGAAGTGCTTATGGTTTAGACGATTCTTCATTACTTGCAGATAAACCAATTTAATCTAACATGATTGTCCCAGTTGCTTAGGTTCATGGAAGACCTTCTGGAAGAACAGGTGCAGACTACGTCAAAGCTGGGTGGGTACGTGACCAGCTTGCGCCGGGCAGGGCGAGGACTCGGAGAGATAATTTTTGAAGAGTTGGTGCTCGCAGACAAAGACAAAACTTGATACAAATTCCATTTTCAATGAGCATGAACACTTCACCCACACCCACCTTTAACCCCATCTATTCCTATACAGTCATACAACCCTCCACTCCCCCACCTACACCAATGTTCAGTCTTGTGGTTGTGAGCACAGGCATTTAAAAATTCATTATTCAATCAAATTTGAACACAAGCACCATTTTCAAATGTAATATCATAATTGTGTAGATTTGTGCACAATTCAGTTCAAGTAATTAGGTATTTGAAATCATTAAAACTTCCTGAAGGAATCCTGTGGCAATTTTTGTATTACAGTATTTAAACTAGCATCGACACTCCTACCTTTACATCTCGGCCCAACTCTGGTGGGCAATTTAAAATGGGGATATTCCACAAAGTGATACATCTTCAGAATACCACCAGAGGGAGAGCACACACACACCTCGCCGAGGATGGAAAATAAATTCTATATCCCCAAGACCAAGAACACCACACCAATGGCTTTAATAAAATGGCAGAACTGATCAGTCAATCAGACAAGTGTAGGTTCTGCAAGGTAGAAATAAAGTACAAGCCACCTCCTACCAGGATGTAAAAAAAAAAAACTCATCTCAGAGAAGCTGTATACCCAAAGACAATGCAAGGCATGTAGAGTAATCCACTAACACATCTGCAAAAGTCTCAATATTCTAGTTCCAGAAAAGTCATGGAAACATGAACCAAAAGCATTAACTGAAAACAAGTAATGCTCACGTACGACATAATGATCCCATCAAGTGTGAACATAGAAAAGAAAGCATTATGACCAGATATAGCACGCAGGTACAATGAAATAAAATAAAAGAAGGCAGTGCTAATTGAGGTGTCAGAACCCAGAGATTTTGGCTTAAACAGAACTCAAGAAATTGACCAAAATACCAAGACCTCAAAAATGAAGTCAAAATATCCTGGAAGCTGAAGAACACCAAAATTGTACCAGTGATTATTGGAGCAACGAAACTGATGAAATAGAACCTTATAGATCTTGGGGGGGGGGGGGGGGGGAGGGGGAAACATCCCTGGGAATACATTACTACAGATCAACTGCAGTTGGAGGTTGTCCAGGGCTTGGTGGCGATCTTCAAAAGAACCCTCGGAACAAAACGTCTCAGCTTTTTCCATGAATCATACCTTACTGAAACAAGTGGCTACATCGAGACGTGGGAGAACTCCGTTCCACCTCTTGAAACCCACATAGAGATAATGGCACACGCAATAACAACGCAGCGATTTCTGATATATACATCGGAAGGTCCCGTGTTCGTGGCATCTCCGGGTCGGCGCACACTCCGTCGCATGGCGGTTTCCGGTTGGCGAGTGTGTGTCGCTCCGCATTTCGTTGCACGGCGTGTCCGGGTGGATGTGCGATTGTGCGTAGCGCAGAACGAACGGTCGAAGGACCAGGTGTGTGTGTGTTGGGGAGTGAGGTGGCGCAAAACGATACACGATTGCAAGCCACGTTGGAGCTGCAACTTTTGCCAGCAGAGCAAGACATATGGACGGTTTGTCGGGCGAATACTTGCATACCGGGAAGAGCGCGAGGACGCCTTTTGAGCCCTTATTTTACTGAGGAAGAGGATCATTTGGGCCACTCAATGTGGAGCCGGAATCCAAGAGCTGTAGTGGTCATCGTAGCACGCCCATAAGTCACAGACACCGGCTAACAAATTCCCCTGGTTGGAAAACCCTTACACACTGTTATCCAGGTAAAATTCAGTTTAAAAACCAACTTCACTTTTTGCTACGAGCACGAGCCCAGTTTTATCAATGTGACTGAAAACTTCATATCGCTTGCCCCCACCCCCACTACTGTTCTTTGGTACTGCAACGTCCTGAACCGTTTAGTGGACTAGCTCATCCATGAGGCTCGATTATGTATACCAGCAAGAACAAAAACCAGAGGTAAGTTCTGTGCGGTATTATACATTGGTACGTACTAAAAGCACAATAAACTGAGATTTTCTTTTTTTAATTCAATATGTAAATTGCACAAGCTGTCAAAAAACTATTTACAAAGGAAAATAATCATCAAAATGCAGGAAGAAAGAAATCCAGAAGCAACACAAAACAACAATAACAACAACACAAGACCTCAGTTGTTATCCAACCCCCTTCGAGCCATCAGCGCACGATCCTTTTTATCACGACGAGCATTCTCTTGCATCTCCTTCCGAAGCACACTGCGGAGGGGAAAACAAATAAACCCCACTTGAACCTTTGTTCTGTGCATTGCAAAGCAGTAAAGATACTTTGAGGACAACATCAATCCATCAATTCTTAGCACATCAGTTCAGGTCCAGATGCAGATGCAGATGCAGATGCAGATCCAGCCCACCGGTGGGATAAAAAAAAAAATGCAAACTGTTCAGCCTGTTGGAGGAATGTGCTCTGGTGTGCTGTTCCACTTGATAATCGAATACAACTCCACATTTGGTTCAATGACAATTTGCATTGATAGCCGATGTACAAAAATGCTTCCTGGCACTAGTTGTTTAATCGTGTACTAAATCGCACCAAAAATGAGGCATTAACACACCTTTTCTATCTGGCACCAAATTATGAAAGCTAACCAAATTGGTTCATTTAATCATGTGATTGTGAAAGTCAACATCTCTGGCTATTCTCAGAGAGCTGGCACTGGCAAATCAGGCAGAGATTGTCAGAGACTGCAATCAGCCATCTCTCTTCAGGACTGGTCTTCCTTATCAACTGCCCCTAATATTAACCCAGCCTGGGAAGTCTTCCACAGAAACTTCCTCTCTCTCATGCACATATTCATCACATCTCGTCTTAAGTTTTCCTACCCTTCTTCCTGCCCATGGAACACTGAATATAGTTTGAGGCAGGTGCACTGAAACAACTTGCTTTCTCTTCTTGGAAGGCAAATCCAATCAAAGGCAATCACAGTGCATTCCAAAAAGGCCACAAGTGTATCCACTCTCAGAAGAGTAAGAAAACAACATCTGTCCAATCTCAAGAACGAATTTTCCAACTTGTCTCCCTCTAAAACTTAGTGGTGTCATGTTAAGTCTGCCTCTTGGTATATGCTCCAATTCCATCCCTTCCCTCCACAAATGGCACCACAACCGACTCCGCTCGTGAGAAGGCTGAATGCCTCAATTTTGCGTTTGCTTCCACATCTTGTTCCCAACCTCTCACATCCTTCCTATCAAAGATACCCATTCTTCCATCGTACCCAACTGCCCCTGGACTTTGTCTTTTGCGCCTGAGTTTGAGAAGATTATTTCACCCTTATACCCTGACTGCACTGGAATGGGCAGCATAAATCATGTGTCCTAAAAACTGCTCTGCTGCTCTTGCACATCCTCTCGCTGCCCTTTTCACCCTATTTGCACGAGATAATCTTCCATCTGCTTCGATATCCACCAACATCACTGCACCACAAAAAAAAAAACCCAGCAAAAACTAAACCCTCAACGAAAGACCTATCAGCTTTGTCATGGAATCCATCATAGTTGACAAAATCACTTTTTCTACAACCTCATCTCAGATCACCACTTTGGCATGCCGATTCGACTCACCCAACAATGGATGGAGCCCTCAATGGAACATTTTTGACAGTCTGGCATCCAACCTTACTACCCAAACTCTGCCTATGGCATCTATGGCCAACTCAACACATCTTACTGGCTTCCTCTACTCTCGTGGACATTGTGTAACAACGGAATCTTTTCATCTCCTCCACCTGTCAAGGCTGGAGTGCCCAAAGGCAGTGTTCTGGGTTCCAGTCCTATTCCTGATCTTCATCAATGATCTCTATCACTCTGGAAAATCCTGTTCATCTATTTTTGATGACTCCAACCTGTGCCGTGACATCCCTAATCCTTCATACAGGCAGGCTGCAGCCTCTTCCCTCTCTTCAGACCTTCTCAAAATTGCGAGCTGTTCAAACACTCGGAATACGTCTTTCAATCCTGAAGTCAGGAAGGTTTCCCCACCAAAGTCAGGAAGGTATTTCAGACAATCAAATATTGATAAATAATAAATAAAATACTCCATACCGGCCCTGCAACTTCGGCTGCTTGTATGCTGCACGATGTCTTTCAATGTTTGACTGCTTTTTGTCAGCAACATTTTCTTTTACATCCATCCAGGGCTTCAGCTTACCTGAGATCAAGTGGGGAAGGGGCGGGGTGTTTTGTTTAGAGTACATTCATACACCGAAATAAACACTTGCCACAATTACCTATGTTAAAACAAGAGCAAAGATGCCATTTAAAGGGTGATGTGATGAGAAAGTGATGAGAATATTTAATCAGATGAGGGGAACACCGTCGTATACAAATTTGAACAGCCAGACAAACACACAGACGCACTTGATTGGTTCGTAATTTTAAAAGCACAAGTAATGCAACCAATTTGAGGACTTCCGGTTCCCCAGGTGAGGTTGTGTTGTCCGAGCTCGTCAACGTCTATCAAAGTTAAGTTGTATTTTTTTCAAAGTGAAGTTTTTGATTTTGCTGTGTATGTGTTTACTGTGCGTTTCTGGTTTGATCGTGTTTTGCATCTCGTGCAAATTTGTGTATGAGTCGGTTAGTTTGGTCGTGCGTGTTTTGGGGCCTGATTAGCCTCGAGGCCTCCCCAGTCACCTCATACGGTCCTTTGTTTATTCATGTTCGTTCTTTCTATGGATTACCATTTTTCCACCTCCTACCTTTCCCAAACCACTTACTCTTTGTTTGATGTCAAAAAATTTTTTATTTCCTTCTCTCCTCACGGCCTCCTCTTCCCCGCCAGTGTCCACGTGTTGTCCCATTCCTCCCATCTATCCATCATAATTCCTTCCTCTCCAGCCGATTCTTTTCACCTTTCCAATTTTAATTCACCATACCCCTTCAACTTTTCTCCTTTCTCAGATCCGCTTTCACCTTACCTTCAAAAAAAAGAAAACAATATTAACGAAGACAAGCGTTACGCTGAGGTCCCCCGTCGTTGAAGTGATGCGAGTTGACAAAGTGGAAGATGCAAGGCGGCCATCTTGGATTTGGACGTGGCGACCCAATTTCCAATAGGGTTCTTCCTTATGCCGAGATACACCCACACACCAAATTATAAGTTGGTACTTCGCTTATTTTTCAAGATATTTCGCTCACAAGGTTCAGACATATACAGACTCGGCATTTAATATGGAATATATACTTTTTCTTGACTTGGGTTTACTTTCTTAACTCAGGATATCAATCTGGTGAGTTTCTTTTACACTTTGGTGATTTATTTGTTAAAAGAACCATGTCACTGATTGTCTGTCACAGCAAGAAGTCAACAACAGGATTATATCACAGGTGGCGTGGCAAAATGCACGGACAGGTGCATTTGACGATTGGCTTCACAGTCAGGTATACAAGGGTTGTTGCGTTCTGTATTAGTGGAAAACAACTGCTGCACGTCTACAAAAGTTATTGCCGCCTCCTCTGGAGATGGTCCGTCAACTCGACAATGCTGTTTGTCATGGAGTGGTGGCTTTACGAAATTACGGCATGAAACAGCATGCTATTGCTCGGCAGTATGGCATCACTCAAGGTCAGGTGTCAAAGATCCTGAAACGAAATGCTCAGAGGGGTGTCCCTACTCCAATACCGAGGCCAGGACGTTCCCGCAGAACCACAAGGAGGGATGATCGCCAGCTGCACCGGTTAGTCCGCAATGGCCGTACCAAGTCAGCTAATCAGCTTAGGGCTGAATGGCAGCAACTGACAAATGTGCCTGTATCCAGAAGGCTAGTCAACCAACGACTGGTTCAAGCAGGCTATCATACCAGGCGTCCCCTGAGAAAGCCACGCCTGACCAGACAACACCGCCAGCGCTGATTGCAGTGGGTCAGAGAGCACCGTCAATGGCAGCCAGGACACTGGAATCACGTGATCTTCACTGACGAGTCTAGATTTCTGGTCTATCGTCAAGATGGCCGCGTCCGAGGGCGCAGACAAATGCATGAAGCCTACAACAAAGATTGTATAGTGCCAAGAGTCCAAGCTGGAGGTTGTGGGGTGACCGGTTGGGCTGCTTTTCATGCAGGGGGAAAAACTGACCTGGTTGTTCTGAATGGAAACCTGAACCAGTTCAAGTACAGGGCCATTCTGGAAGAAACATTGCTTCCATTTGCTCGTGCAGCCTTTTGAGGAAACTTTGTCTTCCAAGATGACAATGCACGGCCTCATCGTGCTCGCATGATCCAACACTTTCTTGCTGACCGTGGTGTAGAGCATATGGAGTGGCCTGCCATGTCCCTGGATATGAATCCGATCGAGAACTTGTGGGCAGAATTAACGCGTCAAATCGACCACTTGGACCAGCAGCCGACCTCTGTGCATGAATTGCAGCAGGCTATTGTCACTGCATGGCAAGCGATTCCTGTCCAAACCTTGGCAAATCTCGTGAACAGCATGCCTCAACGTGTACGTGCTCTCCTGAATGCTCGTGGGGGTTACACGAAGTACTGAACTGAAATTTTACTGTCCGTAAGCCCAGTCGTAATTTAACTTTTGTTTTTGTTAAAAACATTTTTGGCTAATGTGCAAAATGAAGAGATACTTCTGGAAAACGTACAGAAGTTTAACACAGTACTGTCCATGAATTGAGTTCGATATCAGTTTACATCACTTTCAAGGATCAATTTATTTGTTTCGAAATGTCAAATGTGGTTTTTGTTTCTTTTAAAGGTCACATTAACAAAATCTAGAATAATTTCAACATAATTCCAATGAACTTTTGGTTCTAAGACATCTTGAAAAGTAAGTTCACCCCCACAAAAAAAATATTCCATATTAAATGCCAAGTCTGTATATGGTGGTGGCCATCTTGGATTTTGACGTGGCGACCCAATTTTCAATAGCGTTCTTCCTTATGCCGAGATACACCCACACACCAAATTAGAAGTTGGTACTTCGCTTATTTTTCAAGATATTCATCTCAAGGTTCAGACATACATGGCGGCGGCCATGTTGGATTTTGACGTGGAGACCCAATTTTCAATAGCGTTCTTCCTTATGCCGAGATACACCCACACACCAAATTAGAAGTTGGTACTTCGCTTATTTTTCAAGATATTTCGCTCACAAGGTTCAGACATATATATGGTGGCGGCCATCTTGGATTTTGACGTGGCGACCCAATTTTCAATAGCGTTCTTCCTTATGCCGAGATACACCCACACACCAAATTAGAAGTTGGTACTTCGCTTATTTTTCAAGATATTCATCTCAAGGTTCAGACATACATGGCGGCGGCCATGTTGGATTTTGACGTGGCGACCCAATTTTCAACAGCCTTCTTCCTTGTGCCTAAATACACCCACACACCAGATTAGAAGTTGGTACTTTGCTTATTTTTCCAAGATATTTCGCTCACAAGGTTCAGACATATATATGGTGGTGGCCATCTTAGATTTTGACGTGGCGACCCAATTTTCAATAGCGTTGCAATTTGCAACCCAATTGCAACCAATTTTCAATAGCCTTCTTCCTTATACGTAGATACACCCACACACCAGATTAGAAGTTGGTACTTTGAAATTTTTCAAGATATTCCGCTCACAAGGTTCAGACATACATGGCGTCAGACATACATGGCAGCGGTCATCTTGGATTTTGACGTGGGTTGCACCCACACACCAAATTAGAATTCGGTCCTTCGCTTACGTACGGACGCACGCACGCATGCACGGAGGGGAAAACCATAGTCCCCCTATCGCTCCGCGGTGCGACAGGGGACAAAAACAACAAGCGTTACGCCTCGGTCCCCCGTCGTTGAAGTGATGCGAGTTGACAAAGTGGAAGACGCAAGGCGGCCATCTTGGATTTTGACTTGGTGACCCAATTTTCAATAGCGTTCTCCCTTATGCCAAGATACACCCACACACCAGATTAGAAGTTGGTACTTCGCTTATTTTTCAAGATATTCCGCTCACAAGGTTCAGACATACATTGCATCAGACATAATGGCGGCGGCCATCTTGGATTTTGACGTGGGTTGCACCCACACACCAAATGAGAATTCGGTCCTTCGCTTACGCACGCACGGGAAAACCATAGTCCCCCTTTCGCTCCGCGGTGCGACGGGGGACAAAAAGGTGGCCTCCCCTTCCATACCAATTGCTTAAACACATCCCGGTTCCTTCACCCTCTGCTCCCCTGGCTTGTTAATCTCCTATTCATCTGCATTTCAAGAATTTCCCAGACTGTTCACAGTTTTGCTTTAAAATTCCGCCCCCCCCCCCCCCCCTCACGCCTCCTGCCCCCAAGCCCTCTCCCTCCCACACTTCTCCCTGCTCTCAAATGTTGTGGTTGTGTTTTTGTTTGTCTGGTTGATTTGTTTGTGAAATAAATGTTAGCTCTTTCACGAGCCTCGATTCAGTATACAAAAAAAATAAAAAAATAAAAAAATAATAATAATGTTTAAACTCCACCCTGCCATGCTGTACTCTTTTGTATATTATAACTCGCTCTTCTTCTTCCTCTTGTTATTCAAAGGGCTGTCTTCAATTTGCTCATTAAAGCTTTCCATCACAATTTTTTTTTTTTTTTTAAATCTTGTATAGTTCTTCCTTTCTTCATTCTCTAAAGTCTAAATGCACCTTCATTCTACCCCTCAAATGTTTTCAAACAGATACTCTGACTTGTATATCTCAAGAAACCCAGTCAGTAATAAATGTTTGATTTTCATAAATCAGTCAAAACTTTTTTAAATCCCAACTCACCTCTCCCTCTCAAACTCCCTATTCACCCCTCTCCCCTTCAATACTCCCAACTTACCCCTCCCCTTCTCATCTACCCCTCACCATTTTTCTTCAATTCTCCCTTCACCCCTCCTCTTCAAAGCAGCCTCTTAACTCTTCCACAAAGCTGCCTCCTCCCCACTTCCTCTCCATTCCAACTCATAACTCCACATCCTCCAACCTTCTATTTCACTCAACCACCCCTCAAACAACTCCACACTGTGTCTCATCCAATCATCAAACCTTTTGTCCTCATCCTTCCCCTTCTCCTAGCTCTCCTGCAATCTCCGACACAGTGAACAGCTCTCCCTACCTCCCTTGTCCTGCACCCAACGCTCCCCCTCCCTCTTCCTTAACAGTATGGACCTCAAACATCCGGGGCCTTCGCCGAAAACTAACTGATCTCTCCACACAGGTTGCTTCTGACAAACCAGACTTGATCGGCTTAACAAACTTTTCTCCTTCAAGACGTCTGATTACTTATTACCTCTCCCTGGTTACTCCCTCCTCCGGCACGATAGACCTGAGCCTCGGCCTGGTGGTGGGGTTGCTATCTTTATATTAAAAAAACTTCCTCACTCTCCCTGCACTTCCCTCCCCCCACCACACCCACAGGAGTACCTCTGGCTAAGGCTTCATCGCCGCTCCCACCTTCTGTTCACATGTTCTGTACCGTCCACCAAGCAGTGATGACTCCATTTACACGTCGCTGTCCGACAACATGGACCAACTTATATCCACTCATCCCAACTCTCTCTTCCTCATATGTGGTGACATCAACTGTCATCATGCCAGCTGGCTGGGCATGGGTTACTCTCACACCAGCCATGGCACCTCAGCAAAGGACTTCTGCGACTCATTGGGACCAACACAATGTCAATTTCCTGACTTGGATATCAGTCAACGGTACCAGAACTCTTCTAGACTTGGTTATGACTAACTTCCCTGCAAATGTCTGCTGTTCTTTCTGCTCCAATCGGTTCAACAACTCAT
Organism: Myxine glutinosa; assembly: GCF_964187855.1. NCBI lineage: Eukaryota > Metazoa > Chordata > Myxini > Myxiniformes > Myxinidae > Myxine > Myxine glutinosa. The sequence goes on along the minus strand of NC_136272.1, from coordinate 46,932,008 downwards.
TTGCTTGTTAAAGTGGACATCTCTATGGCCGTTCTCAGAGAGCCTCCTCAGCGGCGACATGTCTGGCATTTCACTCAACGATCTTGTATACAAAAAAAAAAAAAGAAGCCGACTGGCATGATCTTCAAGCAGCCATTAATCATCTGGACTGGTCTCCCATCTCTACTGCCTCCGACATAAAACTCATCCTGGGAATTCTTCGAAAGAAAATTGCTCCCTCTGATGCACAGACTTATGCCATCTCGTTTCCAGTTGGCATACCTGTCTTCCAGTCCATGGTAAACTGAAGCTTGTGGTGAGGGAGCTGCCCTGAAACAACTTGCCTTAGCCTCATGGAAAGCAAATGCAACGGAAGGTCATCGCCATTCCATTCACAGAGCTCGGAACAAGTGTGTGTCTACTTCCTCTGTCTTCAGGAGAGCCAGGAAACTATATCTTTCAAATCTCAAGACTGAACTCTCAAACCTGTCTCCCTCCTCCAAATCCTAGTGGTATCTGGTCAAATCTGTTTCTGGTGTTTGTTCCCCTTCCATCCCCTCCCTTACCTCATACGGCGACACAGCAGACTCCGCACTTTAAAAAGCTGAATGCTTCAACTCCGTTTACCTCAAAATCTTGTGTCCCAAACCTGTCTCTCCCTGTACCCACCTTACCCAGTCGTACGCAGCTGCTCCTGGACTCTGTCCTTCTCTCCTGACAAGGCGGAGAAGTTTGTCAAACCTCGACTCTGATCCTGCAGCTGGACCAGGCGGCATCAGCCCACGGGTCCTAAAATCCTGTTGTCGCTCTTTCACACCCTCTCTCTGTTCTATTCACTCTCTCTTTTGCTCAAGGAAATCAGCCAACATTACCACTTTGCACAAAAAAAGTGTGAAAACAGATCCTTGCTATTATAGACCAATCAGCCTGCTCCCAATAATCAGCAAGGTCGAGTAATCCATCATTGCTTTGGATATCAAATCCTTCCTCTTCTCCAATGGATTGATCTCTAATCATCAATTTGGATTCAGACCAAGTCACTACTCTGGACATGTGGCTTCTATGTTGTGTGCATCTGTGTGGATTCTCTAATATTTACATCTCGTCATTATAATTTTTCACTCAGGTCGGTTTTGGGGTGCAAAAGACGCCATGCTGTTCAGCACGGGGATGTTCCTGCTCTCTCTCCACTTATGACTGCAACAATAAACTCCTCCCTGTCTACAGGCATCGTCCCACCATCCCTCAAAATTGCTGCTGTTATCCCCATTCTGAAAAAACCTGGACTCAACCCTGACACCCTAAATAACTTCAGACCCATCTCCAACCTACCCTTTCTGTCAAAAGTTTTGGAACACGCTGTAGCCACTCAACTCAAACATCACCTCTCTGCCGATAACCTGGATGAAACATTCCAATCCGGATTCCGCTCCAACCACAGTACTGAAACTGCTCTCCTCAAAATCACCAACGACCTTCTCCTCTCTTCTGACACCGGCAACCTCAACATTCTCATCCTCCTCGACCTCAGCGCCGCCTTTGACACCATCAATCACACCATCCTCCTCACCTGACTTGAAACCACCTTTAACATTACCGGCACTGCCCTCTCTTGGATCAAATCTTACCTCTCTGACAGACGCCAGTTCATCTCCATCAATAACTGCAAATCCCCCACTGCTCCCCTCCCCCAAGGTTGTTCTCGGCCCCCTCCTCTTCATCCTGTACCTGTCCCCCCCTTGGTCACTTAATCCGCCGTCATGGTCTCCAATTCCACTGCTTCGCCGATGACATCCAGCTTTTCATCTCCACCAAGTCAATCTCCACCGCCACCCACTCTATCCTGACAAACTGCATCACTGAAATAAAATCCTGGCTTCAAATCAACTTCCTCAAACTTAACTATGATAAATCTGAAATAATCATCATTGGCCCAAAAATGCTCACCAAATCCACCCATAACTTCGCCCTCAACATTGACGGATTCCCAGTATCCACCTCCCCTCACATCCGGAATCTTGGCATCATCTTTGATCAAACCCTCTCCTTCGACAAATACACTAAACAAATCACAAAGACAGCCTTCTTTCACCTGAAAAACATCGCCCGTCTCCGTCCATCCCTCTCCTCCATGGCTGCAGAAACCCTCATCCACGCCTTCATCACCTCCTGTCTGGACTAATGCAACAGCCTCCTCTATGGTTCACCCTCAATAATCATCAATAAACTCCAATACATTCAGAACTCCGCTGCCCGTCTACTCACCCATGCCTGGACCCGTGACCACATCACCCCCGTCCTTTATAAGCTTCACTGGCTCCCCATCCCCCAGAGAATCCAGTACAAAATCCTCCTCTTGACCTACAAAGCCCTCCATAACCTGGCCCCATCCTACCTGACTGACCTCCTCTCCAGACACACTCCCACCCACAACCTCTGCTCTGCTGGCACCAACCTCCTGTTCCCCCCCATCCAGACCAAATTCAGATGCTGGGGGGACACAGGGCCTTCTCCATCGCTGCTCCCACCCTCTGGAACTCACTACCTCACACCATCAGAGACTCCTCCTCACTCACCACATTCAAAACATCACTCAAGTCCCACCTGTTCAACACTGCATTTAACATTTAACCCACAGCATTTAACCCCTGACTATCTCTTCTCCTTCTTCGTCCTTTTGCTTTGATTATTTACCTATTTATTTTTGTCTTTTTGCACTTGTTTTTTGTACTCTGTCAAAGCGTCTTTGGGCTTCTTGAAAAGTGCTATATAAAATAAATGTATTATTATTGTTATTATTATCAATCAGACAGAGGAAGGAAGATTCATCTTTAGCCTCGTGATCCAGAAAGGAGAAAAATGTGGCAAAGTAAAAAGTTAATCACACGGAATGAGAGCAAACAACGACTCATTTGTGTGCGGGGAGTTAAGAATAATTATGGTGCTGCTAAAATGAGTTAAGTATAGAATCAGGACAACAACAAACACCACAACAGGCATTTTAAGGCCATTTTCCCTGCAAGAGTGGGGGTTAGCCTTGCAGTCCCCATGACAATGTTCTCCATTTTGCCCTATTTTCTGCATCTCTTGTTAACCCCCTTGCTCGCATTTCTTCTTCGACTATCTTTAGTCAAGTCTTTCTCGGTCTTCCCCGTCCTCTACTTCCTTCTACATTCATTTCCATCACTCTTCTCAACCAGTCACTTTCATCCTTCCTCAACACATGACCAAACCATCTCAACCTGTTCCTCTTCACAGCATCCATCACAGGCTCTATTCCCATCATATTTCGCAATTCATCATTTGTCTTCCTCTCTCTTAACGATACTCCACACATCCACCGAACCATTCACATTTCCACCCTTTCCAGCCTTCGTTGCTGCTCTACGTTCATTACCCATGTCTCACTCCCATAAATCATAACACTTCTCACACATGCAGCATACACCTTTCCCTTCAGCTTCAACGACACTCCCCTCCTCGTCAGCACGGCACTCAGTTCCCGAAACTTCTTCCATGCACATCTCACTCGAGCAACCGTTGCCGAGTCTGATCCACCTTCTCCATTCAGCATGTCTCTTAGGTAACAAAATGTTTTCACACCTTCCAGCTTCACGCTGTCTCCAAGATCCAACTCAACATTTCCTCCATCTGCAGCTCCCTCTGGGCACACCTTACACTTGAATGCAGCTGCCACACTGGTTAATGACCCTCTCAAGCCACGACATTTTTGATGAACCCACTCAGCGCACATTGTACATTGAATGGAATTCACTCCGACACCCTTCCTGCACACAGCACACGACCACTTCCCAGATCTTTCCACCTCACCACATGCTTTACCACTTGCCATCACCTTCGTTTTTCCGATATTCACCTTCAGACCTTTTGTCTCCATACATTTCTTCCACTTGTTCATCTTCTCCTTCAGTCCATCCATACTTTCTGCAATCAACACCAGATCATCTGCATACAACAACTCCCACGGTAAACCCTCCTTTATTTCCGAGCCAGCACCTCCATCACAGCTACAAATAGTAGTGGACTTGGTACCGACCCGTGATGCACTCCCACCTTCACCTCAAACTCACCACTGTTCCCGTCCTTCGTCCTTACAGCTGTGCGCGCTCTTTTGTACATTGCCATCACCACTCTGATCAACCATTCCTCCACTCCTAACTTCCTCAATGCCCATGTCACTACTGTACATTCCCCTCATGAGGAAAGGAATCCCCTCTCATGGCAGATCAATTACCATTAAATTACTTACTTCATATTTGTTTTTACTTCTCTTCCCATCCAAGCAGCATGCTAATTTTGTGCTGAAATGATCGATTACATGCCAAGTAGAATCAGGAGTTGTACCACATGACATCCAATGCTATGATTAAACACAATCATAATGGACAATCTCTTCTGTTATTAATGTTACCCAGAAATATAATAAGGTATGAAAAGTACACCCAACCAGCTAGGGACAATTTTTTTTTTTTAAACCAAAATTGCTCGTTCCAAGAAACGAAAATATCAGAATCTATCCAGAATGATGGATATTCCTCGAATAATTGCCTTTTCAAAACGAAGCATTTAAGAAAGGTATGGGCAAGAGCTTGCAATGCAGTTTAAAAACATCTCAACTGGAAAGTTTACTCTCCAACATTTTCAAATCTCATATAAGAGCAGTCACACAAATTACACACTCGTGCAAACAGGACATGACACCAGTCAACCTTGGGTGAGGTTACTTCCCTGAAGACACTGGGTAACTACGGCACAACGTAGGGCAGAATTTCTCTCCAGTCAGTGGAGCATTTTACGGAGAAATATCCATTCCTAAAGATGTCAACCCACAGCATCTGTCAGCACTTTATCTTCTAAATGCTGAGGGTCCAGCAAGGAAACAGCATGTACCGTTATTATTGTCTTTGGTACAACTCACCTAAGGCAGTAATCGAACTGCCGACCTTACTCTAAGGGCACTTTAACAATGCCATTGTATATGCAGGTAATTTGCTGTCAATACTGATGAGGCTAACCCCCGCTCTAGCAGGGAAAATGGTCTTAAAATGCATGTTGTTGTTGTTCTGAGGTGCTTCTTATATTGTAGAATAGAAGTTCAAATACCTCTATGTGGCTGATAGGTCAAAGGTTGGGCAAGGCTGGCTTTCAGGTCAAAGATTGCCTTCTTGGGTGGGGCTGAGGAACTGGTGCCTGCAAAATTGAATGGGCACATCCCTGGAAGAAGAAGGGGAAAAGACCTAGTATCCAAGACCTCCAGTGCTCATGCATCAAAGTAGCAATCATTTGAAGCAAAATGTGAAAAAAAAAAAAAAAAATGAAAAAAAAAAAAGAAAAAGGTCGACAAAAAAAAAAATGTAAGGAAGTGATTCACTGTCAACGCAGATGCGCATTTTTATTTTGTTACACCAGGGGGTAGAAACAAAGCCAGAACACCAGGGGAAATGCAAAGGTATGAGCCAAGTGTTGAGATTCCAAAACTCGGTCACCTGCCTCGATGTGGCCTATAGGTCAAAGGCTTTGCAAGGCTGGATTTCAGATCAAGGACAGGCCCTTTTAGTGGGGTAGGGGTAATGTTAGCTGAGAAATGTACGGGAAGACATCTGATCAAAAAAAACAGAGGAATAAAAAAATATATATAGCATCCCCAACACTCAAACAGGCACCAAATATCAGCACCCATAGGATCAGCAATCACAGCACCCATAGGATCATCAAGATGAAACATACATATGTGGGAGTAAGGGGTGGGGTAGATGAGAATTTAATAAATCTTCGGGCCCTTCAACAACAATTACTCGAGACAAAATTATGTTGAACACAACACCTCACATACCAGCAAGCCTGTAGGACCTCGGCCCTCTTTGTTTGCAATTCCAAGAAAAGGTAGACGGATGTAGACATCACTCCAGTGAGGGTGAAGACATCACTGCCAGGAACCACTCACAGTGCACTTAGCCCCATAGCCAATCAGCAGCGTCTCATGACTTGTCACCAAGCCACATGAAGCATTTGTTTTGTCTGGATATTTATCGAATCGAAGACATAAAAGCCGAGTTTCCGGTTTATCCGAGCTACTCCAAATATTAATGCCGACCTCAATGTTTTTATTATGATTTTATATGCACTCTGGGGATTTTAGTAGTTTCCAGAATCAATGACTTGAAATGGAAAACAGAATCAGACTATGAATTGTGCACGTGTCAAAAATCAGAAGCCAAAGAAAACAACAAAAAAAACATGGCAGGGGCCAATCTCAACTAAATTTTGCATGAATGCTGGGGTACCCAGGATCATGTCATGGACAAATTAAATTCCTGCTTCCTCCCACCACCCACCACCCCTACCAAGGATGGGTTAACGAGGTTTTCACTGTGCTTTATGACCCATGCTGGAGGGGGTATTACTCTGCCCCACTACGCTCCCCTCCCCCATCCCAACCAACTCCGAAGACTGGATTCGGAGTAGGGTGTTTCTAGTCAACATAAACAATCCCAAGCAAAGTGCAAAGCGGGGTTTAGCAATCGGTTCTCTCTCCCTCTGTCTGAGACGCCAGTCGATGATCATCAAACTCCTTAATTAGTCCCCAACGTCTGTCCATCAGTCTGTCCACCCATCCATCTCACCTGTTTTGCATTCCCTCCATACCCTTCAACATATTCAACTGAAACTTGGTACATGGCTTTATGACACGTTTGAGTTTCAGGTGTTGTCAATTTTTCAGTTATGCCCTTTTTGGATTTAGAAAATAACAGTAGGGGGCATGCATTTCAAAGCAATTGTCGCTCTTCTTTCAACTTAATTTTACATTTTGAACACGAGAACACAGACTTTGGCTCTGAATTTGATAAATACATGACTTTTAAAACAACACATTTCCGTGCCGATTGCTCGGCATGCATGCTCAAACCACTAGTAACGAAAGGTAAATTGGGAAAGCTTGAGACATCTTCAATGCATCCCAGATAAGGATTGTAGAATGAAATAACCAAAACGTTTTAAAGAAGCTGAAAGTACCTTTGAGCATACCTGCAGGGAAACGGGTGTGCCTTTGCACAACAAAACAGTTGGTTAACTTCCTGATCAACTCGTCCAGAGTTGATACGTTGGTCAGTATTGCAAAACCTCCCAGCAATTAAGGCCCGTGAAAGGCCGAAAATGGTGCTTTCTAACCAAACATTGGTGCTTCTTAACACCGGGAGGGGGGGGGAAGTCATATCTGGGGTTTGTCGATGCACAGGGTAAGTTTAAAATGGTGATTTTTACTATTAATCAGGTTAAGGAGGAGTGGGGTTGGAAGTGGAAGTTGTATGGACAGTCTGTGCCTTTATTCCCTACAACAGTATAATAAATACTGTTGTGGGAATGTTGTTTTCCCTGCCCTACTGTTTTGCCCTCCCATATTCAAACCTCTGGTTGCACATTTTTAATGTCTTATCCTTTGTTTACGCGTTTTTACTAAGCGCACACGACATTGCTCAGGTGTGGTGAATCTACATCGATGTCTGCAGTTAGTGTCACAATGAGAACGGCCCGACGAGGAGCCAGAACGGCAGTTATCTCACGCGCATTTTCAGATAAACGACACCTTGACACCGAGAGGCACAGTCAGTTCAGCTGCTTGAAAATGACAATGGACTGCGGCTGAATTTGAGAAAAAGCTTTCAATAGAGCAGCTGTTATACTGAGGGTCAAGTTAGCCATTTGGAGGAACAGCAGGAGGAAGGAGAGCACCTGGGCCTTTATGTACAGGGCTGTGAACATTTAATCTCCAAAAGCAATGAGGGCTTTGAGGAAGCCACAATTATGGTGCTTGAGAGTTTTTACAGCAGTTTGCACTGGTAGTCAGGTTCACTATGTCAATAAATTATATTTCGTTCAAAATCATGGTAGATTAGCAAACCTATACATTTTTGGAAAGGTTATAGCATAAGGAAACTAAAAATCAATGTTTACATTTGGAGAGATACCTGTATGGCGGCCATTTTGGATTTTCAAAATGGCCACTGTAAAATACATATTTTGTTCTATTTCTGCCTCTAATTACCCTAAAAACTTTTAAAAATATACTAAACCTATATTTTCAGGGACAAGGAATCCAATGGAAGTATCAAATTAGTGCTATGGGGAATGGTAAGACACGAATCAAAGGTTTCGAATTGCAAAATACTGTCTTTATATTCGCGATAAGTTGCATAATCAAATACATGTTATCATTTTGTACAGGCAGTTAATAACATCAAAATGTGTCACAATAATTCATATCACCAAACATACACAGGCAGTCAGCAAAATCATATATACACATGCAGTCAGTATAACTTCACATCTACACAGGCAGTCAATGACAAAATATACACAGGCAGTCAATGGCATCAAACGTACACGATTACAGAATATGCCATTTAGAGTTCGTCATCACTGTCCTGTGTGTCGTATCCGACAATATAGTCCGCATCGTTTTCACAGTCCGTTCCACACAAGCAAAGGTCGGTCAAATTGATTGGCAAATCGAATTGGTCGAATGGTCGATCGAAGCGATTGGTCGAATGGGTCGAATCGAATTGGTCGGAATTGGCAAATGTAAACATTGATTTTCAGATTTTCCATGTAATACCGTTTCCAAAAATGTATAGGTTTGCTAATCTACCATGATTTTGAACGAAAAAACATAGTGAACCTGACTATGGACTCCTGCACAGCTCGTCTCCGGTTTGAAATAGACCTCTATCATTTGTTGTTTGTATTTCCTGTACTGGGTCCTCAGAGTGCATGAAAGGGCCCCAATATAAGAACCATGAAGAAACGGGTTTTGCTTGGAATAATGTTGTTGGTAATATTGGTTGTTTATCGTGTACGTATTTGTTTGATGATTTGCTGTGGTTTATATTTTAAAACAACCCATGAACTGTTTTTGTTAATCTTGCCTGGTTTGCATTCTTGCTGTACAAATGGTTGAGTTTTCACAATCCACATGAGAAAGCATATATTTTTGCTTCTATTGATCAAATAAGTGCAAGTTCGCACGTGTTATAAACACAGCTGCCACTATATAATTGTATCATCAGGAAATGCTACAGACCTCACTCTCTTCCACTGATACTTGCATCATATTTCCTATATTACTGCGTCTAATTTTCATTATGGAACAATTATGGTTTGCCATTTTGAAATTGTTACTTTCGGCTAAATTGTAAAAAAAAAAAAAAAAATCAGACGATTTGAATCAGATTTTGCATGAGCAATGGCGAGTTAAAAGTGCCCTGCGAGCCAAACTTAAAAAGTGTAAACAGCAGCACATCAGCAAAATACCTCATTTACAAAGTCCCCCTATTGTACGGCGTCTCGTTCTGACAGTACATGCGCACTCGCTGTGTAACGATTGCTTCAGTCTGTCCATCAAAATATTAAAAATTTTCAAACAGGAAGCATAGCTTTGAAGGATGTCATTTCAGCATGATCTTTCCTGGGAAAACAACATTTCCAAGCTAGCCTCCAAAGTCAATCCCCATCTGGGCATTTTACGCCGTGTGAAGTCCTTCCTCAGCACCTCCGAGTTCCTCGCCACATACAAAGCTTTCATCCGCAGCTTGATGGAATACTGCTCTCCCCTCTGGGCTGGTGCACCTGCCTCATGCCTAGTTCGGCTTCACGCTGTAGAATCCAAAGCTTTTAGAATCATTGGTATCTCCCATGATGAAACCGATTGAGGGCCTTTCACTCTCACACCATAGGCAGGTTGTGGTCTTTCTATCCACTACAGACTCCTCTCTGGCCTAGTTCCCCCTGCTGTCTCCCAAATATTCCTGCAGAACGCACAAGATCTGCCAGCAACTCTCTTCTGGTGAAACTGCCAAAATCAAGACCCTCTGCTCACCTTCATTCTTCCATTCCTCTTTTCTCCTGCCTCTGGAACAAACTCCCACACTCTCAATCTCACTCCTCCCTCCAGGTCTTCAAAACAGCTGTTCACCACCACAATCTTATCTTCCCCCATCCAAATCCTTGCTCTTTTCTACCTCAGTTAATCATTAATTTTCTTTGGAACAGAATTTATCTTTTCAGAAATGGAAAACTATTGGCTAGACATAGTATTTTCCATTAAACCACCAAAACACCACCTCCTACACCCACTCCCCTCCCCCCCCAACCCCCCCGACAAAAAAAAGGAAAATTCCCATCGACCGAACCCATTCACCAAGTATGTTACCAGAAACCCAATATGTTTCTAGCAAAAATTAGTCAATTTTTTTGGTCCAAATCAGGTTTTTCTGAACCCTACACAGCCTTGGGCCTTAGCTATCAAGAAGGTATCATATCAACTTTGTATGACAAGTGTTACGGATTCGGCACCTATTAGTATTGTTGTTGTTATTATTATTGTTGGTTCTAAGTATTATGGTTATTGTTGTTGAAGGGAAATGGTTATTGTGGTTAAAAGGTTAAAAGCGCTCATGGTAAAAATGAGACAGGAAATCGGATCGTGACCCGGAAGAAAAACGGGTTGAAGAGGAAGAAGGCATGAGGACAGAAAAAAGACGTGTCTTGAAGCTCCGTACGGAGCGTGGTTGAGCGAACGTCGCGAGTGGACTTTGAGTCCGTGAAAGGAATCGTGCAATTTGGTGTTATCGCTGGAGTTGTGGAAAAGCCTGCGAAGTCAGGTAAAGGCGTGAGGTTCCGGAGAATCTTCGCCTCGAGAGCCGTCCGCCATTTCGCCCCGCGCGCTGGCTTCATCGGAAAAGGTTTTTGTCGCGTCGGCTGGGCTTATCCTCCAGTGGTTTGCCGGGGACGGCCATGCAATAAAGCGGCGTTTGAGGAGTACACGGCGATTCGCTGATTGAACGGCAAACGTGTACGTCGGCGCGCGTCTTTGGAGAGTGTCCATTCTACCACAAGTTTGCTGGGTGTTGGACCACGTGACTTCTGTGTCGCTTCGACCGTCTACACCTTGATTGCTCTTGATCGGACATTGTTCCAACGATCGCCGGAGTGAATCAACTTCGCCTTGAAGGTTATAGAGACATTGAAGAGGTTCTTTCCATGTACTGGGAACAGTGAGTTCGATTACTTTAACAGATGGTACATAGTATTTTCACTAAGATATTGATTGTATGGTGGCTGGCTATCATGGTTGTATGATTATTCCTGTGTGAATTTTAATATATTCCTTTTGTTGGTAACCATTGGTGTGGTTTTGATCTTGATTTTGACACGGAGTAATATATATCTTTCTGCCAGGGTTCCTCTCGGGTTCGGAGGTTACCGAGACCAGGGGATTGTAGAGGACTCCGTAACACAAGTGATTTGGGAAGATGTACAAAACGAAAACATTGGATTTATAAAATCCAAAACCTCAGTTTGTATTGCACAAAAACAAAAGATTTGTATTACATATTTCCCCAAAAGCTACAAACCACATTCATCACAAGATAAATATCTGACAAAACCACCAAATTTTATCCTCAATTTTCAATATCTACCTTGTTCATCCTCCAGTGCAGCGTTCTGTGACATTGCCTTCTTTCGCTTTGGTGGAACACTCGTCCCACCAGCACCAGCAGGCACTTCTTTAGCTGAGCCTTTCTTTGGCTCTGCAGTGCCTGGAGCTGACCAAGTCTGCCCAAACCTGTGAAATAACTGCTTAAATAGTGATGTGGGCAAATGAGAAGGTATCAGAAAGAACAATTTACACATTACCAATCCAGAGGAGTGGTTTATATTACAGCAGCAGCACGTCTGGGCTGATCCAACAATGCATCTGCAGGATTGAGTGGTGACCCACAGTTGGAATGTAAAAATAAACTTGGGGGTGTGGGGGGAAATTATAGCAGGCAGGATGGGAATATTTTTTTTGAATGGTGAATTGTGGGAATAAAACAAACATGCACTAATAAATAACCCTTAGGTTTGTGCTCATGGACTGTACCTGAAGGTTACTTTGGAGACCGAGGTTATACTGGGTTTCCACGGCACTCTGGAAGCAGTGACAGGTGTTTTGGTTTTACCCTCTGGTTCCCGAGAAGGTAAACGCAAGCAGCGCTGTGCCTTACGAGATGGAGCCGGGGGTTGCCTGGTGGCTTTGGAGACAGGAATGCGACTGCGGAGAATTGGTGGTGAAGCAATCTCAGATCCCTGTAATCAGACCAAAGGATTTCATTCAATTTTTAAACCACAACCACAATATAGACTCACCCCATCCCTTCTCCCATGCAAAGATGTGGCTGGAAAGATAGGCTGACCTTTGTGTGCTCCTTTCCTTGTATTCTCCTCATGGGCGTTTTGGTTGTGGAGCCGAGAGCTTTTTTCCGCTGTGCCTTGCGCTCCATATACTCAGGCAGTGACTCCATTCGATCAAACTGCACACCATGAATGCGCTGCCAGTCTTTTCCTCCTGTTAGAGATGCTGAAGCAATGCATTGGTCATTAGATATCCAATCCAATGGTTTCATCCCCCACCCCACGGGGCCCCAAAGGGTTTGCGGGGAAAGGGTGGGAGAATGGAGATTGGATGCAAATGCTCTGTGTGTACCATGTAGCACCTTTCCCATTAGCAAAGCATATTACAACGGGCCAGCCATCTCGATAGCTTTTGGCTTAATTTTACAATTTCAGACATTGTCTTTTGTTCATTTGGATTCGACTCAAAAAGATCCAGAGGAATTCCAACACTTTATTTGCTTTTACTGTCTTGGAAAATGTTTAGCATTTGGGACCGACGTGCAGCTGTTGTTCTCACCACTGCTCACTTAATTGGATTTTTACATCGTTGACTGTTCCTATTCCTTTATGTTTTTGGACTGCACACAAGTTGATGCCTTCCCCTCTAAACCAATATTTCACAGAAAAGGTAGCACAAGTATCCATAATGTGCTCAGAAACAAATTCCTCCACCCCTTTGCCCCCCCAAGAAAAGCATTACAGGGATGAAACCCCCTCTGATGCTTTGCAAGGAGCAACTCACCAGGTGTTACAGGCTGTATCTGCTTCGGAGTCACCTTGCCAATTTGAATCCTATTTGGAGATGGCAAAACTAAAACAAGAAAAACAAAACAAAAAAAAAACATATATATAAATATATATATATATATATATATATATATATATATATATATATATATATATATATATATATATATATATTCACCAAATAGAAAACAATTTGTCGAAAGAAGCAAAGTCAAAACTTATAGCACAAGGCGAGACCTTTCAGAGAGACGCGGTGGTCTATCTCGGCCAAAATGCCAGACCTCAGGTTGTCAGCAAAGCTTGCTTGAACGCCCTTCGCTTTGTCCACTTCATCAGGAAGAGAATCAGCTTGACATTTTGGGCCGTGTACAACATTCTGCTCTGCAAACAAATCTTTCCCATTCTCAGTTGCTTCATCCAAAACTGGCATGGGCTCATCACCTTGGCTAGAGTAATGTTCCAGGAGCGCATGTCGCAGCTTTTCAGCCTGCAGAAAAAAAAATGGATGGATGGAGGGATAAAGTGATTCTTGGAAAAAATTCATTTGATTCGCATTGAGAATTCATTACATTACCTCCACCACCGAAGGAGGATGGAAGTTATGTTGTCTGTTTGTGAACATATGACATTCTAAATGTCACAATATCACAAAACGTTGTGGATGGATTCGAACGAAATTTGGAGGTTGGGTGTGTGACAAGGATGAAATGATTAGATTTTTTTTTTTTTTTTGTATACTGAATCGAGGCTCGTGAAAGAGCTAACATTTACTTCACAAACAAATCAACCAGACAAACAAAATGTATAAAAAGAGGGAGCGGAAAACAAGATGGGGAGAGAAGGGGAAGCACACAAACACAACATTTGAGAGCAGGGAGATGTGTGGAAGGGAGAGGGCTTGGGGGGAGGAGGCGTGGGAAGGGGGGGGGGGGGTGGAGGGAGAAGTATAAAACACAAGGACACCAAGGACTTCCAGGACAGAAGTTGGTATTTCAAAAAAGTGGAATTGGGGTGAAATTAGCGGGGGTAGAAAAGATCAAGGTTTTGGATGGGGGAAGATAAGAGATGGTGGTGAACAGCTGTTTTAAAGACCTGGAGGGTGGAGTGGGATTGAAGAGAGTGAGGGAGTTTGTTCCAGAGGTGGGAGAAAAGAGGAATGAAGGAGTGAAGGTGAGCAGAGAGTCTTGATTTTGGCAGTTTGACCATAAGAGGGTTGCAGGCAGATCTTGTGCGACCTGTAGGAATATTTGCGGGACAGAGCCCAGAGAGAGCTGGGGAGGGGGGGGGGGGGGGGCCAAGGCCAGAGAGGAGTCGGTAGAAGATGGAAAGACCACCAACCTGCCTGCGGTGAGTGAGTGAGGCCCTTGGAGTTAGCTTCATCGCGGGAGATTCCAATGATTCTGAATGCTTTGGTTTCAACAGCGTGAAGACGAGCTAGGTGTGAGGCAGGAGCACCAGCTCAGAGGGGAGAGCAGTATTCCATTGAGCTGCAGATGAAAGCCTTGTATGTGGTGAGGAGCTCAGGTGTGCCAAGGAAGGACTTCGCATGACGGAGGATGCCCAGTCGGCGACTAGCTTTGGAGGCCAGATTTGAAATGTGGTTTTCCCAGGAAAGATCATGGCAGATAGTGAGACCCAAAAGCTTGAGTGACAGAACTTCTTGGAGAGGATTATTCAGAAAGTGGATGGGAGGGTTGTCCAGTCGGTCTTTTCAGAGAGACATCGTAAGAGTGTGAGATTTGTCAGGATTGAAAGACATGTTCCACTTGTTTGCCCAGTCTGTGATTTTGTCCAGGTCTGCAGAGAGTGAGGAGGCAGCAGACTGCCGATCTGAGGGATGAGGAATGGAGCGACAGAGAGTGGAGTCATCAGCAAAGAGATAGAGGATTTTCAAGAGAGTCAGAGAGATCATTGATGAAGACCAGAAAAAGCACAGGGCCCAGAACACTGCCTTGTGGAACTCCAGCCTGAACAGGAAGAGGAGATGAGAGAAACCCATTCAGGGCCACACGTTGACTACGACTAGAGAGGAAGTCCACCAGCCATGCGTGGAGATTTCCATGGATACCAAAAGAGGAGAGTTTGGTGAGCAGAGCGGGGTGCCAGACCTGGTCTGAGAAGATTTTGGTGAAGATTCATATCTGGTCTGAGAATTTTAATACGATACTTCATCATTGATAGGGCAAAAAAAAAAAAAAAACGATTTCATATATATATATATAGGCCTATATATATTTAGAGCATGATATGTCAAGTTGTGGACGGATTCAAACGAAACTTGGTGGACACATTGGGTGTGTGACATGGAACAATTGATTCGATTTTGGTAAGATTCTATTTTTGATCAGCCAATTCTGAACATTGAACTGGACATTGACATTGAACCATCAGACATCGAACAGGGTCAGACAATAAAAATAAAAATAAAATTTATAAAGAGATTTTTCACCATCGAGTAGGCCTAATAGAGCTAAAACCGACATCCAATAATATTTGCACGACATCTCAAAAAATTTATGAAAGGATTTGGACGAAACTTGGTGGACAGGTTGGGTGTGCGGCAACGGGCACGGATGAATAGATTCGAATTTGGTGAAGATCCAAATCAAGATCTGGAAACGATAATTATTTTTTTTTTTAAAGCGATTCTTCACCATCGTCCAGGTGGTGTATAGCCGGCTATCTCATGTGCACTGCGGCCATGAAAGACATCGTTTGGAAGATTAGAACCGCTTTATTCCAATACTCTAGTTACCTAGTAGACTCAAAACGACAAAAGTCTCCGGTATGGGTTCCTAATTCCTATTTATTTATTTTTAACTCCATTCGTTGGCTTCGATTTCTCATCTCCAGGCCCAACCTCATCCAGGTGCTCCTCCCAACGACAGAAGCCGCCCATTGTCGTTTTTTTTTTTGGAACGACGATGATTTACCACACGGATATTAACTTGTTCAGGTAAACAACCTAGATGATCGCATATGTGTGACTCGAACGGCCCAAAACTCACCTTTCCAGTATTCTTCAGGCCCAGAGTTTTTGCGCGGCGCCTCATTTCGCTATAAGTCATTTGCTGAACATCAGCCATCTCATCCGTACCTCTGTTCATTTTATAAAATGCGCGCAGCGCGCCTCAAACCCTCAAACGCTGCAGTTGGTCGCCAATAAGCTCATCCGATTGGTCGACACAATTCCAAACGGTCCAATGGAAAACACGAGCCAATCACAGCAAGAAAAGTCTCTTTTAAATAGCTTAAAATAATTAATTCCGTATTTTAATTTTGAAAGCAATTTGAGGTTCTGATGGGTTAAAAATTTTAAATCCTTTTTAGAGACTGCGTAAAGGTGTTGTTGTGGAAATGTGTAATGACGTGGGAATATTTTCATCAAACAGTGAGCTTTTGTTTGCCCAAATAAATTAACGCAACTATCCATTGATATGAAGAAAAATTAGTGACTTTATGTGGGGTTAATATCATCAAACGTGAATAATAGATAATAACATCGACTAACAATAAAAACCAATACACCGCCTAACAGGATTGCAAGAAAAAAGTCTGAAAACTTGAGATACAAAAACAAACAAAACATTGTACATATACTATATTGTATAATCACACTAATATATAGTGTATATATATACAATCACACAAACATGATTTTTGACAGTTAGACAACATTCTGATTGGCGCAGAGAAGTCATATGTTTATACGAGGTGATGTCATCGCGCCCCTTAAGAATGTAAGGCGACGTAACAGAATATTCGGCACTTGTGGAAGCTCCGTGTGACGTCAGCGCGTTTTCGATGGTGCCGGTGGTGCCCGGAAATCGGACATACAAGTATATGAGCTTTTTCTTAGTAGTGAGAGGATCCACTTGGCGTGAAGGAAGGCTTTGTAATTGTTGGCAGATCGGTCCGTCATAGCAGGCCACCCACGACTGGGGAGTTCTGCCGCCGGGTTATACATTGGGACTGGTGAAGGGGGAGTTCTGTGAAGGCCTCCACTTCCCACAGGTTTGTTTATAATCGCGAGCTGTGCTCCAAAGGACCGTCCGTGGCAGTCTCGTGCTTTTATTTATTTATTACGAGGTTGATTCGAACTCGAAGCGGCAACCTTGGGCCTGAGGTGTTTGTATCATACATAACTGATGAGTATTACCTGGTAGACGAAGTTGGGTGGATGAATATTGTAATCGTGGCCCATTAGCAAATCACCCTGGCTGGGTAAGTTGTGTTATTGACAATTCGTTTTTGTTTTTTTTGGACTTTTTACCTTGTTTTAAGAATGTTTCGACAATATCTGGATCATTTGAAATGCAAGTTGGTCCATTGGACTAAATGTTCATTGGTCTTCACAGTTTTGTAGCATACCTGTCTGCTGTACTGCTTGATCATTAACTTACCTTTCACCAAACCCAGATGATGTTCTTGGGCCAAGGTGGGGATTATACGTTCTCGTTATTATTATTGCCAAGTTGTACAATTATGAATTTTCTTAGTATTAATTAATATATGCTTTGTTGCAATGTTATTATTTTTTGTTATTTCGTTTGCAATGAGAATGCCATGCTGTGGAAGGACCTATTAAGCTGCTATATACACCTTAACATGGTGTGCATTTAAAACGTGGTAATTATTCCGGATTATTTGTAGTTTCGCCTAATCAACTCGGGAGGTCATGAAGATATTTTGGTGTATCTCATTCCACATCAGAAAGCTTCAGTGTAACTCCACAAAATAACATGCCACACACACACACACATACACCCAACATGTCCATTTATAGTAGAAAATAAGATTCTTGTGATTGTCGTGTATTTTTTAAAATACACGAATAATTTATCTTTAAATGGTAACTTTATATTGGGGCTGGTAGGATGGCATAGAGGTATGCACACTCACCTCGAAGCTGTCTAGCCGGGGTGTGAATCCGGACCCAGTTGTAAACGGTCATCCCGGTGTTTCATCAAGGTGTGTGCCATCCCTTGGATGGACGTTGAACTAGACGTCCCGTCTACCAGCGTTAGTTGGTGGGCGTTAAAGTTTTCCCCCCTCCCCATCAACTTCCCTCCACTCTCCCCTCCTCAGCCCCCTCGCCCCCCACCCCCGCCCTGCCTTCTTCCTCGCTCCTTGGTGTCCTTTGCAAAGTGTAGCCGAGCCGTTTACACAAAGTGTGGCCTCTTGAAGTCGCCGGATGCAGGTATGGGAAAAAAATCGAGGCTCGACTCCGAGTGATTTTCGCGGGCTACTGTCTTACATTCATGTTTCAAGTTTCAGAACGATCAGCCGGGTGATGAAGGTAGAGTACCAAAAAATAGCAAAAAGTTTCAACAGATGGACTGACATCACGACCCATCTTATAAGGTCATCTTTTTGACATCGAGAAGTTGACCTAAAAAGGGTTTCTCGCTGCAGTTTAGGCACACAGTCGGTTTTAGGCACACATTAGGGAAGGGAATACAGCAGCCTTATGTACATAATACAATGCATATTATTATTATTATATATCACAATTAAATTACCTCACACTTGTGTGATACACTCAATATGAGAAATAACTATCACTATACTATGCAAAGTTACTGCCTATAAGTCATTCCCAGAACAGTATGATTATCACATGAGATGCCTTTGTCTGGTTTTTAAACCTTCGGTGGCCCTGTGGAATGAATGATCGTTTTAAGGCCATTCTCCCCGCTAGTGCCTGGGTTAGCCTTGCGGGCCCCATGACGATCATGTTTCCCTGTTTTGAGGCAATGTTTTTATGGCCGGATGCCCTTCCTGACGTCAACCCTTGGTCGCCTCTTCGATGCGCAGGGATACGGTGTACCTATTCTAAACCGGGGTACACACTGGGATCATTCATCCCAGCAAGCTGGTACTCAATTTGCCGACCTCGGAAGGATGACGGGCTGAGTCAACCCCCCTGGCGTTAATTCAACGATCGACCGGGATTCGAACCCAGGATCCTAGGATCCCAAGCCGGCACCCTAACCGCTAAGCCAACATGAGGCTTGTGGGCTCTCACATAATTACTTTTGCCGTTGAATATGCATGCAGGTTATGCTTTCCTGTTTGTCTGTCTGTCTATGAGCAGGCCAACTCAAAAGGTTCTGGATGGATCTGGATGAAACTTGGTGGACACATTTATTCGATTTTGCTGAAGATCTGGATCTTGATACATACTATGATGTTTTAAGTGATTCTTCACCATTGAGAGATAGGGTTAAAATGATAATATATAGCACTATATATCCAAAAGTTATGGACAGATTCGGATGGAACTTTGTGGATATGTTGGGTGTGCGACAAGGATGAATTGCTTCGATTTTGGTGAGTATCTAGATTTGGATCCGGATACTAGAATTGTAAAAGCGATTCTTAAAAGTGATCCGGATACTAGAAATTGAGAGATGGATCGGAAAACAATATATAGCATGATGCTTCAAAAACTTGTGGACGAGTTATTACAAAACTAGTTGAATGACTGTTAGGTGACAAGAACTATCTGGTTAGATTTTGGTTCAGGAGTGGATACAGATCCAGCCTATCGGTGGGATACAAAACGTAACCTGTTCAGCCTGGTGGAGGTAGGTGCTCCACCAATTGCCGTTCTAGTTGAGATTTGGAATGCATTGTATCCTCTGACTGTCAGTGCTTCCCAATTGTTTTCTTGGTAAAATTGAAGCTTTGCAATATGTGGTATAAGCGTGGGGGTTAACGGCTTTGTGATTATAGTTGTGTGGGTTGGGCCGAGTGGAGGACACAATAATATGGACATCATTAAAAATGGAAGGGAGTTGGTTGGGGGAACTTGTGTTGCTGCGTTACATCCGCTCAGCAACAGACCCTTGGGTTTTCCTCGTGCAGACAAAAGGCAAACCAGTCTCCAGAAGGTTGGTACGATGTTAACTGGCCAGAAGGTTGGTTAACACTCATTAGAAAGATTATAACATACCGATCAGCATGTCGGTACTTTACTACCTTTCTAATGCTCTGCTTTCTGTGAAACCTCACTTCCTCCCCCATTTTGGGATTGATGTGAAAGCTCAAAGGTAGCTTGCTGTCTGGTGTGGGTTTTATTTGCAGTCTGACTATAAACCGTTATTCTGGTGTTTCATAGACCGTTCCATCTGTGAGTATGCTCTCCTTCAGAGGGGATGTTGAGCTGGCTATCCCATCGATTCTACCTTCCATGTGAAGGTCAAATATACCATTGTGGCTATCAAAAGGGGTATGCCATTGTATGCCAGTACCCCTGATCATATTCTAAATTATTGCCATGAACTATGGCGGGCACTGCATTGATGGCACAACCACGCCTCCAAATATGATGCATCTAATGCAACGAATGAAAAACGACTCCACTCTCTGCCGCTCCATACCTCATCCCTCAGATTGGCAGTCTGCAGCCTCCTCACTCCCTGCAGACCTGGACAAAATCACAGACTGGTCAAACAAGTGGAACATGTCGTTCAATCCTGACAAATCTCACACTCTCACTATGTCTCTCCGAAAAGTCCGACTGGAAAACCCTCCCATCTACTTTCTGAACAATCCTCTCCAAGAAGTTCTGTCGCTCAAGCTTTTGGGTCTCACTATCTGCCATGATCTTTCTTGGGAAAACCACATTTCAAATCTGGCCTCCAAAGCCAGTCGCCGACTGGGCATCCTCCGTCGTGCAAAGTCCTTCCTTGGCACACCTGAGCTCCTCACCACATAGAAGGCTTTCATGCGCAGCTCAATGGAATACTGTTCTCACCTCTGGGCTGGTGCTCCTGCCTCATACCTAGCTAGGCTTCACGCTGTTGAAACCAAAGCTTTCAGAATTATTGGAATCTCCCGCGATGAAGCTATCTCTGAGGGCCTTTTACTCGCTCACCGCAAGCAGGTTAGTGGTCTTTCTGTCTTCTACCGACTCCTTTCCGGTCTAGCTCCCCCAGCTCTGTCTGTGCTATGTCCCCCAAATACTCCTTCAGGTCGCCCACGATCTGCCAGCAACCCTCTTATGGTTAAACTACCAAAATCTAGGCTCTTTGCTCACCTTCACTCTTTCATTCCCCTTTTCTCCCACCTCTGGAACAAACTCCCTCACTCTATTCAATCCCACTTTTCCCTCCATGTCTTTAAAACAGCTGTTCACCACCATCTCTTGTCTTCCCCCATCCAAAACCTTGATATTTTCTACCCCCATTAATTCACCCCAGATCAACTTTTTTGAAATTCCGACTTCTTTCCTGGAAGTCCCAGCTGTGTCCATGTGTTTTATACCTCTCCCACCCTCCCCACCCCCCCCCGCCCCCCATTCCCTTGCCTTCTCTCCCTCGCACAGATCTCCCTGCTCTTAAATGTTGCACTTGTGTACTTCCCTCTCTCTCCCCCCCATCTTGTCTCCCACTCCCTTTATCTTGTGGTCTATGTGTCAGTTTGTGTTTTTGTGATTAATGTTAGCTCTTACACGAGCCTCGATCTTGTACACAAAAAAAAGAAGAAAAAAAAAAAAGAGCTGCCAGGTGCTGCATACACAGAGAGAAGAAACCTGTCCCTACTTTTCCTGCTGCTGCCTTCTTATCATCCATATCCTGCCTTTCCTCTTTGCTACCCATTGGATAAAGGTCAGAGGTTCGTCGTACGAAAATTCTTGCGCATTTTGGTGTCTGTCTATGATGCATGACTTATCCAATCCCAACCAAATTTGCGAGGGAGGTTGGGGGTGGGGGCCGGGGGTCACACGACGAAGGTTACAGCGACTTCATTTGCCCCCTTCCGCAATGGTCTTTTCCACCTTGGACAAATGCCGTATTAAGGTATGTATATAATTAAGCTTATCGTGACATTTAATCGGCACGATCTGCACTCGTACCGGATGTTAAAATTATTATAACCACAAACTATTCAGTAAATTCGTCCAACATATGATTACCTTTATAAACAGTTACAATACTGCTGTTTAATACTAAAGTGGAATAATTTGGAGCAAACCTGTTGTGCTTGAGGCATTCTATGCTTATCGTGTCCACCACAGAGCAATGGATCCGAGCTCTCTCAACCTGCTAGGCATCTAGCTAGGTCGCAATGGTCTTTAGCTAATAAAGATTTTTAAAATTAGTCTTTATGGTTGAATGAGGTATCCCATTGCTTGTCTGACTTTTATAGCCATCAGATTATATGTGGATTGTATAGTGTGTATGGGTTGTTTATAACTTCAATATTGAGGGCTCATATTCACCCGGCCATTGCTTCAAGTGTGATGTGCTGTATTGCCACTGACACCCATACGGCCAAATTGTGCCCTTTATTTGATTGATGCGTATTTAGCCTGGTGTTGGCTTAGCGGTTAGGGTGCCGGCTTGGGATCCTCGGATCCTGGGTTCGAATCCCGGTCGATCGCTGAATTAACACCAGGGGGGTTGACTCAGCCTGTCATCCTTCCGAGGTCGGCAAATTGAGTACCAGCTTGCTGGGATGAATGATCACGGTGTGTACCCCGGTTTAGAATAGGTACACCGTATCCCTGCGCATCATGAGGCGACCAAGGGTTGGCGTCAGGAAGGGCATCCGGCCATAAAAACATTGCCTCAAACAGGGAACCATGATTGTCATGGGGCCAGCAAGGCCAACCCCCGCTCTAGTGGGGAAAAATGGCCTTAAAACGATCATTCATTCATTCATTCATTTGATTGATGCGTAACCCCATTGCTCATGGTCACTAGCATTGTTTAATGCTTTTTTTTTTGGATAAAAATGGACGAACTTACACCATGGGTGGTGCATAGGCTAAGATCGCTGGTCTGCACACCTACCGGAAGTAAAAAATAAATATCGTAAACATAATTATCATGCCAGTGGCCGACTTCTGGTGACATTCGTGATCTATTTCTCCAAATTTGAAACATCCATATCCTGCACTCTTTCCAAAGCTCGAACAGAGAAAGCTTTGTTTACCCTTGACCTTACCCTCAACCATATCCAGCATGGTTGCAGCCTTTACCCCATCCATCCAGCGCATACAAGGTCTGCCTCTTCCTCTTTTTCCCTCAACCATATCCAGCATGGTTGACTTCTCCAGACTTTCATTTTCTGCATGTATGAAGTGTCCAACCAAAGTACGACAGTTTCTTTTTTGGCACTTATAATGTACTAGCGTGGATTGGCTTGCTACGGTCGCCTAACCACACGTCGCTGCAGAGGCAAGGGCTTGTTTTAACTGCGGATAATGACCTGACTGAATATGAATTGCTGTGTTGTCATGAGTTACACCAATCATTATGCAAACATTTCTTTTGGACAAATTTATTGGTGATATTATTTATTTGTAATCTAAAACGTTCCAAGTGGTGTAAAGCTCGAAATGGTCAAGGGTCCAAGTTGGTCTAATGGGTCTAAAGTGTATTGCAGGTCTTTGGGGTTTTAGGGTATTCGTGGTCTTTAATGGTCTTCATGTCTTTTGGGTCTTCGTGTCTTTTGGGTCTTCATGGTCTTTGGGGTATTCAGGGTCTTTGGGGGATTTTGGGTCTTTAAAGGTCCACAGACATGGAATCTCACTCAAAATGCATTTGATGTCATCCAAATGAGTCTTTTTATGGTGAATTCAAATATGGCATTGATTTTTTGTTATATTCACTCTGAAAGAAAACCGAACCAATTGGGAACGCCCCTAAAAATTCTGCCCCATACCTCAAAGCCGATGGCGTAATCCATGTGACGTCACCTCCAGAACGCAGCTTGCTCGCAAGCATGCTCCACGTGCATTTGCTTGATACAAATCAAACACTTATTTTAACTCCAATTTACATTCTGTTTCCGCTTTTAGTGAGAAGTAGGGGTCTGTGAAACCATTCATAAACTTTATTTGGTGCAAATCGGATAATTTTTAGCCGAGTTCCCTCAGACCGTGAGTTGTTTATATTTATATAATTCACACATAGTAATAGTTGAATATGTGCAGGCCGCTCCACGGAGCGACCTTGCGGGCTTATCAACGAGGCGAGGCGTGACACACATGTGTCTCAGCATACCTCAGATCAAGATCAAGCAAATCAAAAGTAGAGTACGTACAAATTACACGGAACGGATCGCGGGCCGAAGCATAGCGAATCGAGATGGCATGGACTTCGTTCTGGAGATGA
The DNA here is from genome assembly GCF_964187855.1 of Myxine glutinosa. Lineage (NCBI taxonomy): Eukaryota > Metazoa > Chordata > Myxini > Myxiniformes > Myxinidae > Myxine > Myxine glutinosa. The sequence continues at coordinate 46,907,916 of NC_136272.1, read as the reverse complement.
CGTCACCGGTCACGTGACCTGCGGTTCGCTGAACTCCACTTTTTTGAGGGGCGGGGCATAGCAAGTTGTGAAAAACACTACAAATGTTCAAAATATTGGTCTAATTATCCCATTGTTGATTTTAAAAAAGAAACATGGGTGATTTCTTCACTAGGAAGGTCAAGTTAATATATAAATAACCAGAAACTTTTGAATTACATGGGACCTTTAAGGGTCTTTGGGATATTTTGGGTCTGCAGGGTCTTTTGGCTGTGCAGGGTCTTTTGGCTGTGCAGAGTCTTTTGGCTGTGCAGAGTCTTTTGGCTGTGCAGAGTCTTTTGGCTGTGCAGAGTCTTTTGGCTGTGCAGAGTCTTTTGGCTGTGCAGAGTCTTTTGGCTGTGCAGAGTCTTTTGGCTGTGCAGAGTCTTTTGGCTGTGCAGAGTCTTTTGGCTGTGCAGAGTCTTTTGGCTGTGCAGAGTCTTTTGGCTGTGCAGAGTCTTTTGGCTGTGCAGAGTCTTTTGGCTGTGCAGAGTCTTTTGGCTGTGCAGAGTCTTTTGGCTGTGCAGAGTCTTTTGGCTGTGCAGAGTCTTTTGGCTGTGCAGGGTCTTTTGGCTGTGCAGGGTCTTTTGGCTGTGCAGGGTCTTTTGGCTGTGCAGGGTCTTTTGGCACTGCAGGGTCCTTTGGGACTGCAGGGTCTTTTGGGACTCTAGGATCTTTGAGGATGTTTTGGGTCTTAGGGGTATTTTGAGTTTTCTGGGTCTTTAAGGTCTTCGAGGTCTTTTGGGTCTTTGAGTTGTTTTAGGTTCTTCTGGATCTTTGGGGGGTCTTTAAGGTTCTTTTGAATCTTTATAGGTATTTGTGGTCTTAAGGGTCTTGCGGGGGGGGGGGGGGGGGTGGCCGGATGCCCTTCCTGACGCCAACCCTCTTAGTCGTCTCTTACGACACGCAGGGATACGGAGTACCTATTCTAATCCAGGGTACACACTGGGAAACGTTTAAAACATGGAAATTCTGGAGGGGGTGGGGGGGGGGGGGCATCACGGCTGTGGGGCCCCGTCAGCACCACACCACATTTGCCCGGTCAGCACCATGGCGGCCCGGTCAGCACCACACCACGTTTGCCCGGTCAGCACCACGGCGGCCCGGTCAGCACCACACCACGTTTGCCCAGTCAGCACCACACCACGTTTGCCCGGTCAGCACCACGGCGGCCCGGTCAGCACCACACCCTTGGAAAGGACTTCGATGCACGTCGGCCCGGTCGGCCCAGAGCCTGGCGCGAAGTCCAAGGACATCAGCACGTCATCCAAAAACAGCTACAGTTGGTGCGAACCACTCGGTCAATGGCGTGAACCAGGTCCCGACACGCCCTTGCTCACTTGGCCCCGATGAAGGCCTCGCTGGGTGTTCTCCAAACAGGGGCAAAATAGCCCAAGCCGCGCTGGATTTCGGCAGTGGAAGCCTTGCTCGCTCGGCCCCGATGAAGGCCTCGCTGGGTGTTCTCCAAACAGGGGCAGAATCGCCCAAGCCGCGCTGGATTTCGGCGGCGGAAAGCAGCCACGAAGCGACGATATTTGGTCGGGCTGCAATGCGAACACCACGGCGGCCCGGTCAGCACCACACCCTTGGAAAGGACTTCGATGCTGTGGAGAGATTGAAGCAAGCCTCCTTGCTCGAGCGGACCGGAAGCAACTCCTCCGAAGTATCTATCTATAATTCCAGTAATCTCGGTGTGTGTGTGTGTTTGTCTGTGACCGCTGTTTCTCGACAACCACGGGTCCGATATACTTGAAACTTGCCAGGTATATTGCTGGGGACCTGAGGATGTGCCTTTTCAAGGTTTCATATTAATCGGAGAAGTAGTTACCGAGCTATGTCCAAAAAACGATTCAACCAATCGGAGAGCAGCGAGCTATCACGTGTGCCGAACGTGGCGAACAGACTCTGCCTCGGACGGCGCATTTGAGAGCGTATTCATTTATTTCACGTTGGCAAACTATGTTGGCGCTATGTTGGCGTTAAACTATGTTTTAAAACTAATTAAAACTAATTTGCGATTCATCGTAACTGCGATATGCGACCTTCCGGACAGTCAAATGAGGACGTCACTTCCGGACTTACGGATAGTCATAGTGACGACGTACTGATGCTGAACGTGGCGAGCAGACGCTGCCTCGGACGGCACATTTGAGAGCGTATTCATTTATTTGACGTTGCAATCTGTGTTGATTGTTGTAAGGTACGATCGATTGTAGTACACGTTTATAATAACTCTGCCGATACAGGCCCGATTAACTGCAGCGCCATCCGAGCTGCGGCTTTTTTTTTTGGCAAGGAACGGGCACCCACGTACGGGCACGTCCTAGTATATACAACCGGAAGCAATATATTCCAACAGTACGTAATTAATAGACAGGATGCAACCGATGTTCAAACAGTACATAATCAAGAGATATAGTCATATGGCTTCACCGTCTCACTGCTTCAGCAACTGTGTTTTTCGGTTTTATATGTATTTGAAGATGTCTTGGTCACATACATATATACATACATACACTACCGGTCAAAAGTTTTAGAACACCTCAATTTTTCCAGTTTTTATTGAAATCTACGCAGTTTACTGTCTCGATGTACTCTGGAATTAAGCATAGAACAAATAAACAATTGGAGATAAAAAGAAATCATAGAATCATTTTGTTTAACAAAATTTAATTTAAAATTTTGACACGGCAAAGTAGCTACCTTTTGCAGATATAACCGCCGAACACACCCGTGGCATTCTTTCTACAAGGGAAATCAAATATTGTTCGGGAAGTTCTTCCCAACACTGTTGCAGAAGTTCCCACAAATGTGTTGCACTTGTAGGTTGCTTTGCTTTCACCCTTCTGTCCAGTTCATCCCAAACCAGCTCGATGGGGTTTAAGTCTGGAGACTGTGCTGGCCATTCCATTATTTGAAGCCTACCGTCTTGTTATTTTCCTCGAAGGTAGTTTTGACATAGCCTGGAGGTGTGTTGATGGTCATTATCTTGCTGTAGGGTGAACCCCTGACCAACTAGGTGTGCACCAGAGGGTAATACATGGCGCTGCAAAATGCTGTGGTCGCCCTTTTGGTCCAGGGTGCCAGTCACTCTGTGCAAGTCACCGACTCTGGATCCAGAAAAAGAGCCCCAGACCATCACGCTTCCTCCTCCATTTTTGACAGTTGGTGTCACACACTGAGGAACCATCCTTTCACCTACTCAACGGCATAAAAAAAACCTGCATGATGAACCAAAGATTTCAAATTTTGATTCATCGGTCCATAAGACCTTCTTCAAGTCTTCAGTAGTCCACTGGCGGTGCTTCATGGCCCAGGCAAGCCTCTTTTTCTTATTTTGCCATCTTAGCAATGGCTTTCTTACTGCCACTCGATCTGTCAAACCTGCAGCTCGAAGTCTTCTCTTCACAGTTGAAACTGAGACTTGCTTAGTTCGACCAGTGTTACGCTGTGCTTGAAGCTGTTGTCCTGTGAGCTGCCTATCACACAAGCTGTTGACTCTCAGAAACTTGTCTTCTGATTCTGTTGTGGCTTTGGGTCTGCCAGACATCTTCCTGTCAGAGTTTCCTCCAGTTTCCAATACACTACTTCCTGCAGTGCAATATTGTCCAAATAATGCTTCAGAGGGTGTAATAACAGTCTGTTCCAATACTGCGTTGATACAGACAGGGGGTTTGTAATCAAGTAATCAGCAGAGGTTTGGACACCTGTAGGAATTGTTTGCATCAACTTTCAAGGCTTAATTTACTTAAATTGCTGCAGAACAGCTGTAAGTTGTTAACCCATTACTTGTTCCCTGGAGAAGGCCTTTTTTTTACAATATAACTGTGCAATTTACATTATTTTCCCGTTTTTGCTAACCGAAACTTTTTTTTTTAACCTCGAGCAGTTTACTGCTTCCCTTTGTACCATTTCAGGTTATTCACTGGACTTGAATTGCTTAAATTTCAATAAAAACTGGAAAAATTGAGGTGTTCTAAAACTTTTGACCGGTAGTGTACATACATACATACATACATACATACATACATACATACATACATACATACATACATACATACATAACCATATTCGTTTGCTCCATTATAATAAGATGTAAATGAAAATGAATGATCGTTTTAAGGCCATTTACCCCGCTAGAGAAGGGGTTAGCCTTGCGGGCCCCATGACAATCATGGTTCCCTGTTTGAGGCAATGGTTTTATGGCCGGATGCCCTTCCTGACGCCAACCCTTGGTCACGCTCTTGGGATGCGCAGGGATACGGTGTACCTATTCTAAATCGGGGTACACACCGTGATCATTCATCTCAGCAAGCTGGTACTCAATTTGCCGACCTCGGAAGGATGACAGGCTGAGTCAACCCCCCCCCTGGCGTTAATTCAGCAATCGACCGGGATTCGAACCCAGGATCCTAGGATCCCAAGCCGGCACCCTAACCGCTAAGCCAACACCAGGCTCATTATAATAAGATGTAATGGTCTAATTTCTTCAAGCACCGATTTGTTTGTTCTTTTTGCAGTCCATGCAATTTTAAACACTAGTACACTCGCTCCCGACAGGCAGCAGGATAAGATATTTATACACGTTAACATGGCGTGTGTCCAAGGAGGAAAACCCCCTTGAGGAGAGGGGGGGGGGGGGGGGTGGGGGGGGATATTATTAGTATTAATATTGTTTTGTAATAACATTAATGTCATGCTCTTATCATTAGTGTTGTTACCCACACACACGAAGAGAAAAGTGGAGTTAAGCATTGGGTTCACGTCTGTCTTATCAGTTTATGATTGAGGAACAACTTATTTAAATCAAACTTTTTATTTTTAACACGAATCGGAACATTAATAGGGACAAGTTTCTCGTTTTACCGATCGTTGCCTCGGACTTCATCCCGACCGCACATGTGCAGAGAGGAGTGAGATAATATTTTTACCCTGCCTGCCTGGCAGTCAAAGTAGTAAATCATTCCAAACAGGAAACTTGCTATTTTTAAGGACTTCATAAAGGACACAAACAACAGGCACGAAGAAGTAATGTAACGTGTTGGAGAGTGATGATGTAATAGACACTGAATGCTTGGTGTTGGCTTAATATAACGGTTAACACCAGGTGTGTTGACTCAGCCTGTCATCCTTCCGAAGTCGGCAAAATGAGTACCAGCTTACTGGGGTAATAAGCCATATGAGCATCCTGCGTGGGAGTGGCGACCCATCCAGGATTGTACTCCTTAGTCGATGAAACTGCCTCGGCAGCTCCTATGTGCCTCACATTGCGTAAAAGGAATGGTTAATTGATAGACACTGATTAAAACCTGGAATTAATTTATTTATACACCTTCAGACCTCTTTGAACTTTTATTTAAATTGAATTACATACTTGAACACAAGCTAGAACACAGATCACCTTCATAAACTTCCAAGAACCATACTAGTTATATCCAATCTCAACTGTACACATGTATATTGTATGATATATATCCAGCATATATAACATGAGGGACTGAGGGTAGAGTATCGGGGTGAATAAGAAGCCCCCAACATGGCTGTTTGATGCCAATTGATGCTGCGTTCTATGGTGATCAACAATGCCTCCAATCTCTCAAATTGACACGTTGTATATACCTGAACACCGCGTGAGGTATCGTGTTCTATGAACTCTCTAGTTACTGTACTTTTGCTTTTCGAAGCGGCCTTGGAAAGACGGCACGATAAACTATCTATTCACCTAAAATGTATTTTGCCCAAAGCGGAAAACCCCCCCTTGGGGAGGGGGAGCAAATGAAATCACTTCAACCTCCATCATGTGACCTTGGTCTTCCTGTCAAGTTTGGTTGAGATTGGATAAGTAACGACCGAATGCATTGCAGTCGGACAGACTGACAGACGGACAGGCACCAAATTCCATATTTTAGTTTGATTAGTCCCCAACACCACATTTTGACATTGTTCGTCTTCTTCTTTTCTTTGTTTTTCACTATCCACGGATCACATCCATACATTAACCATTCGATACATTAACCATTCCATAAATTAACCATCAACTGGAAATACCAGAGCATTTACCAGTCTCCTCTTGGTTTGTTTTGGCACATTTTCGTGTTTCCAGATCTTTGTTCATCCTGTCATTTCTGTTCTCCTTAACGCTAACCGTCTATTAATTTCTCCTTTACAATCTCCGCTAACTTCAATCTTCGAACCCAGGAAGGTGAAACATTCCACCATGTGATCGTCTCACAATCTGAACATGTCGATCTTCTCGGTTGACACGATTTTAGTTTTTTTTCGGTTGAAATAAAGATAAGCTTTTTCATTTTCCTTTTCCCCTATTTGCAGCAGTTTCATGAAGGTGTCTTTACTTCTGCCAACAGAGTGGTATTTTCAGCATACATTGGGTTGTTGATACATCTTCCTCCAATCCTGACTCCAGCCTCCATGTCATCCAAGTTAGAATTTTCGTCAAAATTATTACAGACCACAAGTTAATCGGTCAGTTCGGTCCGATGATAATATTTAAACACTAGAGCTGGCAAAATTGTCGAGAGGTACGCACACTCGCCTTGAAGCTGTCTGGGTTTGAATCCCGACCCAGCTATAAACTGTCATCCGTGTTTCACAGGCAGTGATCCATCAATGTGTGTGCCGTCCGTCACGTGGATGTTGAACTGGTCGTGACCATCCTGTCTAACAATTATTTGGTGGACGTTAAAGATCCACGGTCGTCGGTCGATCTATCGCCAGCACCGTGAACAAATTACAAATTCCTGACCTTGGTCGAACATCAGGCCTAGCCAGGCGGTTCGTGAAAGACTTGGGTTAAGCTCCCCCTGGCCAATCTCATAGGAACGTATGGAATATGTGTTGCCTCCCCGAATGTAAATTTATTTTCCTTTACTTAAACTCTGTGCACATGTATCCTCCGCTCTTCAGTCCTCCTCTGCACTGTCCGAGTGAAAATAAAATCTTTAACCAGTGCCTTTGATTATCGGTTAAAAATATAATAATATTTTTCATCCTGTGAGCTGTCATAAAATATGTCCACCTGTATCATGCAAGGACAAGCCAACCTAAAAACAATGAGAAATGTCAACAATCGAGCTAGTGCGAGTTAAGACGCCACACTCATACCGACCGCACCTCTCCCTCAGGAGGGTATAACTTCACTCTCCGTAAACCCTCGTGTTTTGGGTTTTGCAGCTAGCTGGTTGTTATTTTGTAAGACCCTTTGTTTTATATTTGTGATTTAAAAAAAAAAAAGTTGGGAGGGAGAAGGGAGGAGTGTGGAGGGCGAATAGAGTTTGCTTTGTTCTTGTGCCCATACTATTCGTTATCTGTGCAGACTACGGACAGCCTGCAGCTGGTCTGAGATTGCCCAGTGTGTGGGAGCTGTCGCTGTAGGAATTCCACCGTGCGCGCCGGTCTTCTAGCACACCAAGGCCACGCTCTGATAAACCCCCACATTGTTCAGCCGCCCCCCAAAGTCTCTTCCACTTTACTGTTTTGAACATTTGGTTGGAGACTCACTTGTCTCATATTTTGTTTCAGCTCTTCTTTGAATTATTTAAAAACTTTGTACTTAATCGTTGGCACAACCCAGCAACTGAGCTTTAAAAATGGAAGCTTAATGATTACTGAGTACTCTGTTTATTGATGGATCTTGATGCTTCTTATTCCTACGTGGTAGAGGAGATGATTGACAATGTAATGCTCCTTTATCTAGCAATCCTCAACGAGGAACCTCCCAAGTGTTGTATGGGAAGGCCAGGTTTTTGTCCAGTTGTCCAATGCTGGGCCAGTGTGATGGAGCGCTTTTAAAGATAAAAACTGAAGTCTTGGGGTGCCTGATATTGCCCAGTTCCCTGCTCTGTACACCTCGTGTGAAAATAATTCTCCCTGATGATCTATCCACAGGAGCTGTGCTCTTTGGCATCTCGGGCACCCAGACCCGACGCAGCTTCATGGCGAGCCTGCAGGTGAGCCAGCCCTTCGACGGGGGCCTTGATGGTCAGAGCAGGAATTCCGGGCGCCATACCAGCTCCGAAGGTTCTGACTCGCAGGTGGGTTTGTGTGAAGCTTCTGATTGGCAGTTTGAGTAGTTAACCGAATGAACTCTCTCTTACCGGGTTAAAATCGTATCAAACTCAATTTAGACGTGCCCACTTTTTCTTTAATTCCTCCTCCCCCCCCCCCCCCCCCTTTACACAAGATTACCGAGTATCTTGCTGCATCTCTTCCTCTTTGTGGATAGGCTGGATGCTGTAGCATTTTGCCATCCATCAGTTCTGACTTTAGATGCCAACAGTTTCCTTGCAGGATTTTATCATACATGAATAGCTTGCTCGTCATTATAAATCATCAAATTTGACAAAAAGAGCATCATTATCCTTTAATATAGCATATTTGGTTTGCATTCAGAACTTTGAGTCTCACTTTGGCTACATTTTCTTCTGCGTGGCTGACCTTGACCTAATACATCAGCTCTTTTTTGATAAACTGGCGTTTGCATGCACAAAGCCACAATGAGATTTAAATGGAGCTGATTATTTAAATGGAACCAGTCCCTGGTGTTGGGCTAGCGGCTAGGGTGCCGGCTTAGGATCCTAGGATCCTGGGTTCGAATCTCGGTCGATCGCTGAATTAACACCAGGGGGGTTGACTCAGCCTGTCATCCTTCCGAGGTCGGCTAATTGAGTACCAGTTCACTGGTAATTCCCTGTTTGTCGTTAAAGGCGGCAAAAAGGGTTGGCGTCAGGAAGGGCATCCGGCCGTAAAACATTGCTTCAAAAAAGGGGACCGAAAAACGACAACAACCACGGTTCCCGAAAAAGGCCAACCCCCGCTTTGCGGGGAAAAATGGCCTCTAAAGGTGGGTTTTTTTTTTTTAAACATGCCATATTCATAAGATATTTTCTTCTTATCTTTGGGAACAAAACAACGCACAAATGATCAATTAAGATGCCGTTCAGAGTTTCCGTACCATTTGCAATGTTGGTGCAAGTAAGAATGTTCAAGAGGATGACGATGAGAGGGTGTTGAGAAATTAAAGAGAAGCAAAGAGTGGAGAACAAGTTGGGTGAGGTTGTGCCGAAGATGTTTCGGAACTTATGCGGGTGTTGTGTATCAACATTTACACTAAATCTTGACATCAATTATTTGCTTGCATTCTGCAGGCAGTGGTGATGGATGTAATTATTTCTATGGTATGCAGGTAGAAACTCATGAAAGAGCAAGATAACGAATTTGAGAGGTGGTTACATGATTGATAACACCATTATAGTGTGAAGAACATGCACACATGGGATGGGCTGACAGAATGGCCTAGAGATATGCACACTCACCTCCAAGATGTCTAGCCTGGATTTGAATCCCAACCCAGCTATAAACGATCGTCCCGGTGTTTCACAGGCAGGGTGATTCATCAATGTGTATGCCATCCCTCGGATGGATGTTAAACAGGTAATCCCGTCTGGCAGGATTCGTTGGTGGACATTAACGATCCCACAGTGTCCTTCAGGAAGAGTATTCGAGCTATTTCCGACACCATTAACAAACAACAAATTCCTGCTGTAACCAGCAGAGGGCACTCAATCATCAGCACAACCACACCTACAGATAATGATGCTGCCACCCAGTATTGTGCTGCATTCAAACAAAGAAGAAGAAGAAGAACACGTGGGACAAAAATCCTTGCAGATCTCAATAGGGCATAATATGTGGGTAGGTGGAGGCATTGAAGTAGGATGTAGAGTTGTCACCTTGAAGGACGTTGCAATGGAAGATGATTGAATGGATCTTGGGAGGGCATTCTTGTGGGAAGAAGACTGTAAACGTTCTATGCTAAGGACTGTACAGATACGATTGATTTATGTATGAATCAGAAAGTGTTGTCATGTGGATACTGTCGCTGTTTTGTGACTAGAATGCACTACGATTTTGATCTAGCATGGCCAGATAAGACTTCACCTGAATGGGCTTCCACGCAGGTCGTTAGGGAGGTTGCCGTGGACTGCCCATGGGAAGGGATGGTAACGTGGTCGTCGGCACGTGGTGGTGTGACGCGCTCATCGCAGCAGGCTGCAGCAGATGCCCGGCGCAGGCGGGAGCAGGAGCAGCGTGCACTGCGTGAACTGGAGCCCCGTGCCTCAGCGCGGCTTCGCCACCTGGCGCAGACCCTACCCAAGAGCGGCATCGACAACCCGGGATTTTATGGCGAGGAGAGCACGCCATCTGGAGAGCTCGGCGATGGCTGGAACACGGTCCAACTGCTAGGTTAGGTCCTGCCTTTTTCTGGCTGACATAATCTGCCTTTTCTTAGTCAATCTTCAAACCTTCATGACAAACTGAAATGGTAACCACCATTCTTCGCAGAACCTCAGGCTATTGAGTATGCTCTGATGGATTTGACACCCACACTATAGTTGAGGCATTTGATATATTAAGGGAATTGCAATACCGACTGGTAGCTTACTCGACATGTACTCTGATTTATCTTGATCCTCGCTTGTATATACAATCACCTTGTATAAATCATTGTACAATGAGGTAATGTGTTTACAGACCCCTCAGAGGTACGCCATTGCCTTGAGCAGCTCAGCGGCACACTGTATGATGAACAGAGCACACTCGATCTTGCGCTACTTTCCAATCTAATGCACTCGCCGACCTTTCTACGTTCCCTTGCCCTACACCGTGCGGTGGCAACCTACATGCAACGACCCAGCCCTCCATTCCCACGAAGCCCGAATGCCCTCCACCTTGCGCATGAGGTACCTTTCGTCCAAGATTGGGTTTGTTCGAAGGAGCTGTGGAGAAGTGGGGAGAGGAGGGAATGAATCTGTAAAGCAGCTGTAGCTTTGTATAAATTAACAAATTCCATCGTTGTTCTTTATGTAGTCAAAATATTGCCTTCGATAGTGAGCCTTACAGGTGAATGATGTAATTTATAAGTTGCTGTCTTTCTTGCTGCTTTCAAGATTCAGAACCACCTAAACAACTCTGGGCAAAAGGAGGGACTTGAACTCTGCTCGTTGCTCTCCAGCAGCGATTTCCAGGTTAAAGACTTGTGCCTTTGTTACATTTCACACACCATTTTTAACTTTGAGCTGTTTGGCTCCAAACTTGATTTTTAACTTTGATTTGATTTGATTTTCTGTTGGACATTCGCTGTTCATACGGACTACAGAATCGAGGAAGGGCCATAATCAGAAAAGATGATACACCCTCGGCCTGTGGATGGAATTTGGTTTGGGTACCATTTAAAGAGTTGCTCTTTGTGCAAGCTACCATGACTGTGGAAAAGTGATGTTACAAATGGGTGAGCATTGCTTTTGGTTTGTCAGGCTTTGTTGTCTGCACATGACATTGTCGCTCGGCGTGAAATGGCTCCCGAGGTTCATCCTCCCCACGAGGATGCTCCAGACCGGCAACCACAGCAAGAACAACAGCCGACATCACCAATCGATGGAGAACCTGGGCCCAGGATTGTTTATGTACAGAAGGCTCGTGACATACCACTGGTGAGGGCCTTCAAGAGGAAGTGCATGACAGTGATCTGTTTTGTATTTCACTTCGATCACTTGCATAGTTCAGTTGCGATGGCCTCGTCCTTTGATGTGGTTTGTCCTGTTTCAGGGTGCGACGGTAAGAAATGATGGTGAGGCGGTGGTGGTGAGTCGGATTGTGCGTGGCGGAACGGCCCAGAAGAACCAGCTGCTGCACGAAGGTGACGAGATCTTGGAGATCGATGGAATCCCAATGCGAGGCCGTGATGTCAACGAGGTTTCAGACCTCCTGGTAGGCTTATCGTAAAGTCCTATATCCATTGCCTATCTTCCTGCATATATAATTCACTTGTTTGGAAATGCTGCTCCTTGCTGGACTGTTGATCTACCCAGGCTGATATGCAGGGGACATTGACGTTCTTGGTGAAAGCCAGCCATCTCTCCAGAAATGTACATCATAAGGAAAGTGTGGTAAGCATTAATGAGGGTTATATTTATAACAGAGCTCTTCAGTACCGAATTGCCTTGCTGGAAGTGAGGTTTTCGTTTTTCATTTATTTTGCCTCACAGAATTGTCTTCATCTTTGCTGATTAATTAAATTCAATTGTGCAAGGCGGCTGGTTGCTCAGCAGTACAACACATGCATTACTGAAGTTGTGTTGAAGATGTTCTTGTAGAGAATTTATACTTGGGGTCGGGACATCATGGCTGTTTGGTTTAGTTGAAGAACGTCATGTCATTATCACCGACAGATGCATGTGAAGGCGCTCTTCGATTATGACCCGTTGGATGACCCATATATCCCGTGCAGAGAACTTGGTTTATCCTTCCAGAAAGGGGATATCCTTCACGTAATTTCCCAAGAGGATGCCAACTGGTGGCAGGCATTACGTGAGGGTGAAGAAGAGAACCAGCCTCTTGCAGGCCTCATCCCAGGTGAGGACTGGTTTTACATGTCACCTCCTTTACATTTTCCCACTTGACCTCCAAGTTTACTTTAGCCTGAGTAGTTAAGTGTAGCTCGCATGTTGGTAAGCTTTCCTCCTTCCAACGTCCTCCATTTAACTCTTTCCTTTTGATTATCTTGAGTAACGTAATTTTTGTTCTCCAGTTGCAAATTTCAATGGTTCTGCACATCCACATAATGTCGTCCTTGGTAGGGCAGTTATAGCTATTACCATATTGCTGTCATTGTGTACTGTACCTGGTTCTGGAGTATTTCTTCTTTCCTCCAAAGCTGGAATTCAAGTTTTGTACTGTGATATGAAGACTACCATATTTTTGGCGTACAAGTCGATATATATATATTTTTTCCCACAAAGTCCGGGCCTCAAATTGTACTCAGAATTGACTTCTCTGTGGTTTAACACATTGAATTGCATAAATTTAACAAGACAAAGTCTAACAGCGGCGTAGCTGGGCTTGTAAAATATTTTACACCACAAACACATATGATTAGCTTTTTAAACAGTCGCTAATGCTGTTTATAACATTGAACAAAGAAATTTGGAGAAATCCCGACATCCCTGAGGTAAGCTTTACTTGCAGAACTGAGCGAAGATCTACTGTAATCTAGATTATATCCCACAAGAGTTGGGTGAATAACATAACCCTCCTGCTGCTGCCAAAGTGGCGTTTTTCATAGCGGCCTTTTGAAACCCACCAATTAAGGTTTTGTTTTGAAAACCACCAATGAACCCCGCTTTTCCTGCTTTGGGAGATCTCGCGAGGTCTTTGTCGGCGAGGTCACGTCTTTTCGAAGCTGTCCATGCCCTCACGCTTTCGAAGGTAAGAAATTTTTCACAATTGTGTTTTTGTCGAAACTGTATTTATCTTTCGGTGTGTACCTATAGTGTGTCCTTAGTAAGATTATCCTTAGTAAGATAATTATCGGTGTTAATTTTTCATACCTGTATACAAAATTGTCGGTTAATTCGTGTCGCGTCTTTTGAGGCCTAGTAGGCTACCGTGTCCTACCTTGAGGCTTTGTTTTTCTCTCAGCGGTCCGTCGATTGTGCTGCAATTACTTTCGTTCTCTGTTTTTGTCCCAGTCTTTCACCCCATACTTCCTTGTTTAAAATCTCAACTCCAAAAAAAATAAAAAAATAAAAAAAATCTTTCCTTCTCTGTTCTTATTCGTTGTTCTTATTCGTTTATTCCGGTGCCTCGGGCGAGTGAAGCGTACTTCGAGCTCTCCACGGCATCGAAGTTTAAGTGTTTTCCCATTCTTGTCTTTGTCAAATTTCCACTGGTTATTTTGCTGTGTACGTGTTATTGTGTTTCTGGTTGGTATTGGTTTGTAATTCGTACAAACTTGTGTGTAGTTAATCGTTTTCTGGGTCGTAACTTGGGGAACTTGGGGCTTCCCTCCCTCCGTCGGTGTTTTGTCGATTTGGGTTCTTTCCTTCGCTGTATTGCTTGTTTATTTTATTTTATTTTCTCCCCCTCACCTCACCTCCCTAGACAAAGAATTCTATATTGATTCTTTCTCTCCTCCCGGACATGTTGCTTGTTCGCTCTCCTCCTCGTCTCGACTTGTGCCCCGCCCCCTGCATCTCGTTTTTCTTCCGCCTCTGCTCCTTCTTTCTCAAATCCACGTTCTCGCTTGGAGACTTTTCCCAGATTGTTTTTCATGGTTCTGTTTGGATATTGTTGGAATATGTTTAAACAGCAACCGTGATGCTGACGCCGCCCCCCCCCCCCCCGAATTTCCATGTTTTAAACGTTTCCCAGTGTGTACCCTGGTCAGAATAGGTACACCGTATCCCTGCGTGTCGTAAGACGACTAAGAGGGTTGGCGTCAGGAAGGGCATCCGGCCATAAAAACATTGCCTCAAAAAGAGAACCATGACAATTACAACTACATATGGGCAGGGTGCAGCCCGAAGTGGAGATCGGTTTCTGAGGTTTGGGACATGGAATGTAGGGACAATGACAGGGAGATCAGGAGAAGTGGTGGAAGTATTGGTCAGAAGAAGAGTGGACATATGTTGTGTGCAAGAGACGAGATGGAAGGGAAGTGGTGTGAGAATGGTGAAGGGTAGGCAGGGACAGAAATACAAGTTTGTGTGGCAAGGGTGCCCGGAGGGCGTGAATGGTGTTGGTGTCCTGTTTTCTGAGGAGTTTGTAGACAGTGTGGTGAGTGTGACTAGAGTGAGTGATAGGTTGATGATGGTGAAAATGATGATTGGAAAGCTCTTGGTGAACGTCATCTCGGGATATGCTCCGCAGGTTGGTCGAAGCAATGAAGAGAAGGACAAGTTCTGGTGTGCGATAGAGAAGCTGATGGAAAATGTGAAAGATGAGGAAGTTGTTGTGGTGGGAGGAGACCTGAATGGACATGTGGGAAGGAGTATGGATGGTTTTGAGGGAGTTCATGGGGGTTACGGATATGGTGTGAGAAATGGAGAAGGTGAAAGGATTTTGGAGTTTGCTGATGGAGCTGATTTGTTGATTTGTAATACTCAGTTCCAGAAAGAGGATAATAAGCATGTTACATACACGTCAGGTGGGTCGACGACAACCGTTGACTACCTGATGGTGCATAGGCGAGATAGGGGGCACCTCCGGGACACAAAGGTGATCCCGGGGGAGGAGGCTGTTTCACAGCACCACTTGGTTGTCTGCGACATAAGGGTGAAAGGTGTGAGGAGAGCGTGGCGGGTGAATTACCAACCAAGAATGAAGGTGTGGAGGTTGAAAGAGGTGACAGTAAGGGAGGCATTAATAGAGAGGCTGAGTAGGGTAGAGGATGATGTGGTTGAGCTTGAAAGTGGTTGGATGTCAATGAAAGCTAGTCTGTTGGGAGCCGTTGGTGAGGTATGTGGATGGACAAAAGGACCACCGAGGCACTCGGAAACATGGTGGTGGGATGATGAAGTTGGAAAGAGGATTGACGAGAAGAGGAAGAAGTTCAAGGAGTGGCAGAAGGCGAAGGGTACGGGAGCAGAAACAGCAGAGCATGAAAGTTATAAGGCAGCCAGGAAGGCTGCAAAGAAAGAGGTAGCAAAGGCGCAGGAGGCATGTAGGAAAATGTTCGGAGAATGCTTGGATTCGGAAGAGGGTCAGAAAGCAGTATTCAGGATTGCAAAGCACATAGCGAAAGAGAGGTGTGATGTGATGGGGTTGCTTGAAGGATGAAGTGGGACAAATCGTTGTCGACCCAGATGGAATTAAAGGAAGATCGAAAAGATGTATGGAAATGCTGTTGAATACAGAGAATGAATGGGATGGCAACATAGAGAGTAACCCAGTTTTAGGACCGGCAGAGAAGATAACTGAGAAGGAAGTTGAGGAAGCGATAAAAGCGATGAAGAGTGGAAAAGCGGGATGGCCGACGGGAGTTGTGGGAGATATGTTGAAGGCAGCAGGAAGTTGGGGTGTGAAGCGAATGACAGAGATCTGTAACCTGGTGGTGAAAGAAGGCCGCATTCCAGTGGCTTGGGAACTGAGTACCCTTGTCCCTCTATACAAGGGGAAAGGTGACCCTCTGGAATGTGGCTCGTACCGAGCGATAAAGTTATTGGAGCATGGAATGAAGGTATTGGAAAGGGTGTTGGAGAGGAGGATAAGGAAGAAAGTGAAGATCGACGAAATGCAGTTTGGATTTATGCCAGGAAGAGGAACGACAGATGCGCTTTTCATTGTGAGGCAGTTGCAGGAGAAGTACATGGAGAAGAAGAAGAAGTTGTTTTTTGGGTTTGTTGATCTGGAGAAAGCATTCGATAGGGTTCCACGCAAAGTATTGACATGGGCATTGAGGAAGTTAGGAGTGGAGGAATGGTTGATCAGAGTGGTGATGGCAATGTACAAAAGAGCGTGCACAGCTGTAAGGACGAAGGACGGGAACAGTGGTGAGTTTGAGTTGAAGGTGGGAGTGCATCAGGGGTCGGTACTAAGCCCACTACTATTTGTAGCTGTGATGGAGGTGCTGGCTCAGAACGTAAAGGAGGGTTTACCGTGGGAGTTGTTGTATGCAGATAATCTGGTGTTGATTGCGGAAAGTATGGATGGACTGAAGGAAAAGATGAACAAGTGGAAGGAATGTATGGAGAACAAAGGTCTGAAGGTGAATATCGGAAAGACGAAGGTGATGGCATGTGGTGAGGTGGAAAGAACTGGGAAGTGGCCGTGTGCTGTGTGCAGGAAGGGTGTCGGTGTGAACTCAATTCAATGTACAATGTGCGCTGAGTGGGTTCATCAAAAATGTAGTGGTCTGAGAGGGTCATTTACCAGTGTGGCAGCTACATTCAAATGTAAGGTGTGCACAGAGGGAGCTGCAGATGGAGGAAATGTTGAGTTGGATCTTGGAGACGGCGTGAAGCTGGAAGGTGTGAAAACATTTTGCTATCTCGGAGACATGCTGAATGGAGAAGGTGGTGGATCAGACTCGGCAACGGTTGCTCGAGTGAGATGTGCATGGAAGAAGTTTCGGGAACTGAGTGGCGTGCTGATGAGGAGGAGAGTGTCGCTGAAGCTGAAGGGAAAGGTGTATGCTGCATGTGTGAGAAGTGTTATGATTTATGGGAGCGAGACATGGGTAATGAACGTAGAGCAGCAACGAAGGCTGGAAAGGGTGGAAATGCGAATGGTTCGATGGATGTGTGGAGTATCGTTGAGAGAGGGGAAGACAAATGATGAATTGTGAAAGATGATGGGAATATTGCCTGTGATTGATGCTGTGAAGAGGAACAGGTTGAGATGGTTTGGTCATGTGTTGAGGAAGGATGCAAGTGACTGGTTGAGAAGAGTGATGGAAATTAATGTAGAAGGAAGTAGAGGACGGGGAAGACCGAGAAAGACTTGGCTAAATATGGTGGAAGAAGAAATGCGGGCAAGGGGGTTAACAAGGAGAGATGCAGAAAATAGGGCAAAATGGAGAAGATTGTCATGGGGACCGCAAGGCTAACCCCCGCTCTAGCAGGGAAAATGGCCTTAAAATGCATGTTGTTGTTGTTGTTGTTGTTCGTTTATTCGTTGTTCTTATTTGTTCGTTCGTTCTTCGATCACATGTTTCACCCCCATTTCCATTTGCCATTTCCCCAGATAGTTTTCACTGCTCAATATATAAATGTTTATCCTTTCCCCTGAAGTACTGTATTCTGTCGTATATTATAACACCTTTTTATTCTTCTTCTATAAAAGGTTGCTTTCGACATGCTCACCAAATCTATTCATTCCAAAAAAAAATTCCATCTCTTACAGTTCCTCTTTTCTACATTCCCGAAACTCTCCTGCACTCCACCCCTCCTCCAGCGTCCTCGAACGTATTTTTGACTCGGTCACAAGAAACTCATTTTGCAATAAATGTTTGTTTTCCATTAATCGTACACTTTCTAAAATCCAATCTCATCCCTCCCCTCCAAATCTTCCCCATCACCCCTCCCCTCCAAAACTTCCCCATCACCCATCACTTTCAAATCTTCCCCCTTGCCCCTCCCCTCCAAATCCTTCCCATCACCCATCCCTTTCAAATCTCCCCCCTTGCCCCTTCCTTCCTAAACTCCCCCCACACCCCTCCCCTCCGAGACTCTCCCTCGCCCCTCCCCTCCTGGACTCCCCTCTCACCCCTCCTCCTCAAAGCGTCCTCCCTGCTTCTTCCCCCTTCCAACTTTCACCTTCATCTCCCCCAACCTTCTGCCTCGCTCTTCCCCCTCCTCAAATATCACCTCACTGTGCCTCACCCAATCACCATCAAACCTTTTGTCCACCCCACCCTTCCCTTTCTCCAAGCTATTCTGCTGAAATCTCTGACACACCTTCAACAGCTCTCCCTACCTCTTCCTCCTCTTCCACATCTTAGCCTACTTACCTTACCCCCCCCTCCCCCCCCCCCCCGTTCTGTATCCGATGCTCCACCTTCCTCTTCATTAACGGTATGGACCTCAAACATCCGGGGCCTTCGCTCAAACTTGACTGATCTCTCCATACAGGTTGCTTCTGACAAACCAGACGTGATCTGCTTAACAGAAACTTTCCTCCTTCATGATGTCTCTGATTCCTTGGTATCTCTCCCAGGTTACTCCCTCCTCCAGTATGATTGACCTGAGCCTTGTCCTGGAGGTGGGGTTGCTATCTTTATAAAAAAAAACTCTCTTCCTCACTCGCCCTGCACTGCCCTCTCTCCACCTCACCCCCAGGAATACCTCTGGCTACGGCTTCCCCTTCGCTCCCACCTTTTGTTCATATGTGTGTTGTACCGTCCACCAAACCGTGATGACTCCATATACATCTCGCTGTCTGATAATATGGACCAACTTCAATCTACCCATCCCAACTCTCTCTTCCTCATATGTGGTGATTTCGATTGTCACCATGCCAGTTGGCTGGGTGTGGGTACCTCTCTCACCAGCCATGGCTCCTCAGCAAAGGACTTCTACGATTCACTGGGACTGACACAATCTGTCAATTTCCCGACCCGGATCTCAGTCAACGGAGCATCTTCTCTTCTGGACTTGGTTACGACTAACTTCCCTGAAAATGTCTGCTGCTCTTCTTCTGCTCCAATCGGCTCATCTGATCATGTGCTTGTTAAAGTGGACATATCTCTGACCATTCTCAGAGAGCCTCCTCAGCGTCGACGAGTCTGGCATTTCACTCAGGCCAACTGGCACGGTCTGCAAGCAGCCATCAATCATCTGGACTGGTCTCCCATCTTTACTGCCTCTGACATCAATTCTTCCAAAGCAAACTGCTCTCTCTCATGCACAGATTTATCCCATCTCGTCTTCAGTTGTCTTACCCTTCCTCCCGTCCATGGTACACGGAATCTTGTGGTGAGGATGTTGCCCAGAAACAACTTGCCTTCGTCTCCTGGAAAGCAAATCCAACGGAAGGAAATCTCATTTCCTTTCACAAAGCCCGAAACAAGTGTGTGTCCACCCTCAGGAGAGCCAGGAAACAATATCTCTCCATGCTCAAGACCGAACTCTCTTATCTGTCTTCCTCTTCCATATCCTGGTGGCGTCTGGTCAAATCTTTTTCTGGTGTTTGTTCCCCCTCCATCCCCTCCCTCACCTCAAACGGCTACACAGCTGACTCTGCACGTGAAAAAGCTGAATGCCTCAACTCTGTGTTTGCCTCTAAATCTTGTGTCCCAAACCCATCCCTCTGTACCCAGTTGTACCCAGCTGCTCCTGGACTGTGTGTCCTTTCCTCCTAACAAGGTGGAAAAGTTTGTCAACCCTTGACTCTGATTCTGCAACTGGACCTGACGGCATCAGCCCACGGGTCCTAAAATCCTGTTCTTCCGCTCTTTCACTCCCTCTCTCTGTTCTCTTCGCCCTCTCTTTTGCTCAAGGTCATCTGCCATCTGCTTGGAAATCAGCCAACATCACCACCTTGCACAAAAAAGGTGCAAAAACAGATCCTAGCAACTACAGACCAATCAGCCTTCTCCCAATTATCAGCAAAGTCATGGAATCCATCATTGCTTCGGATATGAAATCTTTCCTCTTCTCCAATGGCTTGATCTCTGATCATCAATTTGGTTTCAGACCAGGTCACTCTACTCTGGACATGCTGCTTCTGCTTTCTCAACAATGGATGGAGGTGCTCAATGCCAAACAGGAAATTAGAGCTGTCTCCCTTGACATATCACGTGCCTTCGCTACGGTCTGGCACTCCGCTCTGCTCACCAAACTCTCCTACTTTGGTATCCATGGAAATCTCCACGCATGGCTGGCGGGACTTCCTCTCTAGTCGTCGTCAACGTGTGACCCTGAATGGGTTTCTCTCATCTCCTCTTCCTGTTCAGGCTGGAGTTCCCCAAGGCAGTGTTCTGGGCCCTGTGCTTTTTCTGGTCTTCATCAATGATCACTCTGACTCTCTTGAAAATCCTCTCTATCTCTTTGCTGATGACTCTACTCTCTGTCGCTTCATTCCTCATCCCTCAGATCGGCAGTCTGCAGCCTCCTCACTCTCTGCAGACCTCGACAAAATCACAGACTGGGCAAACAAGTTGAACATGTCTTTCAATCCTGACAAATCTCACACTCTTACGATGTCTCTCCGAAAAGACCGACTGGAAAACCCTCCCATCCACTTTCTGAATAATCCTCTCCAAGAAGTTCTGTCACTCAAGCTTTTGGGTCTCACTATCTGCCATGATTTTTCCTGGGAAAACCACATTTCAAATCTGGCCTCCAAAGCCAGTCGCCGACTGGGCATCCTCCGTCGTGCGAAGTCATTCCTTGGCACACCTGCGCTCCTCAACACATACAAGGCTTTCATCCGCAGCTCAATGGAATACTGCTCTCCCCTCTGGGCTGGTGCTCCTGCCTCACACCTAGCTCGTCTTCACACTGTTGAAACTAAAGCGTTCAGAATCATTGGAATCTCCCGCGATGAAGCGAACTCCGAGGGCCTTTCACTCACTCACAGCAGGCAGGTTGATGGTCTTTCTGTCTTCTACCGGCCTGGCCCCCCCAGCCCTGTCTGTGCTCTGTCTCCAAAATACTCCTACACGTCGCACAAGATCTGCCAGCAACCCTCTTCTCGTGACACTGCCAAAACCAAGACTCTCTGCTCAACTTCACTCTTTCATTCCTCTTTTCTCCTGCCTCTGGAACAAACTCCCTCACTCTCTTCAATCCCACTCCTGCCTCCAGGTCTTTAAAACAGCTGATAACCACCATCTCTTGTCTTCCCCCATCCAAAACCTTGATATTTTCTAACCCCGTTAATTCACCCCAGATCCATTTTTCTGAAATACCGACTTCTTTCCTGGAAGTCGTAGCTGTGTCTGTGTTTTATTTATTTTTTTACCTCTCCCACCCACCACCTTCCCACGCCTCCCCCCCCCCCCCCAAGCCCTCTCCCTCCTACAGATCTCCCGATGTCCCTGCTCTCCATCTTGTTCTCCCGCTCCCTTTATCATATGTTTTATGTGTCGGTTTGTCTTTTTGTGATCAATGTTAGCTCTTACACAAGCCTCGATCTTGTATACAAAAAAAAAAAAAAAAAAGGATGCGGACACCTCTTCCAATTAGTAGATTCAGATATTTCAGCCACACCCATTGCTGACAGGTATATATAATCAAGCACACAGCCATGCAATCTTCATAGACAAACATTGGCAGTAGAATGGGCCGTACTGAAGAGCTGATTGACTTTCAACATGGCACGGCCATCGGATGCCACATCTTGTCTCCCGCTCCCTTTATTTTGTCTTGTGTCAGTTTGTTTGTTTTTGTCATTAATGTTGTCTCTTACACGAGCCTTGATCTTGTATACAAAAAAAAAAAAAAAAAAAAAAAAAAAACGGATGTAACGGACCCTTGGCTTCACATTTGCACCAGGTCAAACCACAGATAAAACATGTTTTTGCCAGCTCGGCACAGAGAAGCAGTTCTGCCCAGCAACTGAGAGATTGCCCTCAGCCAACTATATCCAAACGAGCATATCTCCTTTGACCCGGCTCAACTATATTACATAATGAATTTACCCAACATGCTTTTCGGCCATGGCTGTCTCTGATTGGTCCAGAAATGACAATTATTCATTTTTACCCTGACATGTATGCTCAGCACTTATGGAACTATTTGCATAGAAACTGGATAAGTGCAACAGTACACGACCTATTATTCCACTGTTGTATTGGCAGGAAAGAGTTTCCAGCAGCAGCGAGAGGTGATGAAACTCTCATTGGAGGATGATGAGGGGACAGAGAAATCAGGTTTGTATTCACCTTGCTAAATGTAGTGTTGGCACCACCATTCCTACTGCCACAAGTGATCACAGTCCTTCATGAGTTGTGGTTACTGACTCTTTGGTTTAAACGTTGGTAAGAGAGGCCTAGAATTACCCTTAACAACACCAATGTTTGCAATCGCATGTCCTCCACACATGTAAATTTGAACCTTTGGACCACATTTGCTCTATTCTGCATGGCTGTTGTCAATGCATACGTCCATGTTCCAAATCTTAGTTTTAAAATATGGTTATTGTTCGTACTGGTATTTTTTCTGTCTGAAGTATGCCAGTAATTTAATTGATCAATCGTTTCCTCTCTTCTTGTAGGGAAACTGTGGTGTGCAAAGAAGAACAAAAAGAAAAGAAAGAAGATGCTTTACAATTCGAATAAGAGTGAGGGTAGGACCTCGTTTTGCACATCATCCATCCCGTTCTATCTTGGATGAGCCATGATTAAAACCGACTCTAACCTCACCGTCTTTCCGACCTCAACCTCTTCTGCAGAAGGCGATGTGGAGGAAGTGCTGACGTATGAAGAGATGGCGTTGTACCATCAGCCGGCCAACCGCAAGCGGCCCATTATACTGGTCGGACCGGCAAGCTGCGGACGCTCGAAACTGCACCAGCGGATGTTACGAAGCGATTCTGACCGTTTTGCTGATCCTGTGTACCGTAAGTCACCGAATCGACTTTTCTTTTTGTGCTGGGGAACAACCTCTTCATTTGAAATTCTTTGCCATTTGGAATCTTGTCAATTTGATCATTTGTTACCTTTGCTTTTCTTGGTTGTTTTGACGGTGGTTTGTTGCAACCCCTTCGATGCACCACCTGATTATGGTTTTGGTAGACACATCAAGGCCAGTACGTGACGGAGAGGTGCTCGGTCAGCACTTTCACTTTGTGTCACGAGCGGAGCTTGAGAACGACATGGTAAATGGACGCCTTGTTGACGTCTGCGAGAGGGATCGGCATCTTTACGGCATCAGAGTGGACTCTGTCCGGCAGGTGGTGAATTCTGGAAAAACTTGCCTGATCAGCTTGTATAACCAGGTATGGTGCCAGCTTCTTTGACCTTTCTCCTAAATGTCCCATGTCTGGTTATTGTGGTTAGCATAGCATTTACAGTGTGTACGGTGTACTTTTCGTATGACGATCTGTCATGTGAGCTGCATTATCCGTTTGTCTTGGTAGTCTCCAAAGATATTAAAACTTCTCGACCTGAAACCGTACGTGGTTTTCGTGGCACCACCCCCTCAAGAACGTCTGCGTGCACTGATGGGGAAGGAAGGTCGGAACCCCAAGGTATGCTCGTTGTCCATCTCTCTCCACACCTACGTCTTAATTTTTGGCATTTCTGTTTTGGGTTAGAACCACTCGGTGCTTTATGGTTAGACCACTCAGTGCTACGTACCTCGACTCGTTAAATAAGACTTCATTCTTTCCCTCCAGCCTGAAGAACTTCGAGAGATCATTGAGAAGGCTCGAGAGATGGAGCAAACTTATGGGCACTACTTTGACACTGTGGTTGTTAATGCTGACCTTGAGAAGGCTTTTATTGAGTTGCTGCATCACGTGAACAAGCTGGACACTGAGCCACAATATGTCCCTGCGGCATGGCTGCGTTAGTCTCCGATATCTTGAATCCTGGACAACCATAGCTGCTTCCACCTTTATCGTCGTGTAAAGCATTACACGTGGACACCACTTCTTGGTAGACCATTACATGGTACTTGACGTTGTCTTTAATTTAGAACAAATCTGCCCTGTTTGTAAACAGTATTTTTTTTTTTTTGTGTGATTATTCTTCAGCAATTCCGTTGCTTTTACATCGTCATTTTGGCTCGCTGCCTGTCTGGCTGACTCTTCAAGTATGAGAGGTGAAAACAAAACTATTCCTTAAATCCTTCCACATGATTTGTACTCTATTCTTTTAAAATATATAAGGGATAATGATAGCTAGGTTGCCGTTTTGTTGACAAAATGTGCATCTGTGTTGCTTATTGTTTACCATGCATGTTTAGTCAGGAAGGATTTGATAGGGGAATTCCAAAAACAACAAAAACATTCCCGATGCCAATCTTGTGTGATGAACCAACAGTATGAAGGATGAACACGTGATTAGAAAATCCTTTTTTAACGTTGGTGGTGGAGTGTACACAAAGGTGACAGACAGGCGAACAAATGAAGACTATTGATGGAAAATGGCTTCCAGAACCACTTCACCTCGGATAAGCAGAGCGAGAGACAATAGTTGCGAATTTGAATAGCGACGCGCCGCATGAGGTCTGTCTGCTTGATATCGTTTACAAACGAGCACGCAAGTAGAGCTCGAAACGTAGCGATACCACCGGTGTCACGTGATTCAAAATATCGGCCTGGGCTTGAAATCTGAACGTGGAGTTAACGCAGGTCGTAACTTCAGTCCAACCGTTTCCTCTGGAGTTCCTAAAGTACACTACCGGTGAATGCGTTGTGTGCAAACTCGAACCGAACGGTCTCGGTGTCTTGCCAACGGTCGGAGGATCCATCCAGTATTTGGCGAGATATCGAACTCTGTGTTGATTAATGCCCACGCAGCTCCTTCCTTATCGATGGACTGTTTGTGGTTTTATTATTCTACTTCTGCTGGCATTATTTCATTGTTATTAGCTTTTGAGTAACGTTGGGTACTCGTCAGAACTGAATTCTGATTTAACGCTATGAAAAGCAATATTATGGTTTTGTCTTTTGTCTTTTGTCGTGTATGAATGTAAATGGAAATGGTTTTTTTTTTTTGGTTTTTTAGGGGGGACGGTTGTTTTATTTTTTAGTTTAACTAATACAGGGGATTTATTTATAAAGCATTGAGCCGCTGGAATGTTTTGCATTTATTATGAAACCTGTATAATCGATTTCCTTTTCCGAGAAATTGAGGGCTGCCCGGCTCCAATAAAACGAGGTATGTAAAGCTTGCTTATGATGCTCAGAGGCTATCTATATATTACATGCGCAAATGTGATTTTTGACCAACATTCTTCCTTTGTATGAACCATTCATTTCCCTTCCCTCCTTGCACTCCAATCATTTCCTCCTCTCCGCACCCCACACGCTTCTTACTCTCTCCTCTCATTGCCCCCTTTACACTTCCTCCATTACCACCCCCACTGCATACTTTATAAATAGATAGCTGCTAGTGAATGTATATGGAGTTGAGAAACAACGAATTGCAAAGGAAATAATGAATGAAAGGGTAAAAGCACCATTGTGGATCGGTTTGAGTTCAGCACTTTCCTTCTCTTACACGTGTTGCGTGAGCAATTCAAAACCTGCAATCTGTTACAAGATCGAATTGCATTTGTACATATTTTTTTACAGGCAAGGAGGGGAGGGAATGCAAATAATGTGTCACTAACCAGAAGCAATGCCGAGTATTGATTTTTATATTTGTTTAAGTGTTAATTTGACTTGGTTTGAATAAAAGTTTGAAGATTTGCAGTGAATATGTTTTGATGACGAAGCGTTGTTTGAGGAGGAACTTTTGACCTGTAAGCTACTGACACGTTACTTAGCCGTTACAAGCTTTTATCACAGTTTAGTTACCCTATCGTCCCACCCCTTCCCCCCACCCCTTCCCCCATGTTGATATTACAGTTTAACACATGATTGTTACCTCCGTCACCAAAGGTGGATGGAAGTTATGTTTTCATTCCTGTTTGGTTGTTTTTAGCAGGATATCTCAAAAAGTTACGGATAAATTCGGACACAACTTGGTGGATGAGTTTCGTAGGTGAAAAGAACAAGCTAATATCTATTTTACTTCAGTTTCAGATCCAGATCCGGCCTATCAGTGGGATACAAAATGTAAACTGTTCAGCCTGCTGGAGGTATGTGCTCTACCGAGTTCCGTCCCAGTTACCCCCATGTTAATGTCACCTTAACATGCCATTGTTCCACCAGGATAATACTGTGTGTTAACACGCCATCGTTGCCCCATGTTGATCTTGGTTTTCTTTCATATGCAGCACATGGTTGTGGGTAGCATAATTTGACGGGAGCGTGGCTGTGCCATTGATGCTGTGCCCCCTGTAGGCTCGATCAGGAATGTCATTTGTTCATGGTGTCGACGATATCTCACCTTTTCATGATTAAGGACACAGTGGGATCTTTAACCTCCAACAACTAACAGCAGCAGATGGTTCATCTGAGGGACGGCACACACTGATGAATCACCCTGAGAGCAAAACACCAGGATGGTAGTTCATAGCTGGGGCTGGATTTGAACCCAGGCTAGACAGCTAAAATGTGAGTATGTGTACCCCGACACTATCCCTCCTCCCCTGCCCGATGTTTGTTCGGTCATGTTAGTTGCATTACAACACAGCACTGTACCCCACTGTTAATGTCAGTTTACAATGCCATTGTCCCCCTCCCCCCACCCCCGCCCATCTCCCCTAATTTTAATGTCAGTTTTACACATCAGATAATGTCAGATATTGTTGGAATATGTTTAAACCGCAGCCGTGATGCTGACGCCCCCCCCCCCCCCCCCCCAGAATTTCCATGTTTTAAACGTTTCCCAGTGTGTACCCTGGTCAGAATAGGTACACCGTATCCCTGCGTGTCGTAAGAGACGACTAAGAGGGTTGGCGTCAGGAAGGGCATCCGGCCATAAAAACATTGCCTCAAAAAGAGAACCATGACAATCACAAGTACATATGGGCAGGGTGCAGCCCGGAGTGGAGATCGGTTTCTGAGGTTTGGGACATGGAATGTGGGGACAATGACAGGGAGATCAGGAGAAGTGGTGGAAGTATTGGTCAGAAGAAGAGTGGACATATGTTGTGTGCAAGAGACGAGATGGAAGGGAATTGGTGTGTAAATGGTGAAGGGTAGGCAGGGACAGAAATACAAGTTTGTGTGGCAAGGGTGCCCGGAGGGCGTGAATGGTGTTGGTGTCCTGTTTTCTGAGGAGTTTGTAGACAGTGTGGTGAGTGTGACTAGAGTGAGTGATAGGTTGATGATGGTGAAAATGATGATTGGAAAGCTCTTGGTGAACGTCATCTCGGGATATGCTCCGCAGGTTGGTCGAAGCGATGAAGAGAAGGACAAGTTCTGGTGTGCGATAGAGAAGCTGATGGAAAACGTGAAAGATGAGGAAGTTGTTGTGGTGGGAGGAGACCTGAATGGACATGTGGGAAGGAGTATGGATGGTTTTGAGGGAGTTCATGGGGGTTACGGATACGGTGTGAGAAATGGAGAAGGTGAAAGGATTTTGGAGTTTGCTGATGGAGCTGATTTGTTGATTTGTAATACTCAGTTCCAGAAAGAGGACAATAAGCTTGTTACATACACGTCAGGTGGGTCGACGACAACCGTTGAC
This sequence comes from Myxine glutinosa, assembly GCF_964187855.1. NCBI lineage: Eukaryota > Metazoa > Chordata > Myxini > Myxiniformes > Myxinidae > Myxine > Myxine glutinosa. The sequence continues at coordinate 46,880,351 of NC_136272.1, read as the reverse complement.
TACCTGATGGTGTGTCGGCGAGATAGGGGGCACCTCCGGGACACAAAGGTGATCCCGGGGGAGGAGGCTGTTTCACAGCACCACTTGGTTGTCTGCGACATAAGGGTGAAAGGTGCGAGGAGAGCTCGGCGGGTGAAGTACCAACCGAGAATGAAGGTGTGGAGGTTGAAAGAGGTGACAGTAAGGGAGGCATTAAAAGAGAGGCTGAGTAGGGTAGAGGATGATGTGGTTGAGCTTGAAAGTGGTTGGATGTCAATGAAAGCTAGTCTGTTGGGAGCCGTTGGTGAGGTATGTGGATGGACAAAAGGACCACCGAGGCACTCGGAAACATGGTGGTGGGATGTTGAGGTTGGAAAGAGGATTGACGAGAAGAGGAAGAAGTTCAAAGAGTGGCAGAAGGCGAAGGGTACGGGAGCAGAAACAGCAGAGCATGAAAGTTTTATAAGGCAGCCAGGAAGGCTGCAAAGAAAGAGGTAGCAAAGGCGCAGGAGGCATGTAGGAAAATGTTCGGAGAACGCTTGGATTCGGAAGAGGGTCAGAAAGCAGTATTCAGGATTGCAAAGCAGATAGCGAAAGAGAGGTGTGATGTGATGGGGGTGAGTTGCTTGAAGGATGAAGTGGGACAAATCGTTGTCGACCCAGATGGAATTAAAGGAAGATGGAAAAGATATATGGAAATGCTGTTGAATACAGAGAATGAATGGGATGGCAACATAGAGAGTAACCCAGTTTTAGGACCGGCAGAGAAGATAACTGAGAAGGAAGTTGAGGAAGCGATAAAAGCAATGAAGAGTGGAAAAGCGGGAGGGCCGACGGGAGTTGTGGGAGATATGTTGAAGGCAGCAGGAAGTTGGGGTGTGAAGAGAATGACAGAGATCTGTAATCTGGTGGTGAAAGAAGGCCGCATTCCAGTGGATTGGGAACTGAGTACCCTCGTCCCTCTATACAAGGGGAAAGGTGACCCTCTGGAGCAGGGGTCGGCAACCTTAGGCACGCGTGCCACCATTGGCACGCGGCAGCATAATCATTGGCACACTGGCGAAAGCAGTGCCCTCTCCGCTGCATGCCAAATCTCCTCCTGAACAGCCATTGGCTGTTGCGCGTGTTGCACTATAACAGTATTCCGGTGTGATAGTGCAAGGTGATGAGGTAGATGGATCAGAGCAGAGTCACCATTCCAATTCCAAATTATTTTACTGGAATAATAATCAAAGGTGCACAACATGAGATGCCGGCCTGGCACATTCAAACACAATATTCACGGCAACTGGATGTGCTGTAAGAACAGTGGTGTTGTTCACAGCAGATGGTCCAAGGCTGCATCTCCACTCATTATTATTATTCGGACTGGTTTCTGAGTTTTAATATTAATCTCATCATTATTCTGAATTGTATAATAATCGCAGATATAAAACAGGAGATACAGGCTTGGAGCCTTCCGATATGCCGTTAGTTCGTGGCAACCTGAGGTGGTGTAAGAGCGATTGTGTTGTTAACACCCGGTGGTCAGCGGCTGCATCTCCGCTCTTTTTTATCATTCAGGCTGCCTTCTGCGTTTTAATATTAATCTCGTCATTATTTTGAGTTTTTTAATGGGGTGGTAGTAATGAAAATGGGGGTAGTAGTTTTTCTCGTAACACGCGGCCTGTCTTATTTAGTTTGATTGACGGTACAGCCTCCCGCTCACATTTCCCACAGGAATTGCAGTGAAGCGGTTCAGGTTCGGTCGATGATGGCAACCCCGCTAGCTAAGAAAGCTGAAGTAAAGGTTCGGGCATTCCAGCCCTCATGGACAGAAGAGTGGGGTTTTGTTTTTCAGAAGGACCGTGCTGTGTGTACTTTATGTTTTGAAAATGTTTGTCGAACGTCGAGTGTTATGCGCCATTTTGAGACAAAGCACGAGAAAACTTTCAAAGATCAGGCAGACAAGGCAGAATCCATCAAACGTGCCATGTCCAGGTATAGGAAGCAAGCCAACACCCTCAAAATCTTTGCCATTGCTAAAAACCATGCGACTGAAGCAAGCTATCGCATTGCTCATTGCATTGTGAAACGCGGAAAGCCATTCACGGATGGCGAATATATTAAGGAGGCTTTTTTCTGTAGCTCAGAGGTTCTGTTTGAAGGCTTACCAAACAAAGAGACAATCAAATCAAGAATAAAAGATATTCCCATGCCAGCTAGAAGTGTTGAGCGACGCATCAAAGAAATGGCAGAAAATGTCAGCGTGCACCAAATAGCTGGGTTAAAAGATGCTGTGGTATTTAGCATTGCACTTGACGAGAGCGTGGACGTGAATGACATACCACGTTTGGCAGTCATGGCAAGATACTGTGATTCGACTGTAAGAGAGGAACTCTGCTGCTTAAAGCCAATGTCGGACACAACAAAAGGTGAAGACATAGCCAAGGTGTTTATGGAACATTTTGAGGAGCGATGGATTGACATCAGGAAGATTTTTGAAGTGACAACAGATGGCGTCCCCGCCATGGTCGGGAAACAGAGGGGAGCTGTCAGATTAATTGAGGAAAAAGTCGGTCACACCATCATGAAACTCCACTGCATAATACACCGAAAAACTCTGTGCAAAGATGTCAAATTCAGATCTTAATAAGGTTATGGCTATGGTAGTAAAGGTTATTAACTTCATAGTCAAGCGATCTGCTCTGACACACCGACAGTTCTAGTCCCTGCTCGAGGAAATGAACTGCACATACAAAGATATCCCTCTCCACTTAGCGGTTAGGTGGCTAGGCTGCGGAAAAGTTTTGGAGTGGTTTGTCAGCTGCTTTGATGCCATCAAGGCCTTCCTGGCTGAAAAGGACCGAAACTACCCAGACCTTGAGGACGAGAAGTGGGTTGTGAAACTTGTGTTTCTCACGGATATTACGGGACACCTCAATGAGCTCAATCTCCGACTGCAAGGTGCAGGGCAAACTGTTTTGGACATGTTTGACACATGGACGGCTTTTGTCGGCAAGCTAGCAATCTTTTCAAGCGATGTTGCTACCTCCACTTTCCGCTACTTCAGACACGTAAGAGAGCTGTCCTCGCAGCACAGCATCAGCACCGCTGAAATATGCAAATACATGAGCGAGCTTGAGTCGGAGTTCACAACACGATTTTGGGACTTTCAGAAGTATGGACCCATGTTCTCTTTCTTGATCAAGCCAGACAGCTTTGATGGACACGAATTGGATTTATCTCTGATAGACTGGTTGGATACACAGGACATGGAAATGCAGCTGATTGAGCCGAAGAGTTCAACACTGTGGGTGACTAAGTTTGCAGCACTACGGAAACGACTAGAAACCACGGCAGTGCAAGATCACGGAACCTGCATCTTCACCTGCTGGACATCCGTGCCAAAGAAGTTCAGCTGTCTCCGGAACGTTGCACTGGCTTTGCTGTCAGTCTTCGGGTCAACGTACCTCTGTGAGCAGATATTCTCACACATGAAGAACGTGCTCAGCCCCTCCCGCAGTCGTTTGACAACCAACCACTCCGAAGCATGTGTGCAACTTAAAGTGACTAACTACAACCCCCAGATAATGGCGCTCAGCAAAGGAAAGCAGGGCCAGGGATCACACTGACTGGTAGGCATCTGTTTATTTGTAGTACACATGGATTTGCATATGTAGCTGTTTGTCCATCTCTTTTTTCAAACTCAGATGTGGATGTTTTCATGAGGATGGCAGCATTCTTGTATAGTACTGGTATTTCTGTTTGATGCACTCTATTCTCCCTTTTTGACATTTGTTCCCAATGCAATACTTTGTAAATGAGTTACTGAAAGCAGTGTTTTGAAATGGGGTCCGTGCATATAATTTGTAACCTCATGGGGGACAAATTTTACAATGATAAAATGATCATTACAATGTCCTGATTATGAGAGATAAATGTTTCTTTAAAATGTTGTTGCCATGCATGTAGCCTATGTGGATGGAATAAAATTCCATGTCTGTTGGAAATATTTTTTTGATGTGGTGTCATAATTAAACTTAATGTTAAACTTAATGTTGATATGGCACACAAATTAACAAGAACATTTCAAACTGGCACTTCATGTCAAAAAGGTTGCCGACCCCTGCTCTGGAGTGTGGCTCGTACCGAGCGATAAAGTTATTGGAGCATGGAATGAAGGTATTGGAAAGGGTGTTGGAGAGGAGGATAAGGAAGAAAGTGAAGATCGACGAAATGCAGTTTGGATTTATGCCAGGAAGAGGAACGACAGATGCGCTTTTCATTGTGAGGCAGTTGCAGGAGAAGTACATGGATAAGAGGAAGAAGTTGTTTTTTGGGTTTGTTGATCTGGAGAAAGCATTCGATAGGGTTCCACGCAAAGTATTGACATGGGCATTGAGGAAGTTAGGAGTGGAGGAATGGTTGATCAGAGTAGTGATGGCAATGTACAAAAGAGCACGCACAGCTGTAAGGACGAAGGACGGGAACAGTGGTGAGTTTGAGGTGAAGGTGGGAGTGCATCAGGGGTCGGTACTAAGTCCACTACTATTTGTAGCTGTGATGGAGGTGCTGGCTCAGACCGTAAAGGAGGGTTTACCGTGGGAGTTGTTGTATGCAGATGATCTGGTGTTGATTGCAGAAAGTATGGATGGACTGAAGGAAAAGATGAACAAGTGGAAGGAATGTATGGAGACAAAAGGTCTGAAGGTGAATATCGGAAAGACAAAGGTGATGGCAAGTGGTAAAGCATGTGGTGAGGTGGAAAGAACTGGGAAGTGGCCGTGTGCTGTGTGCAGGAAGGGTGTCGGAGTGAACTCCATTCAATGTACAATGTGTGCTGAGTGGGTTCATCAAAAATGTAGTGGTCTGAGAGGGTCATTAACCAGTGTGGCAGCTACATTCAAATGTAAGGTGTGCACAGAGGGAGCTGCAGATGGAGGAAATGTTGAGTTGGATCTTGGAGACGGCGTGAAGCTGGAAGGTGTGAAAACATTTTGCTACCTCGGAGACATGCTGAATGGAGAAGGTGGATCAGACTCGGCAACGGTTGCTCGAGTGAGATGTGCATGGAAGAAGTTTCGGGAACTGAGTGGCGTGCTGATGAGGATGAGAGTGTCGCTGAAGCTGAAGGGAAAGGTGTATGCTGCATGTGTGAGAAGTGTTATGATTTATGGGAGCGAGACATGGGTAATGAACGTAGAGCAGCAACGAAGGCTGGAAAGGGTGGAAATGCGAATGGTTCGATGGATGTGCGGAGTATTGTTGAGAGAGAGGAAGACAAATGATGAATTGCGAAAGATGATGGGAATATTGCCTGTGATTGATGCTGTGAAGAGGAACAGGTTGAGATGGTTTGGTCATGTATTGAGGAAGGATGAAAGTGACTGGTTGAGAAGAGTGATGGAAGTTAATGTAGAAGGAAGTAGAGGACGGTGAAGACCGAGAAAGACTTGGCTAAAGATGGTGGAAGAAGAAATGCGGGCAAGGGGGTTAACAAGGAGAGATGCAGAAAATAGGGCAAAATGGAGAAGATTGTCATGGGGACCGCAAGGCTAACCCCCGCTCTAGCAGGGAACATGGCCTTAAAATGCATGTTGTTGTGTGTTGTTTTACACATCATTGAATATAAAATGAATGAATGATCGTTTTAAGGCCATTTTCCCCGCTAGAGTGGGGTTTGGCCTTGCGGGCCCCACGACAATCATGGTTCCCTGTTTGAGGCAATGTTTTTTTTTATGGCCGGATGCCCTTCCTGACGCCAACCCTTGGTCGCCTCTTACGATGCGCAGGGATGCGGTGTACCTATTCTAAGCCGGGGTACACACCGGGATCATTCATCCCAGCAAGCTGGTACTCAATTTGCCGACCTCGGAAGTACGACAGGCTGAGGCAACCCCCCTGGCGTTAATTCAGCGATCGACGGATTCGAACCCAGGATCCGAGGATCCCAAGCCGGCACCCTAACCGCTAAGCCAACACCAGACACATCATTGATCGTCATTATTGGTGTCACACCTGAATATACTGTTGCCGTCTGTCCCCCACCTCTTGTTAATATCGTGGTTTAACACGACATTCTTTGTTCATGTTGATGTCGGTTTAATGTCATTGTTCCGTCTGTTAATGTCGGTTTATTAACACACCATTCTTCCCCCATGTTAATCCTGCGGTTTAACCGCCATTGTTCCCTTGTGTTAAAGTAATTGCCCTGCGCTCGTGAAGCGAAAATCAGGGTTAGGCATTCGTTCGTGCGTACGTATGTAAGTGCGTGTCTGCATTTTAAAAATTCATTTTCTCAGCAATCGTTGGTCCGATTGACGCTGAATTTTACCATAGGAGCGCCTCCGCCTGTAGAATTTTTTTTATTCATAATTATGACGTCACAGGTCACGTGGTACGGTCGCCATCTTGGAAAAACGTGACACCTATATTTCCCGAACTGCTCGATGGAAGAAAAGTTGAAACAAGGCTCATTTTCAAGTTTCACCATGGGGAATAAGCTACGACGATGATGACTTCATTGGTGCGTTCATTATGACGTCATAATTCGACAAGTAAAATGCTTGATCTGATCAGTATGAAAAAAAAAAGTTTCCTCTGCAACTGAGTCCGATGGACAGAAAATTTGTACCATAGGAGCGCCTCCTCCTGTAGAATATTTTAATGAAAATAATAACGTCATAGGTCACGTTGTACAGGCGCCATCTTGGAAAAATCAAAAAATGTTGTGCCTACATTTCTCTGAAACTGCTCCATGGAAAAATTGAAACGGCTCATTGTCAAATACTCCCCATGGGGAATAATATATGTCAATTATGATGTCATCGGTACCTTATTTAAGATGTCATAATTTGACAAGTACAACGCTTGATTCGATCAGTATGAATTGTTTTGTCTCTGCAATTCTTGGTCCGATTGACACAAATTTTTCACCATAGGAGCACCTCCTCCTGTAGAATATTTTAATGATAATTATGATGTAAGAGGTCACGTGGTACAGGCGCCATCTTGGAAAAACTGAAAAATGTTACACCTCTATCTCCAAAACCGCTCCATGGAAAAAAAAAAAATGAAACGTGGCTCATTGTAAAGAACTCCACATGGGGAATGGATGTTGTTAATGATGACGTCATTGGTGTCGTAATTATGACGTCATAATTTGACATGGACAATTCTTAGTCTGACCAGTTTGAAATTTATTGAGCTTGATCTTTGCAACAATTATATTGGAGGATTTAAATTTATGATGTAATCGCTCACGTGGTCTGGCAGCTATATTGGATCAAAGAAAAAGAAAAAAAACGTTCAAAAACAGAAGAGTTGGCTCGTGCAAAGTTGACTGCGCAGGGTAAGTATTCTCAGAATACCATCTAGTTTTAACATTCGATTGATCCCTGATGTTAACCTTGGTTTAACAAGCCATTGTTCCCCAACGTTAACATCACTATTAACATGCCATTCTTTCGCTTTATTAATGTCAGTTTTACCTGTCATTTACCTTCCTAATCCCCTCCACTCCCCCCTGCCCTCCCCTGTGTTAACATCCACTTAGCACGCCATTATTTCCGTAGGTTTACGTTTCAGTTTAACAAGCCATCATCCCGTCATGTTTATGTTTGTTAAACATGCCATTGTTCATAACACGGCAAAAAACAATATATAGCACAAGATTTCAAAACGTTGTGGATTGATTCGGACGAAACTTTGTGGACAGATTGGGTAGGTGACAATAACTAACCGATTGGATTTTGTTTCAGATCCAGATGCAGAACTGGCCTATCGTTGAGCAGGAAAACATAAACCTCCCCTCTCTGGACAAATTATTTTCCTTCACGTCCATTCATGGTGTCAAACCTCCCCATGTCAGTGCCATCTCTCTCCATGTCAGTGCCATCTCTCTCCATCTGCTCCACCCTCGTCCTGCCCCCTCTAAACTTCCACCTCATCCTGCCCCCTCCTAGCTTCGCTCCCTCCCCACATCCCCTGGCTTCTCCTTACCCCACCCCCTCTCCTTTGCACATCCATATGTCCTATCAGCAGCTTCTCTCCCCCTGTCCCTGACTGTGTGGACCTCAAACATCCAGGGCCTGCATTCCAACTTGACATCTCTCAGTGTAGGTGGCTGCTGATAAACCAGACATAATCTGTTTAACAGAATCCTTCCTCCCACAGGATGTCCCTGACTCCTTAATGTCTCTCCCTGGCTATTGCTGTTTAATGAACCTGGACCCTGTCCTGGCGGCGCAGTTGTGCTGTTCATCAAAAACTCCATTTTCCAGTGCGTACTGCTCTTACCTCTTCCCCTCCGCTGACTTCCCCTCCACTGTTGTACTGTCCTCCAAACAGTGACGACTCCATATCCATCTCTCTCAGACAACATGGACCAACTTTTAACCACTCATCCCAACTCTCTCTTCCTCATATGTGGCGATTTAAATTGTCACCTTGCAAATTGGCTGTGTTGGTCCTTCTTTCACCAGCCATGGCACTCCTGTAAAGGACTTGTGGCGCCATGGGACTGACTCAAACCATGAATGTGTCCCCAACCCCTCATTCTCTGTTCCCCACCCTCCCCAGTCATACCCAAACTGCTCCTGGATTCTTTGTCTTTTGCACCTGATAATGGGGAAAAGCTTCTGGCAAATCCATCATTGCCATCTACTTTTAACCAAAGCTGTTCGCTGTTGAAACCAAAGCGTTCAGAATCATTGGAATCTCCCGCGATGACGCTATCTCCGAGGGCCTTTCACTTAATCACCGCAGGCAGGTTGGTGGTCTTTCCGTCTTCTACCGACTCCTCTCCGGCCTTGCTCCCCCAGCTCTCTCTGGGCTCTGTCCCCCAAATATTCCTGCAGGTCGCACTAGATCTGCCTGCAACCCTCTTATGGTTAAACTGCCAAAATCAAGACTCTCTGCTCACCTTCACTCCTTCATTCCTCTTTTATCCCGCCTCTGGAACAAACTCCCTCACTCTCTTCAATCCCACTCCTCCCTCCAGGTCTTTAAAACGGCTGTTCACCACCATCTCTTATCTTCCCCAATCCAAAACCTTGATCTTTTCTACCCCCGCTAATTTCACCCCAAATCCACTTTTTTGAGGTGACTTTTGACTTCTTTCCTGGAAGTCCTTGGTGTCCTTGCGTTTTATACCTATCCTGCCTCCCCCCAGGCCCTCCCCCTCCAAAAACATATCCCGATGTCCCTGCTCTCAAATGTTGTGTTTGTGTGCTTCCTCCCCTTCTCTCCCCATCTTGTCGACCGCTCCCCTTTTTATATACTTTGTTTGCTTGTTTGTTTGATTTGTTTGTTTGATAAATGTTAGCTCTTTCAAGAGCCTCGACTCTGTATACAAAAAAAAAAAAAAAAAAAATTGCAGTTGATATAAAATCATTACTTTTCACCAACAGCCTCATCTCAGATCATCAGTTCAGATTCAGATCTGGTCTCTATCTTGGACATGCTTCTTCTACTCTCCCAACAATGGATGGAGGCTCTCAATATCAGTCATTATGTGATGTATCTATCTGGATTCTGGATACATCCCAAACTGTGCCTATGGAATACAAAGCTAACTCTACTCTTCGATTACTGACTTCCTCCACTCTTGTAGCCAACGTGTCGCTCTCGACGGGATCCTTTCTTATCCTCTCCCTGGCAAGGCTAGAGTTCTCTAAGGCAGCGTTCTAAGCCCCACCATATTTCTAATCTTCATCCATGATCTCTCTGAATGGAGAATGATGATGATCTGATGAATGAGATAAACATGCTGAATGGAGAAGGTGGATCAGACTCGGCAACGGTTGCTGGAGTCAGATGTGCATGGAAGAAGTTTCGGGAACTGAGTGGTGTACTGATGAGGAGGGGAGTGTCGTTGAAGTTGAAGGGAAAGGTGTATGCTGCATGTGTGAGAAGTGTTGTGACTTATGGGAGCGAGACATGCGTAATTAATGTAGAGCAGCAACGAAGGCTGGAAAGGGTGGAAATGCGAATGGTTCGGTGGATGTGTGGAGTATCGTTGAGAGAGAGAGGAAGACAAATGATGAATTGCGAAAGATGATGGGAATAGAGCCTGTGATTGATGCTGTGAAGAGGAACAGGTTGAGATGGTTTGGTCATGTGTTGAGGAAGGATGAAAGTGACTGGTTGAGAAGAGTAATGGAAATGAATGTAGAAGGAAGTAGAGGACGGGGAAGACCGAGAAAGACTTGGATAAAGGGGGTGGAAGAAGAAATGCGGGCAAGGGGGTTAACAAGGGGAGATGCAGAAAATAGGGAAAAATGGAGAAGATCGTCATGGGGCCCGCAATGCTAACCCCCGCTCTAGCAGGGAAATGGCCTTAAAATGCCTGTTGTTGTTGTTGCTGTTGTTGTTATCAATGATCTCTCTGTCTCTCTGGAAAAATAATCTTCACCTTTCACCAACCACACTAACATATCCCACGGGATTGTCTTTCATGAAAAGGCGAGTTTTCGCCGACATCTTCAGCAAATTACAGTTCCGCTCAACGTTCGTGAAAAACTAGCTGGTTCGTGAAAGACCTGTGCGAATTCTCCCCCGCCTTCCATCCTACAAGAATAACATGGTGGGAATAACTGGAGCCGTTAAAAAAAAATGGTGGTAGTGGTAGTTGTGTTGCTGAGATGTACATGTCCATACGCTGAGCTCCCGTCCCCTTTCTCAATCCATCCCTTTGTTTGCATGTGTACATTTCTCCTGAGGTGGTCTTAGTCGAAGTAGCTCAAGTATAATTTTTACCTATACAGTTTGTGTCACCCTGCAGAAGTCTTCACATGCTTTGCATGTAGTGTCCTGCAGGAAATGACACCAATTGGAGTTCATGTTAAGCTTTTGTCCGGGATAATGTCAAAGGGCAAAGCATTTTGTAAGATTTTTGATGCTAAATATTCTGTTGGTTTTCAAATTTGCTATTTCCCTTGGTTTGTGTTCAAGAAAAGGAAAATGACACCTGACACAGCATTGCTCAATTTTAACCACAAGTTGTGATTTATTAACTGCATGTTGGAATGCTACACGCTTGCCAGCGTACACCATGATTGGTTGTGTAACACCAGGGCTTTTGTTCTCCATCTGGGTTTCGGCAGAAGTTGCTTTCCAGGCCCCTGTGAAAAAAAAACAAGACAAGATTGTATTTTATTTTCTCAAAATTCAAGGCTTTTAATTTGCTTGTGTTCAAAATTAAACCTAAACAAGCAGACAAATCAAGAACTGCACTCTGTAGAGCACATACCCCCACCAGGCTGAACAGTTTACGTTTTGTATCTCACCGATAGGCCGGGTCCAAGTCCAGACTAACCAAAATCGAATCGATTTGTCCTCGTCACATGACCAACATGTCCACCAAATTTAGTCCTTATCCGACCACAACCTTTTGAGATATCCTGCTCACAGACGGGGGTCAAAACATAACCTGTGTCCACCTTTGGTGGTTTGCCATTGCCTTCCCAGCAGGAGTTGGGGCAGGAATTCGGAATTTGTTCAGGGTGCTGGCGATAGATCCCTAACTCTTCACGAAGGACACCATGGAGATCTTTACCAACCAGCCACAAATTCCGGCAGAAGGGAAGCCGAGTTTAACGTCCTTCCGGGGGATGGCACACACCTTTTGTAACACCGGGATGACAGCTTATAGCTGGGTTGGGATTCACACCCAAGCTAGGCAGCTTTAGAAACGAGTGTGCATACCTCCAAATCATCCTGCCCACAAGTTAAGGAAGTAGTTGGTCACAATAGAAGCATGGTCGAAGCATGCCAACACAAATCTGTGAGATGCACCTTACAGCTTCCTGTACCACTGTGAACCTTAGAATTTGAAAAGCCAATGCAAATATGTTTCCCCCAAAAGCATTAAAATTAAGCATAGAGATGAGAGGGAAGGAGTGGGGGGAGGGTGGGGGGCACAGCATGTAAGGAGGGGAGGATCAAAGGAAGTAAATGTCCACCAGTATTATGTTATATCTGCATGCTTCATTGTGTGCAAACGTTTTGTTCCTGGTAATCCACTCCTACAACTGCATCACGTTTAAGTAGGGCGAGCCAACAGTATTGATCAACCACTTCCAACTGCCGATGGTGTATCGACCGAGGATCTAGTAAATGGTGCTGGTTTTTCACAGCAAAGGGTGCGGTCATCTGAACACCCCATTGAAATATCCTCCCCATGAAAACCTCTCTTCCTTTGTGCAGATGACTCCATATTGTGTCATACAATACCCCCATCCCTCTGCTAGGCAAACTGCAGATGTCTCTCTGGTCGTCTGGAATTGATTCGATGCTAGTCTGATACATGGAACATCTCCTTTAATTCAAGAAATTCTCACTGTCTCACCCTGCCACCCACAGACAGCATCCTCCATCGATCAAAGTCTCTTTGGGAAATCACAGTTACAGTCTACAAGGCCGTTGTCCATAGCTTGATGGAGTACTCCTCTCCCCTAGTATATGCCCTGACGTTCCAGCATCACGTATTACACCTGGATTCTGTGGAATCTAAAGCTCTCAGCATTATTGAAATCTTCTGCGATGAGGCCGAAGCATAAGGTCTGTTGCTGTACCATCACGGGAAGGTTGTTGGTCTGTTTCCTACCGCATCTTCTCCAATATTGCTGCCTCAGCCCCCCTCCCCCTCCTCAACCCCAACAACTCTAGGATGTGTGCGTTCTTCCAATAACCTTCTCCTGGTTAAACTTTCAAAATCCAGGCTAACTCCTCACCTCAACTCTTTTGTTCCTAGCTTGTCCCATCTATGAAAATGCTTTCCAAAGGCCATTCTTTCCCACTCTTCCCTTCAAGACTTCAGGTAGACAGTGCACCACCGCATCATGTCATCTGCCCTATCCAGACGCATGGTCTTTATTACCCCCCATTGCTACCATTAGTCTTTCCTAATCCAACTCATACTTGCTGGTTTCAGTGTTTCCTCTCCTTCTGCGAGTACTTCATACTTCTCTCTTTCATTTTCCTGTTTATGCATTTCCATGCTGGCTGTGCTCAATTGTTGCCATGCTGCCCTCCTGTGTTATTTGCTCTTTTGCACTGATGAAGGGTTAACACCCAAAACGTCAGCTTCTCCCTGCTTCCCATGGCACTAAACATACCATCAGCATTCCGTTTATTCCACCGAGCATTCTGCTGTCGGTTCAACTTTGCTCTTCCATGAGCCTTGGTCTTGTTCTCTTGCTGTTCTCTGTTTTTTTTTTTTTGGGGGGGATACACAGTCCAAAGCTCGTGGAAGAGCATTTGTTTGTTGTGTGAGCAAATCTCACTGTTTTTGCATATTTGCTGTGTGAACCTTTTTCATGTGCTTTACTTGCAAACCTGAGTATTGCAGCTGAAACGTTTACGTTTTTACAAAGCAGGTTTAAGCACAAACAACACTCGCCCATAATGAGAGAATTGCTTACTTGCAGGGGTATCTCTCTGCGGTGCGGTCGTGCTCGTGAGGATATTGATCATCCCAGCGCTGGCAAGTCTGTCCTGAGAGGGTTGTAGAAACTTGTCCCCGATACGTTGTACCCATCCCGCGGGTGCAATTCATTGTGAACTCAATAAGAGGGGGTTTATCCTCTTTTAGGTAAAGGGTGCACAGTGGGACAAATGGCAAAATAATAAGTCAATATAATGCAAGTTTTTTTGAACATATAATGTATGTATGTGTGTTTTTCTTTGCGTATATGTCGGGAGGAATCGAGATGACCTCTAATTATGAAGCATCACAAACTCTTTATGCAAAAAAAGTACACACACACACACACACACACACAAACAATCAATAAGTGACGTAATCTGCCCAGAATGCTCGGCGTGCATGTGCAGAAGCCCTGAGAAGTAGCAGTCTTCAGGGCATTTTAGCATGTATCGTGTGTGCGAGATAAGGATTTTTAGCTAAAATTGCTCACAAAGCTTCTAAAATAAGCTGAAAATACTTGGAAAAGTACCTGAGAGAAAGGCATGTACCTCTGCATAACGAATGAGTTATAGAACTTTGTCAGCTCACCAAAAAGGCTGAGATCTTGCAGCTGTTCCCACTGCAAACTCCAGACAATGTGGACCAGTGCAAGGCCCCAACTGTGGATGGGCACATTCTACCCAAACCCCTGACCATCACTGCCAGTGGGTGGATTTTAAACCTTACGGGAGTGCCTGCTGTGAACGTGGCAGGCTTGGTTATTTATTTAATGGACGTCTGCAATTGGAAAGACAGTGACTTAGACGAATTGTTACCAACCTTTTGACAAAGGACATCTTTATGATGTGAAAATCCACAGTTTGTGCCAGCTATATTTACATGGGAGCCAGGTGTACCAGGTAGACCTTACTGAGCGCAACACCGTATCTGTTTTAGGTGCTTCTGAACACCGATGGGAAGGTTATATCTGTTGCTTGCAAACGCACAGGGTAAGTTTCAAAGCAACTTTTTTTAAATGGTGACATTTACTATTTCTCATGTTTGGGGTGGGGTGGGGGAGTGAGCTGTGAGGGCTGGTAGAAGTATTTTGTTTGTTTGATTCAGGGGCCAAAGGATAAATTAGAAAGCATCTCAAAATGCAAAGCCCATCCGCATCCACTTTGCACTCAAATAAAACTATGAAAATGACGGTTTAAAATGTATATTTTATTCATTCGTTTTTTCATTATAAAGGTTTGTTGAAGATTTTATGACAAAAGCTCAATTGGTTAAAAATGTTAGGGCCAGGACAGACACACTGAAGATCAACGGTAAATAAATAAATAAAACTTGGGAGCGATTAAAATAATCTTACTATAATTCACCAAATGTCTGTCTGTCTGTTTGAAGGTACCGTAAAAACTGCTGAACCGATCGCAAAGATATTTTGGGTGGATAATCCTGGGATCCCTGGGAGTAAAATAGGCTATTTAGTTTTCCAAATTTCAGCTTTGGTCTCCAGCATTCTCAGGTTTGGACTTCCGCATAACAATCGCGTTCGCATAACGTTCATTGTGACGATGTTCTCATTGTGACGATGTTGTGACAATGTATGTGTTCACGGTAGTGTTTGACGTGACGGTGTGAACGTAATTTCGTAATGTTTTTCGTTTCGTAATCCTTTGATGAACGTTTAATGCCCTTCGATGTCCGGGGCCGCACGCGCGCTACACTGGATGGGCCAGCGTGTACCTTGCCCTTCGCCGTCGGGCTCGGGTAAACCGCTGAGCCCCATCCGTGATGGGGACTTGGGCTTGAGACAGTGTCCCAAGAACGAGGAATTCCCAGTAAGCGCGAGTCATTAGCTCGCGTTGATCAAGCCCCTGCCCTTTGTACACTCCGCCCGTCGCTACTACCGATCGGTCGGTTTGATAAGATCCTCGGATCAGCCCCTGCACGGGCCGTTCTCGGCTCGTGCCGGTGCACCGAAAAGATGAGCGAACTTGACTGTCTAGAGGAAGTAAAAGTCGGAACAAGGTTTCCGTCGGTGAACCTGCGGAAGGATCATTATCGGGACAACGCGAGATGCGAGACGTACGTGGTACGTAATCGTCCATGTGCTGTTTTGCCATGTACTGTTTAGATTTTGATGATTTGCTTGTGATGTGATTCAACGGATGTTTATATGAATCGTTTCAAATAAAAAAGCCTTCAATTTCTGATATTTTACCTTTTCATTTGGGCTTCCCAATTGAAGCCCCGCCCATAGGGCGGGTACTGTTGCTGGTAATAATAATTTGGCGTCTCATACCCACACACGGTGTTACTTTGACATTTTGACCCACTTATCAAGGTCTTCTACTCTTCTTCATATTCTCATAAGGGTTTGTTGAAGATTTGATGACAAAAACTCAAATGGTCAGACAATCATTGGTATTGTGGGATTGGAATTGGGGTGAAAGGGTAACAGAGTTATTGCCCCCTGTCGCACAGCGGAGCGAAAGGGGGACTATGGTTTTCCCCTCCGTCCGGGCGTGCATGTTTGCGTGTGGGCGTGCGTGCGTAAGTGAAGGACCGCATTCGAATTTGGTGTGTGGGTGCAACCCACGTCAAAATCCAAGATGGCCGCCGCCATGTATGTCTGAACCTTGTGAGATGAATATCTTGAAAAATAAGCGAAGTACCAACTTCTAATTTGGTGTGTGGGTGTACCTCGGCATAAGGAAGAAAGCTATTGAAAATTGGGTCGCCACGTCAAAATCCAAGATGTCCGCCACCATATATATGTCTGAACCTTGTGAGCGAAATATCTCGAAAAATAAGCGAAGTACCAACTTCTAATCTGGTGTGGCTGTATCTAGGCACAAGGAAGAACACTGTTTAAAATTGGGTCGCCACGTCAAAATCCAAGATGGCCGCCACCATATATATGTCTGAACCTTGTGAGCGAAATCTCTTGAAAAATAAGCGAAGTACCAACTTCTAATCTGGTGTGTGGGTGTATCTCTGCATAAGGAAGAACGCTATTGTAAATTGGGTCGCCACGTCAAAATCCAAGATGGCCACCACCATATATATGTCTTTTTTTTTTTCTTTTTTTTTTTCTTTTTTTTTGTATACTGAATCGAGGCTCGTGAAAGAGCTAACATTTACTTCACAAACAAATCGACCAGACAAACAAAATACACAAAAAGAGGGAGCGGAAGACAAGATGGGGAGAAAAGGGGAAGCACACAAACACAACATCCGAGAGCAGGGAGATGTGTGGAAGGGAGAGGGCCCGGGAGGAGGAGGCATGGGAAGGGGGGGGGGGGGGGGGAAGGAGAAGTATAAAGCACAAGGACACCAAGGACTTCCAGGACAGAAGTTGGTATTTCAAAAAGGGGAATTGGGGTGAAATTAGCGGGGGTAGAAAAGATCAAGGTTTTGGATGGGGGAGGATAAGAGATGGTGGTGAACAGCTGTTTTAAAGACCTGGAGGGTGCAGTGGGATTGAAGAGAGTGAGGGAGTTTGTTCCAGAGGCGGGAGAAAAGAGGAATGAAGGAGTGAAGGTGAGCAGAGAGTCTTGATTTTGGCAGTTTAACCAAAAGAGGGTTGCAGGCAGATCTTGTGCGACCTGTAGGAATATTTGCGGGACAGAGCCCAGAGAGAGCTGGGGGGGGGGGGGCAAGGCCAGAGAGGAGTCGGTAGAAGACGGAAAGACCACCAACCTGCCTGCGGTGAGTGAGTGAGAGGCCCTTGGAGTTAGCTTCATCGCGGGAGATTCCAATGATTCTGAATGCTTTGGTCTGAACCTTGTGAGTGAAATATCTTGAAAAATAAGCAAAGTACCAACTTCTAATCTGGTGTTTGGGTGTATCTAGGCACAAGGAAGAACGCTATTGAAAATTGGGTCGCCACGTCAAAATACAAGATGGCCGCCACCATGTATGTCTGAACCTTGTGAGCGGAATATCTTAAAATAAGCGAAGTACCAACTTCTAATCTGGTGTGTGGGTGTATCTAGGCATAAGGAAGAACGCTATTGAAAATTGGGTCGCCACGTCAAAATCCAAGATGGCCGCCTCCATGTATGTCTGAACCTTGTGAGTGAAATATCATATCATAGCATGTTTTCTGCGTCTTCCACTTTGTCAACTCGCATCACTTCACCTAGGCGTAACGCTTGTTTCAATTATTAAATGCCCAGCATAAGGCGTGTGGTATTTGTGTGCAAGGACGAAAACGTTAAAGTATGTCCAGATATTTAACTGTGATCCCTCCATTCTGTAATGTGTCTGGTTCGATTATCCCTTGTTAAGCCTTTAAATATTTTCCTCTGTTATCTGTCCTTCATCCAAATCCAAGACCGTTTTCTGCCTACTTCCCCCACCCACCGTTCCCAAGCCGATCGGGCTATCATGGGTGCGGGGTATTATTATTGTATTGGATGGTTATGGTACGGTACTGTACATTAATTGTGAAATACTGTCTGTAAAAACGTGCTTCTCTCCTCCAATCTCCCCTCCCCTATTTATTAAATCCGGTTTTACCTTTGTGTCGGCTGGTTTGTGGTTCATAATTAGGATATTAACCCAGCGTGGTGAAAAAGCATGACCATGGGAAATTGGCACCATTACCTTGCAGGAGGCTTTATAAACCACCGCTAGATTGTCTGGGCCACCGCTTGGGCTAATCTTGTCAGACTGACGATCCAGCTGAAGCGATAGACTCTCGCTCACACTATCTGTACGTTGAAAACCAAAATAAAGATATATTTGGTTTCCTGGTGGATGGTGTATGGTTTCTTTTGATGGTTCGTCGCTAAATTGTTGATCGTACGGGTGGAGGATTTGATTTGGAGTCCCCCAGCGGTCAAGCATAATGTTATGCATTTAAAGGCAACAGAGGGTCATACATACACTACATGACCAAAAGTATGTGGACACCCGAACATCACACATCTCATTCCAAAATCATGGGCCTTAATATGGAGTTGGTTTCCCCTTTGCTGCCATAACAGCCTCCACTCTTCTTGGATACAAGATCGAGGCTTGTGTGAGAGCTAACATTGATCACAAAAAGACAAACTGACACATAAAACATATGATAAAGGGAGCGGGAGACAAGATGGAGAGCAGGGACATCGGGAGAACTGTGGGAGGAAAAGGGGGGTTGGGGGTGGGGGGGGGGGGGAGAGGCAAAAAAAACACATGGACATTGCTAGGAATTCCAGGAAAGAAGTCGGTATTCAAAAAAGTGGATCTGGGGTGAATTAACTGGGGTAGAAAAGGTAAAGGTTTTGGATGGGGGAAGATAAGAGATGGTGGTGGACAGCTGTTTTAAAGACCTGGAGGGAGGAATGGGATTGAAGAGAGTGAGAGAGTTCGTTCCAGAGGCGGGAGAAAAAAAGAATGCAAGAGTGAAAGGGATGAGGAATGGAGCGGCAGAGAGTGGAGTCATAAGCAAAGAGAGAGAGGATTTTCCAGAGAGTCAGAGAGATCATTGATGAAGACCAGAAAAAGCACACGGCCCAGAACACTACTTTGGGGAACGCCAGCCAGAACAGGAAGGGGCGATGAGAGAATATTATTTTGATCATGTGGTGCATATGGTTTGACTCTGTTTCAAACCAAATTCAGTGATTCTTCACCAAAATCTTCCTGAAATATGGGACTTTCAAAATGACGTATGAATGCAAACGAGGCCTTTTGCGCATGTGTTGTGGGGTGAAATTAGTACCATTATCATGAGTTACCATTGACACATTTTTCAGCAACTCACTTCTGCTAGACTGGAGCTTTTAACCTGTCGTTGCTAGGGTGAAATCCAAGTCAAATAGTCTAGTAAACGTAATTTTCAGCATTTAGACGAGGCAGTGGCAATATCAGAAGGGTCAACCATCATTTTAAACCATAACCACCATAACATTTTACATCATCTCGACCAATCATATTTGCTGCTCGCAGAGCACGCCCATGTCCTTTATCCTCAAGACTGCATGGGGGTTCTATGAACTCTCTAGTTCTTAAAGGGTTATTTTGCATTTGGGGAACTTCTGCAAGGATTGTTTGCAATTAAGCTTCATTGAGACCATGTCCTTACATACCACAACAACAAACAGGCATTTAAAGGCCATTTTCCCTGCTAGATCAGGGGTTAGCCTTGTGGGCCCCATGACAATCTTCTCCATTTTGCCCTATTTTCTGAATCTCCCCTTGTTAACCCCCTTGCCCGCATTTCTTCTTCCACCACCTTTAGCCAAGTCTTTCTCGGTCTTCCCCGTCCTCTACTTCCTTCTACATTCATTTCCATCACTCTTCTCAACCAGTCACTTTCATCCTTCCTCAACACTTGACGAAATCATCTCAACCTGTTCCTCTTCACAGCATCAATCACAGGCTCTATTCCCATCATTTTTCGGAATTCATCATTTGTCTTCCCTCTCTCAACGATACTCCACACATCCACCGAACCATTCGCATTTCCACCCTTTCCAGCCTTCATTGCTGCTCTCCGTTCATTACCCATGTCTCGCTCCCATAAATCATAACACTTCTTACACATGCAGCATACACCTTTCCCTTCAGCTTCAACGACACTCCCCTCATCATCAGCACGCCACTCAGTTCCCGAAACTTCTTCCATGCACATCTCACTCTAGCAACCGTTGCCGAGTCTGATCCACCTTCTCCATTCAGCATGTCTCCGAGGTAGCAAAACTACTATATTGTATTACTATATTATTATTATTACTATATTATTGTAAAACGACTATATTACTACTATATTGGGGAGAACTGGCATGTACCATTAAGTTGGTGGGTCCCCTCGAAGGGCAACACCATCACCATGCGGCATCGATGGTGGTGCAAGTGGCTTTGCTGGTCAACAACACCTTTAACTTGGGAAGAGGTACAACACCGGCCAACGGACGAATGTATCTCTCCCAGGAATGAGAGATCGTGATGGCAACCATCCATCACAAAGATGCATTCCCTCAAATGGTCCTCTACAGGCAAGCACTTGTCAAATCCGTGGGGCTCCTGTCACTTGTCCTGTCACTTCCTGTCACATGTCCTGACATACCATGGACTTAAAATGATTTTCTCTTGAATGAAACACTCTTGGAGTTTGGCTTGACAGGCACTGATTGATGGATCGAATAGGCATGTCTATGTTTATGTACAAAAAAGCTAGTTTTATTTCTTTTCTTCTTTCTTGTGTTATTTGCCAAACAATTTGGGTTCTCTTTTGAGCTGCTCTGCTTTCTTTGTGTTTGTATGTTTCTTCTCTCCAAGCATAATGAGACTTCCCATTCCTATTGGCTGGTTGCCTTAAATAGTACAACCCCAAAGTAGTTGATCGCATGTTTAAAAAGAATGGAGCACTGACAAATAACTACAAGTTAGCAACTATTGTGCAGGCTTCATGGACATAATGGCCTTGTTGTAAACGAACATATACTGTTATATTAAATGCCCCAAAACATCAATCCATAGTTATCTCAAAAGGAACAGCATATTGGTGTAGAAAGTGCGAGGGAGAAAGCATACTGCAGGGAGGGACGTCACAGTATTCCCATCGCTGAAATGGGCTCTTCGTGTAACACCATGGTCTGAGCTCGTTGTCAGGATTCCGGCAAAAATTCTCTCGCAAGTCGCTCTTCGGGTACCTGTGGAAGGATCGTTTTGATTAATTCGTCTCAGCTTGTATTTGTTGAAAAAAGGCCTGATTCTTCACTTCTTGCATCGGGGCTGTTGCAGCACACAGAGGTCAATTTAAAAAAGTCAATGCTCTACTGCTCAGCAAATGCAAACTATTTCAACACTCGATGCAGCATTTACAACCCACGATCAATATTTATAAGCCGCCGTTGGACTTGGTCCAAAACGGGGGCTTATGGATTGGGTCTCGTCCGTCTTATCTGTCCGTGCGTGCGTCTGCAACCATATCTCAAGCAATTATGGACCAATGTTGTTCATACTTGGCAGAACGACAATACATGATGGTATACATTTGCGCATCATTTTGTTTTGCGATGCGATCAAAGATGGCCGACCTGCGCCCATTTTTGGTTCACAAGTTATCAAACAGAGTGGCCACTATATTCGGTGTGTGTGTGTGTGTGTGCAGCATAACTACCCGATGATATCATCCGATCTTGATGAAACTTGGGTGGGAGGTTGATATGATCTAGTTGTGTCCTGCCAAGAGGGCGTATTGCGCCAATTGTGTGCGGAGCCACGCCCGAAAAAGATGTCTTTTTAGGGGGTAATCGAGTTCAAGATACATCTTCTCCGAGGGAGTTGGTGGAATCTGATAGGGGTTTCGGTATTTGGTTAGGCCAATGTCATGTGTCTAGCCCCACGGAGCTCGATTTTTCATTTTCGCGTCAAGGTCACAAGCTCTCGAAATTTAGAAAAGTCGATTTTTGATGGTTTTATTACATTGTTCGCTTGCTGATAGGGTGAAATGTCCTACATGATCTTATATTATCACATACATCATGAAATACAAGTTTTCCAACAAATTTCAGAATCTTTGACCTTTGAAGGTCACAAAGGTCAAATTTTCAAAGTTGTCGGAATCGAACCGAATTTTCGGTATTGTGTAGCTAACTAACCTCAGAACTGATTATACATTGTTTTCTATCTCATTTCAAGGTCAGTAACCTTCGTTTTGACATTTCTAGGCCAGCACCACACAATTACGTACAGCTGGCTCTTAAAGGCCTGTGCACGCAGCGCATCGGGGCCCTTTGTAAATAGGCATGTACATCGCATGTCGGGGGCAGACGCCTGCCACGTGGGCCCCCGACCACCCAGTCCGGGCCTGTTTCGGTTACAGTCCGTCCTTTGTCATTGAATACCACTCGCTCGTGAACCATCGTCATCTCCTGACTTGTAGTTTTTAAAATCCCGATATTGAACACGTCCTCCACCATTTCTCCGACATGCATTTACCGATGTTGTTAAATCTTGGCAAACAGAAAAAGAATGATGGCTTATATATGCAAGGTCATTTTTTTTCCATTTGCCATTTCTTTCCCGAGATCAGATCCAAGATGGCCGACTGGCGGCCATTTCATTAAACATGTCACCAATAATTTCTCGTACGTGCATAGTCCGATTTTGTTCAAACTTGGCACAAAAACAATACATGAGAGTATACAAATGCAGAACATTTTGTTTTGTAATCCAACCAAAGATGGCCGACTGGCGGCCTTTAACTTTAACTACGTACAGCAAAATTGCTAAAGCCACTGGGCTATGACATTTTATGCCTTTTTTCTCCTTGTTACACCTATTTTATGTACAATGTTACACCTAATTTAGTAGACTTAGCCCATCGTGTATGTGTCACGTCCTCATAAGTTATACCACTACGTGTTGTCGTTCAGCTGTTAGCTGTGTGTTATGTCAATGCAAAAGAAAGGGGAGTGAGTCATTGCTATTCCAAATAGAATGAAAATGAATTGCAGGGCCTCTGAAGATAATCGTTTGGTATACCTCTGTGAAAGAGCCTGGCATAACTTCTGCATCATGTTGTGGTTTCAAACCTTCCAAAACGTGTGCGTGCTTCAGAGATGAGCCTCGTTGAGGAACCTCTTCTTGGATTTATTTCCCGATGTGCATGAAACATCGGTTTGAGGATAATTCAATCGTTGTGTTCTGAGTGAATGCAGTACTTCTCCCAGTTGCATAATTTCTGGTGAATGCTACTGTTTTACTAATGCCCCCTGTGCCCCTTGTAGGAGGGGTGGGGGGGGGCAGGAATGTTCTACCTGTGAAGCACAAATCTGACAGTTTTCCAAACCCAGACAAGACAGCTCAAAGGTGAGCTCACTGCCTCTGAGCTATTTGTCATTCCGGTTCAGTCGTTGTTGGATTGTTGAATTATCTTTAAGGGGTCAGTACAAATCTGTGTACATGCAGTGCATAGTTGCAGGTCGGAATGCTGGTGCGCCTTGTTCTTGTTAAAGCAGGATTGTTAGACAAGTTATGTGCTGAAAACGTTTTTATTTACAAAAGTAGGTTTCACTCTTAAGTAACACTTGATGCCTATGAGACAGTTGTTCATTGTGATGATAAGTATAATAGATGGTAATCCAAAAGTACCTCTGAGCTGTACGTGTGTGTTCATTGGGCATGTGCGAGTCCCATCGCTGACAAGGTTTTCCGAACTCGCTTTGCCGTAGGTGCCCCCGGTAATCCGCACCTCTGCACGTGTAGCAATCTGCGAACACACCGCACAATTTGAAGTTATGGTACAATATTGTTGTAGTGAAATTATACCAAGGTGAACCCAGGGTGTGCTCGCTTCAAAAGGGGCGTCTATAAGACCCGGGACGACCGGGGCGCACGTACACTCCAGCGGCACTCACTGTGACATAGTCCTGTAGTTTGAATGGTATGTACGCCCCTATATGCTGCGCTGATTGTTCTCTCTATTGGAATCGACCATTGCCCATGAAATACTCTGATTTTAATGCCTGTTGCATGAATGTATTTTTACAGGATGTTACTTCAGATCTAAATGATATTAAACCTACCCAGAGGTCAAGTCGTGTCTGAGCTTGATTTTCACGACATTTAATATCATTTAGATCGCCGGAATGGCTGACCACAAGATGATCGTGGTGCCGATTCTCGGAGCCGACTCTCAAGCTGAGGGATCGGGATCGGAGTTCACTCACTGGCTCAAAACGCTGGAGAATTACTTTGCTGCTCACGAAACAGAGCCCACCGCTGCGATGAAGCTGTCCGTGTTACAGTCGAAGGTCCATCACTCCGTTTTCCGGAGCATTGCTCGATTTGTGACGTACGCTACGGCACTGGCCGAGCTGAAGCGCCTATACGTAAAAACACGGAGCGCTGTGCACGGCCGGCATCAACTCTCCCAGCGGCGACAACAACCATCTGAATCGGTCGATCGCTACACGCAGGAGTTGCGCTACCTGTTGGCGGACTGCGTGCAGGACGTACGGACCCACGAGCAAGTGCAGGACGACTTGCTCTGAGATGCATTCATCTCCGGAATTAATTCTGGAGTCTTGAGGCTCCGACTCTTGGAGGTCGCGGAGCTGACATTCACGGAGGCTCTACGGCTGGCACGCATCTATACAGATGCCCGAGAACAATCCACCGCTTATGATCACCCACGAGTCGTGGCGGGGACCTCGCAACTCGCGCGACCGGAGAGGGGTACCGCCGAGGATATGGCGGAGGACTCGACCACCACGGCCGAGTCTCCCGGTGCTTCTGAAGCGGACTCCGCTTCCGGCCTAACTGCTGCCACCGCTGCCCGGCCACGGCCTGACCGGTATGCAAAATTTTATTTTTGTGGGAATCGGCAGCACCCTCGATCTGAATACCCGGCTCGGGAGGCCACATGCCACCTGTGCTCCACCAAGGGCCATTTTGCAAAGGTCTGCAGGAAGGCCGCTCGGGGCACGCGTCCCCGCGCGACCTTGAATGGGCTCATCGCGGAGCCAACGGATCGAGCGCCGGACAGGGCGCCTCACTCGGCTTTGATGAGCCGCCCTCCTTCTCGCGGGCCTCTGGCTGCACGCCCGACCTTGGTGAGATACACCGGGCCGCCGAAACAAATGGCGTGAACGCGACCGGCCGCAGCGCGACCGACCTTGACTGGCGTTCGAACGCCTACTTCAAACAAGCGACATGCTCCTGCTTTGGAAACTCCTCTCGATGTGCAGCAAACGCAGCACGTGACTCGAGCCCCATCTGACGGCGGCTCTTACGAATTACATGCATCCACTTTGGCATATGAATCTGCAGACGGCAGAGATCCTTCTCACGTGACTCGAGCGCCATCTGACGGCGGCTCTTACGAATTACATGCACCCACTTTGGCATATGAATCTGCAGACGGCAGAGATCCTTCTCACGTGACTCGAGCGCCATCTGGCGGCGGCTCTTACGACCTACACACACCCACTCTGGCAAATGAAACTGCTGATGAGCCAACTATGCGCTTGTCATGGGGTTTCTCCCCGGGCTGCCCGAATGACCGGCAAACTGCAGCCGGCGCGGGAACGTCCTCTGACAGTGGGCATTACGACTTCAAAGCTCCTGCTGAGGCCCAACCTGCCGACGCTGCCCGAAGGATTGCAGCCGGCGTGGGATCCACCCGCGAGGCGCAATCTTCTCGCCCGGCCGGTACAATACCTGCCGGGTCTGCCGGCCTTGCGCAGGCCATCATTCCGCTCATGGTCGCGGGCGTTTTTGCGCAAGCTTTGATTGACACGGGGTCTCCGGATAGTTTTATCGGTCAGCGACTAGTGCATCAACATGGGTGGCCGGTTCTCAGGACAACCCGCCGGATCTTCATGGCCTCTCAGGGACTTCGGTTGAGCACAAAAGGGGCGTGTCGATTGAAACTTGTGATAAAGGGACGCACGTTCCCGGACGTGTATCTCATGGTATTACCTGCTTTATGTGCTGACGTTCTGTTAGGACTTGATTTCCTTAAGCGGCATGGACGTTTGGAAATAGACTTCGGTGGGCCGGACACGCTTGCTGTGTGCGCCCTCGCTCAAATGGACATGGAGCCTCTCTCGCTGTTCCCCAACCTGACCACTGATTGTACCCCTGTAGCCGTCAAATCGCGGCGCTACTCTTGCGCAGACGCGCAATTCATTGCGGAAGAAACGGCCCTGCTCTTAAAGGACGGTATTATAGAACCCAGTAGGTCACCGTGGCGGGCCCAAGTCTTAGTGGTGCGGAGTGAGGCCCACCGCCGGCGCATGGTAATCGACTATTCGCAGATGATTAATCGTTTTACACAGCTGGATGCCTACCCCTTACCGGGGATGGACGCCCTGGTACGCCAGGTGGCCCTGTATTCCGTTCATAGCACTCTCGATCTGCGTAGTGCGTATCATCAGGTCCCCATCTCTAGGGCTGATCGCGTCTTTACAGCCTTTGAATCGGGTCAGCGGTTGTACCAGTTCACTCGACTCCCCTTTGGGGTAACTAATGGAGTCCCTTGCTTTCAGAGGGCTATGGATGACCTCGTTGCAAAGGAGAACTTGACCGATGTCTTTGTCTATCTGGACAATCTTATGGTTTGTGGGTATGACCAGGAGCATCACGACGCTAATCTGAAACGCTTCCTCGAGGTCGCGCGGAAATATCGCCTAACCATGAATGCGGCTAAGTGTCATTACTCTCTATGCACGGTAGACCTTTTGGGGTACACCGTGACCCATGGCTCTGTCTCTCCGGATAAGGAGCGTCTGCGCCCTTTGCTCGATATGGCTCCGCCTAGCGATCGGGCTTCGCTGAAACGCGCTCTTGGGCTGTTCGCCCACTATTCAAAGTGGGTGCAAAATTTCTCCGTGAAGCTCCGCCCCCTCGTGGCCTGCGACACATTCCCCATGGGCCCGGCCGCCATGGCGGCCTTCGAGGGCCTTAAAGCCGACATCGCTGGCGCCGCTGTCGCGACGATTGACGAGAGTGCCTCTTTCGTTTTGGAGAGTGATGCCTCAGATCATGCGATAGTGGCGACACTCTCCCAAGGGGGACGCCCTGTGGCTTTCTTCTCGCGGACTCTCACCTCCGCCGAGCGGAGGCATTCGTCTGTCAAAAAGGAAGCGTACGCGATCGTCGAATCAATTCGGCGATGGCGGCCGTATCTGCTTGGGCGGTGTTTCCAAATCGTCACGGACCAACAAAGCGTTGCGTTTATGGACGACACCTTACATGCTCAGCGCATTAAGAATGAGAAAATCACCCATTGGCGTATCGAACTCGCCGACTTCTGCTACACCATCAAATACCGCCCGGGGAAGGATAACCTGGTCGCCGACGCCTTATCGAGGCCGGCCACTTGCGCGGGGGTTGTCACTTTGGAGGGGCTGCGCACTTTGCACGGCACTATGTGTCATCCCGGGGTAACGCGTTTCGCGCATTTTGTGCGCGAGGGAAATCTGGCGTACTCGCTTGAGGACAGCCGCCGCATCTGCCGTGATTGCGCGATCTGTGCGGAACTCAAACTGCGTTTTTACAACCCTCCTATGGGGACACTCGTTAGGGCTACTAGACCGTGGGAGCGCTTGGCGATGGACTTCAAAGGGCCGCTGCCAATGTCGAGCAACTCTCGCTATCTGCTCACTATCGTCGGAGTATTCACGATTCCCCTTTGCTTACACGTGCAGGGATATGTCGGCTGCCACAGTTATTCGGTGCCTGCAGAATTTGTTTTCTATGTTCGGGTATCCGGCCTACGTGCATACCGATCGGGGTGCGGTGTTCCTCTCCCAGGAGGTGAGGGGCTACTTGCTCCAGCATAATGTCGCTTCGAGCTACACCACCCCGTACCGGCCCCAAGCGAATGGGCAGATCGAACGCTTTAATGGGATTATATGGAGGGCCGTCATGCTAAGCCTTCGGACCCTCGGCCGAGGCCTCGATAAATGGGCGTGGTCGCTACCTGCCGCTCTAAACTCGATCCGGGCTCTCCTATGTACTGCCACCAACCAGACTCCTCACGAACGACTGTTCCACCACCCTAGAAGCTCCGGCAGTATCCAATCTTTACCCAGCTGGCTCGCTGAACCGGGGCCCGCCTATCTCAAACGAGCGGTTCGCGCTAGCAAGTACGACCCCCTTGTTGACAAGGTGCAAGTCCTCCAGGCTAATCCCGAGCATGCTCGCGTGTTAACGGCGGACGGCCGCGAGTCTACTGTCTCCGTACGCCATCTCGCCCCATGTGGGGACGACGACAGGGATATCGACGAACCCGTCTACGAGTCTATGGACTCTACTGAAGCTTCCCCTATGGAACTACCACCGCTACTTCCGTCGTTCCCCACTCCCGTGCCCGAAGGCGCTGGGGCGCCCCCTCCGACACCCACCTCCGGCGGCTATTCCGACGCGGGGGACTCCGGGCTTGGAGACGCCGTACCCGGTCGATTCCGAACACGAACTGGCAGGGAAGTTCGCCGCCCCGACCGCTACGGGTGGACCGACTGACGTGGATTGACGTGACCCATTCGATTATTGCTGACGCTTGCTTGCAACCTGCCGATGCGGCAGTATAGTTCTAACGGCGGGGAGAATGTAGTGAAATTATACCAAGGTGAACCCAGGGTGTGCTCGCTTCAAAAGGGGCGTCTATAAGACCCGGGACTACCGGGGCGCATGTACACTCCAGCGGCACTCACTGTGACATAGTCCTGTAGTTTGAATGGTATGTACGCCCCTATATGCTGCGCTGATTGTTCTCTCTATTGGAATCGACCATTGCCCATGAAATACTCTGATTTTAATGCCTGTTGCATGAATGTATTTTTACAGGATGTTACTTCAGATCTAAATGATATTAAACCTACCCAGAGGTCAAGTCGTGTCTGAGCTTGATTTTCACGACAATTGTTATTGCCCAAGAGCAACCAAGGGAAGCTATACAAGGTGAGCCCTT
Organism: Myxine glutinosa; assembly: GCF_964187855.1. Lineage (NCBI taxonomy): Eukaryota > Metazoa > Chordata > Myxini > Myxiniformes > Myxinidae > Myxine > Myxine glutinosa. Next base: position 46,851,555 of record NC_136272.1, on the reverse strand, counting down.
TTCTCATGTACAGGTAGTGGATAAAAAAAAATGGAAACACATGTGTGAATGAGTGACACCAAGCAATGGCTTCCACACATGTTTCTCATGTTAATTAAGCAAATAAAATCCCAGCATGCTTAGGGTCTTGTATAAGATGCTGCACAGGCCTTGGCACCTATAATTATGGCTAGCATGGTTGCAAGAGACAACCCCCAATCCTTCCAACCACCTATCCACAGAGCCCATGTGGTCACCCAATGCTTTGATCATGACACTGATGTTATTCATATGTCATGGCCTTCTCAGTCACCAGATCTGAATCAAATCGAGCATTTATGGGATATTCTGTTGCTCGATGGGTCAGAGTTTCTGATTTTGCTTGCAGTTTGATTTTCTTGGTTTGAAGAGTTCCACAACAGGGCTGACAGGATGGCTTGGACTCTAGAGGTACGTTAAATGGGTATCCTCGCTGCCAGCATTTGTTGGTGTTCCTTAAAGATCCCATGGTGTCCTTCGCGGAGAGTAGGTGAGCTATTGAAGGCCCCCTGAATCGATTACAAATTCCTGCCCTAACTAGTCAAATGTCTGGCTTGGCAAGCCCGTTCGTGAAGATTTGTGTCACACCAGTAGGGTGTGTTTAACTTAATGTGGACACAATAAACGAATCACAATACCACTGGAGATGAGACGGTGCAGAGTATTTAATGGAGCACAGAAGCACAGCCCACGAGAGGCGCCAAAATCCCGGAACACCCGCAGCCGGAAGCCCCACCCAAAGTGGATCATTAATATTGTTGTGGTTTTGGAATAAAGGATAACCCCCCTTGTAGGTAGACGCACCACAACATGTAGCCTCGCGATAGTATAGTTATTTCTTAGTAAATGTAAGGTAGTCTCCTTTCCTGTGTTAGTTTTGCGTTGAGTAGGCCAGTGAGGTAGGTGTTCTTTTGGCGCTGGAATGCCACGTGCTCAGCCTGAACAAGTCTGGCAAGGCCGAAGGAAGGAGCTGCAGGGGGAGTGGCCGGTAAGCGCGAGCCGCCAATCAGAGCTCGAGGGGAGTGGCTCACCACGGTGACGAGAGGTGGGGCTTGGAACATTCGAGTAAGGCCGGGGCAGAGCCATAAAACCCTGCCCCGGGTACCCCTCCCCCCCGCCTCAGTTGAGAGTCGCGCAGCCCATGAGTCGAGTTGAGTGAGAGCTTGAGTCAGTCAGTCAATCGCCCAGCCGTAGGTCGCAGAGTTGCATAATGGGCTCCGTAGTCGCCAGCATTGGAGCTGTGGAAGGGGTAGACAGCTCAGCTAGTATGTTAGGGTTGATAAGAACAGAGTCAGTCGGAGGCGGAGCCATCACCATGACGAAGATCGTAAGTAGAGTAAACTGTAGGGTCAGTGTAGAAGGAAGGGACTTTGTAGCACTCAGATCTCTTGACTCGATAAGTTGTGCTACGTAGCTGGTAATCGATGAACTTGCGAATAGTGCACCAGCCATCCTCGACAGAGGTAACCAAGTAGCGTTGGCGGGACAGAGATTTGTTGTCGTCAGCATGAAGGTAGACCAGATCACCAATATCAACTGACATCAGTGTTGGTTGCACTCCTAAGGGGGCTTTGGACTTCTGGCTTAAACGGGTGATTGGTCCAGCGGAGCTGATGTCAAGTCTCAATTACCCTTTCATCAGACAAGGGAATCTGAACATTGGAGAACTGGTCTCTGTGTTTATAACTCTCTTGTAGAAAGCCCTTGGGTACGAAGAAGCGAGTTGAGTCGTGCAGTGACGATAGACAGGGCCAAAGGTGTAACAAGGCCTCCATGTAGTTCCTGGCGTAAAAGCTTGTCCTCCAGCTCCCGCACTGCTTTCTCTGCTACAGGGTTCTTGTTGGGGTTTGCAGTGTTCGTGTAGCACCTTATCTCCTAACATGGTGGAGAACCCAGGGGCAGGATAGGTCCGTATGACAGCTTGGCGACCATCCATCGGATGAAACCCAATGCACAATGAAGCGGAGCATCCCTTTAGGTGTCATGGCATTCGTTGGCAATGATGCAAGCAGCTGTGTAAGACGTGACACATCCATGTCAAGGCTAGCTTCCCCTGGCTGGACCCCACAATAAAGGTGGGATAATCATGGCTGTTAAAGAAGAAAAAGAAGTCATCCATCACCCGTGCCTGCTCCACCAGGAGGAGTTCCACCAGGAGAAGAGGAGGAGTTCTACAACAGAGGCTTACACCAAGTCATTTTGTCTCAGAGATTGATACGGCCACATATCCGTTCCTCCACAAATTTCTGCATTGCAGATGCTCATATTTCGGTTAGGAAGATGACTTCCTCCACAGGTTCCGGGACTACATACTAGGTGATGACCTTGAACAGATGCCCTTCGTTTGATGTGAAGATGTTACATGGTATTAGTGGATATTCAACATCTCACGGTGGCTTTAATAAAGAATTGCCGAGCAAATCCTGAACAAATTATAAATTATGAAAAATCCTTCAAAACCCTGAACAAATTATAAATTCAGTCAAACATCAGGCCTGTCCAGCCGGTTCATGGAAAAGCTCAAGCCCAAAACGTTCCACAGCCGACACATTTCGGAATTAGTGGGGCCGTTAAAAGGATCATTGAGGTTTAGTCTCTTCGAAAATCATGTCCCAAAATCCAGCAACATTTGTGCCCTTTACTTTCTGAAAAATCTAGTGGAATCGATTCCAAAATAATCTCACTGATGTTACCACTGTTCTGACATCTTATCTATCTATACTATAAGAGTTAGATTTGAAAAAGAAAGAGTTAAATATAGGAAAAAGAAATGAATAGAAAAAAAAATGGGTTGAAAAGGTTGTTTTTGTGTTTTTGTTGTTTTTTGGGTAATCTATCTATAGTGCCTAAGCCTTTGTAGCTATGTGAAAGGTAATATTAAATGAATGATCTCGACCCCATTTGTTAGTGGATGTAGGGAAGTGCTTTAGGCCCCCACAAAAAATGGAAAAATTACACTGGCATTCGGTGGAGTGCATACCTCTGCCAGGCAGGCTGAACAGTTTACGTTTTGATAGGCCGGATCTTCGGACCTGAACCAAAATTTAATCGGCTTGTTCTTGTCATCTAACAAAGTTAGCCACCAAGTTTTGTCATAATTTATCCACAACCTTTGAGATATCCTGTTTGGGAAAAAAACAAAACAAGATTTGATTTCTTCAAATGGCAACAGGATTAGAACAGCACATGGTAACCCTGCTAGTATTAAATAAAACAATCTCAGGATAACCAAGTGGCATCTTGTATGCAGGACTTACCCCAGTTGGGAACAAGAGAATGCATGCTCTCCTTTTCTTGTTTTTTGCAGGCAGGAACCTTACATAATTCCCACTCGTTGCCCATGTCTGTAGTGTAGCACCACACACTTCCAGCCCCACCAGGGTTTCTGCAGTAGTTGAAGATGAGATCTCTATATATGAGTGAGACACGGAGAAAGATTGCACCCAAAGTGAGGTATATTATTTTCCCATCTCGAATTCAGCTGCGCACTCCTGTTATCTTCGGCTTTATTCCAGCATAACCAGGCCTAACATGTTCATTGACTAACTCACTCCCTGCCACTGTCTCTAAGTCCAAGGTTGTGCACACCTTCTCTCCTTTGTCCTCATGTTATTCTGCATGTAAAATTACCTACAGTTTGTGTCCATACGTTATTAGTCTTCCTCTAGTTTTTGAAAATATAGACTCACGCCACCAACTCCCATTGTTTTCAGCATGGTTGAGTACACACTTGCAAGGATAGTTCTCCGGAGTTCGGCCGAATACATGTTGAGCTTGCTTTGACCAAGGCTTGCAGTTTTTGCCCGATATGGTCACAGAAACTTCACCACGGTAAGTGGAACCGTCCCCGTGGACACAGTCGGAGGTAAAGGTGCTTGGGTCTGGAGTTGCTGGTACTTTGGCTGTAAAATTGGAAACAATTGCAAAATATGAAAATTGAAACCATTGTACAATTGATGGGGTTTTAGTGGGGTCAGGGATGGGGGAGGTGATGGTGAGGATATCAGCAGAAAAGTATGCTTTGGGGATAGGAGGGGCATTGCAAAAAAGACATCTTCTCAAAACAGCAGTAGATTTGATAACGAGTATAGAAGGTGTTCTCTTCCACCCCATCCTTCTGGGATTTGGTATTCGTTGTATCTTGCTTCACACGGTAATACAAGATGACACCAATGAGTTATTTTTTTAATTAAACGTTTAAATCCCGAGTTTCCAACCTATTATGACGAAGCCAAGCCGACAATTTTGACCAAGAAAGAAACAAGTAGAGATACATTCAAAGTACACCGCCCCCATGCCAAATAAATAAATAAAATATCCTCCAGCACGACATTGCCGGAGCACCTTCGGTGCCCAGCGATGTCGCGGTGCAGCACATGGAGATGGAATTGGGAGGGAGCGGTGTACAATAATTGATTCATTAATTGCATAACTGATATAAATAAATAGAAATCGTAAAAAATTAATTTCTTAAGCAGTTGGCTAATAGTATACCTAAACCACCAGTATTTCATCCGAATCTGTAACTTTTTAAAAATTAATTACATAAATAATAAATCGAAAAAATTAAATAAATAATCGATTAATTTATTAATCGATAAATAATTAATCGATTAATTGATCAATCAATTAATCAAAAATATCCTTTATAGCCAAATCACTTGGTGACTATCATGTCCAAATATCAGCTTCCTCGCTCAAAAGGTGCCCGAGATATTGCCCAGATGAGAAAGAAAATAAATAAGTGATTAATAATGAAAATAAATAAATAATAATCGTAAAATAATGAATTTCTTATTCAATTGGCTAGTAGCATACCTAAATCACCACCATTTCATCCGACTCTAACTTTTTGAAAATCAATTAATTAACTAATTAATTGAAGAATTAAATAATTAATTGAAAAATTTAATAAAGAATCAATAAATCAAAAATACCCTTTAAAGCCAAATCACTTGGTCATTGTCATGTCCAAATAACAGCTTATCTCAAAAGGTGCTTGAGATATTGCCCTCTTTTCTCTCGCATCTGGAACAAACTCCCTCGCACTCTTCAATCACACTCCTCCCTCCAGGTCTTAAATACAGCTGTTCACCACCATCTCTGAGCCTGGTGTTGGCTTAACGGTTAGGGTGCAGGTTTGGGATACTAGAATCCTGAGTTTGAATCCTGGTCGATCATTGAATTAACACCCGGGGGGGGGTTGACTCGGCCTGTCACCCTTCCGAGGTTGGCAAATTGAGGACCAGCTCCCTGGTAATTGGGGTACTGTATCAGCAGCACTAACGTGCTTCCAGAAAAATGATGCAAACCAGCAGCCACAGGCTGCATATGAAAACAACAACAACCACAATCTCTTCTTCCCCCATCCAAAACCTTGATCTTTTATAACCCCGTCAATACACCTCAAATCCACATCTTTCAATCTCCAACTTCATTCCTGAAATTATTCGTCGTGTCCACTTGCTTTATACCGTGTATCCTCTCCTTTCCATACCGATGCCCCTGTTCTCCACCGCTGTTGTGTTTGTGTGCTTCCCTCTCTCTCCTCATCTTGTCTCATGCTCCCTTTATTACATGTTTTATGTGTTTTTGTGTTTTATGTGTTAGCTCTTCCACGAGCCTCGACTTTGTTTGCAAAAAAATATATATATATATATATATATTGTAACGATTTTGAGAAGTGTGTAACGAATTTGAGAAGTGTAACGGTTTTTGAGAAGTGTAACAATTTTGGAGGAAGTGTAACGAATGTGGAAACGTTACAATGTGAACGTTACAAAAGTATGGTAACATCCTCGTAATGTAAATAATGGTCGCAGCCGTCCTCCTAGTTAATTCCATGAAACTTACACGCAGGTCACGATATATCTTTTAAATAGTGTATTTCCTTATTCCATGTAGGCTAAATATGTGTTTCCCACTAGATTGACTTTGCATTGTATCAAACAAAATAAGCGTAGGCCCTTCCAATTTCCCCAAACATCTCCGCTCTCCAAAGTTCCTTTCAAAAGGGGAGTTGTTTTCAATCCCGCAGGCCGCCATTGCCCATGTGCTTTGAGTCGGAGAAGAAAGGCGTGTCTCCACCTCGTCATAAGAGGGAAGGAGTGAACCAGCCCTAACAGCCAATCAGCACCGCGGTGAGCGACCCGGTAGGCGTGCCCTCGGAGCCGGCGGCTTGATTTCGCCCGAGGTGATAAAAGTGACTGTAAGGGACTGCTTTAAGAGATGACCTGGGAGATGAGCAAAGAGGCGGCACCAAGAGGAGCGGTGAGATGCGAAACGCTCCAAGCCAAAGAGGAGAGGTACTCGGCAAGGAAACCAGCTTTGGAGAGACGCGCTGAAAGGAGGGAGACGGCTCCACCACAAGAAGAGGAGCAGGTGTGCCGAACCAGCGCGTGACGTCTACCGCAGCGGATACGCGACGGAGGGTTTTCCCGCCAAAACCGCGAGGAATTGAAAGCTGCTGCCTTCCGACTTTGCCTCCCTCTCAAGCAATCCACCTCAAGCCCTACCTGCCTGCAATATCCCCTGTGTAAGTGTGAACGTCCTGTCCTGCTCGTTGTCTTGGGGTTAAGTAAAAATGAATAGTGTAAGTTAACGATTCGCTGTGTTACTGCTTCTTCCATCCATTGCTTGTGTGTGTATAATAAATCTGTTCTTCCTCCGTATTCTTCTTCTTCTTCTTTTTCATTCTCTTTCGGTCGCTTTAGAGGTTTCCCGATTGAATATCTGTGGGGCGATCTGGTCAACGTCGGGTGGAATCGGGTTCTAATCGGGGAGTAACTGTTCGGACGCGGTTAAATACACCACCGCTCGGTCAATATAACATCTAAAGCCGCGTCTGTAACAATATATATATATATATATACACGAGGGTTGCCCAAAAGGTTTTGCAACATTTTCTATACTTCAGTCAAAATCAACAAGTGAGTGAGTGAGAAAGAGCGCACACAGCTGTAAGGACGGGAACAGTGGTGAGTTTGAGGTGAAGGTGGGAGTGCATCAGGGATCGGTACTAAGTCCACTACTATTTGTAGCTGTGATGGAGGTGCTGGCTCAGAACGTAAAGGAGGGTTTACCGTGGGAGTTGTTGTATGCAGATGATCTGGTGTTGATTGCAGAAAGTATGGATGGACTGAAGGAGAAGATGAACAAGTGGAAGGAATGTATGGAGACAAAAGGTCTGAAGGTGAATATCGGAAAAACGAAGGTGAAGGCATGGGGTAAAGCATGTGGTGAGGTGGAAAGAACTGGGAAGTGGCCGTGTGCTGTGTGCAGGAAGGGTGTCGGAGTGAATTCCATTCAATGTACAATGTGCGCTGAGTGGGTTGATAAAAAATGTAGTGGTTTGAGAGGGTCATTAACCAGTGTGGCAGCTACATTCAAGTGTAAGGTGTGCACAGAGGGAGCTGCAGATGGAGGAAATGTTGAGTTGGATCTTGGAGATGGCGTGAAGCTGGAAGGTGTGAAAACATTTTGTTACTTTGGAGACATGCTGAATGGAGAAGGTGGATCAGATTCTGCAACGGTTGCTCGAGTGAGATGTGCATGGAAGAAGTTTCGGGAACTGAGTGGCGTGCTGACGCGGAGGGTAGTGTCATTGAAGCTGAAGGGAAAGGTGTGTGCTGCATGTGTGAGAAGTGTTATGATTTATGGGAGTGAGACATGGGTAATGAACGTAGAGCAGCAAAGAAGGCTGGAAAGGGTGGAAATGCGAATGGTTCATGTGTGGAGTATCGTTGAGAGAGAGGAAGACAAATGATGAATTGTGAAAGATGATGGGAATAGAGCCTGTGATGGATGCTGTGAAGAGAAACAGGTTGAGATGGTTTGGTCATGTGTTGAGGAAGGATGAAAGTGACTGGTTGAAAAGAGTGATGGAAATGAATGTAGAAGGAAGTAGAGGACGGGGAAGACCGAGAAAGACTTGGCTAAAGATGGTCGAAGAAGAAATGCGGGCAAGGGAGTTAACAAGGGGAGATGCAGAAAATAGGGCAAAATGGAGAACATTGTCATGGGGACCGCAAGGCTAACCCCTGCTCTTGCAGGGAAAATGGCCTTAAAATGCCTGTTGTTGTAGTCAAAATCAACAGGAAATGTCTGCAACTTATTCTGTGGTTAATTTTGAATGTCCAGCTTACTACTGCAGCTCCGCGGAACAATACGTTTTCTCGGCATGCGTGGGGGGTCGTCAAAATGGCGCTGTGTGGTGATGAGTATTTTAAACAACGGCCTGTTATTGAATTTCTTGTGGCGGAGAAGGAGTTGGTGACGAACATTCACAGGCGGTTAAAAAATGTATACTGAGTCAATGCTGTTGATAAAAGCACTGTTATTCGTTGGGTTTCACAAATTGCAGGTTCTGAGAAAGGCCAAAAGGTTTGTGAGTGTTGACGTGGTTATTGAAGAAGTGAAGAAGTGGCTGCGAGTGCAGGATTCAGACTGGTACAAGAAGAGGATACATGCTCTTGTTTCTCACTGGCACAAGGCTGTTAAAGTTGACGAAGATTATGTAGAAAAATGGGGAGTGCAATGAATACATCTAGTTATCCGATGAGTATGTTCAAATAATTCTATAATAAATTACTGGCAATAAAAAAATTGTGTTGCAAAACTTTTTGGGCAACCCTTGTGTGTGTGTGTGTGTGTATTATATATATAATATACATACACACACACACACACACACACACACATACACACACAATTAATTGTACAGTATCGGTTGTTCCTAAACTTAAATATAAATAATTTAAAGGATTGTTGTAAATGATGTTAATTTCACAACATTCCATATTCAACTTTATTTAAATTGTAAACCTCAAACGGTTTACAATTTCATGGTACGGTTTTAAAGTTTCATGGTACGGTTTCTCCACCTAAAGCAAGAACCTTAACCCATAAGCAACTGACTAGTTTCCCGACTGCACGGATCATCAGCTGGGCACCGTTCTTCCTCAAGGTTTCGATCCTTTCAGCCCAGGAGCTCTCCAAACGGTGGATCCACAACCTCGATCATGGATCCACATCAATAGATGGTACATCAGTAGATCCACAACCTCAGTTGCATCCAGGCAGTCAGTCAACCCATCAATGCACCAACATATTGCATCGCACATTTGCTACAGGTCAATAGGTAAACTATATTTGAGGTTTTACATGTATGTAATTAATTATTTAGTTTCTTTTAACTTGTAACATCTAGCCGTTACTGTACAATTAATTATATTGTTTGTGGTTTTCATGTTTTGAAATGTAGCTGAACAAACATAAAATATCATATAAATGTAGTTTAACAAACACATTTAAATCACATCAACAAAGAATAAACATATAAATATATGAGAAACAGTATAGTGGATTTTCCACCAAAAAATAATGACAAATCAGCGGGAGAAGCCTCACCAAAATAAATGTCAAACACACACACACACACACACACACACACACACGATGAGAAAGAATATAAATAAGTTCTTAATAAATCGATAATAATTAATTGATTAATCACAAAATCAAAAATAACTTTTTTGCCAAAGTAAGTACGGTCACTATTGTGCCCAAATTTTAGCTTCCTCGCTCAAAGGATGTCTGAGATATCGTCTGGACAAACAAACAAGAAAGACAAAGAAAACAAAGTAGTGAAAACTGAGTACTCCGTTTTGGCAAGCCTCATCGCCGGGCCCCTTTCTGCTCCCGGCGATGACATCATGCAATGCCTGGAGATGGAACAGGAAAGGAGCGGTGTACAATTGTGATTGTTGGAATTTTAGGTCACCATAAGTTAGGAAGGACTCACCGCAGCGCGTTATCGGACAGAACTCCCAGCGCTTGTCACGGTCGGTGGTGTAACACCATGGCTTCGCCTCCCCATCTGGGTTCCGACAAAAGTTCTCTGAAAGGCCACTCTCTGGAAACCTGGGGTATGAGAGTGACTGGGATAGTAATGCAATTGCAATAGAAAACCTTGTATACTGTAAATACGTTTTATTTGGTGTAGTGGGGCGGCTTAGCCCAAATATTCAAAAGAATTGTGCATTTTGTGATACAAGCACCAAATTTGGCACAAATGTACATTAATATGTTGCGAACATTTTCAGATATTGGGCCACTTGAAATTCCGTAATTTTTTTTTTCAAAGTTTTTTCAAATTTCGTAATTTCAAATTTTTCGGGTGACACCGTCACAATTTCGGTCTTCGAGGCCGGCCGATAGGCAAAGTGTGACCGGAAGGGACGAGGTTCTCCTGACCACGTGGCCCTCGATCTGGGAAGCGAGAGGCGTTCCATTAGTGGACGCGCCCCTCACGCCGACTTTTGGGCGGCCCCGGCAGGCCGTTTGTTTTGACGTTCCGTGACAGGCCCCGCACCCCCACCTCCGGGCCGACCGGAAGCTTGTGCTGAGTACATCATACCTGAACAACTCAGTGAGGCAGAACACAGCAGTGCACACCAGGGTGACCCCTTCAGTGCATAAACCAATTAACCTGTCCACTGCAGGGCATATAGAAATGAAGTTATTTTCTGCATATAATAATAATATAAGTTCAGTTCTATATAACAATTTCTGTTATCACCACTACCACTACAACTACCACTACAACTACCACTACTACAAGCTTTGTCTGGAATTTTGTGGACTAACAGACAAACAGACATACAGACAAGCTGGGATCAAAACATTACCTCCTTCCACCATTGAGTGTAGAGGTAAACATCATGGAAATTATATCATGCCCTAGATTTAATTCATGCTTACCCGTGTATTTGCTTCACTGGTTCACAAGGTCTTTTGCATACATGTAATTCAGACTCTCGTCTTCATTGCTGACCACACAATGTTCGCAACATATTAATGTACATTTGTGCCAAATTTGGTGCTTGTATCACAAAATGCACAATTCTTTTGAATATTTGGGCTAAGCCGCCCCACTATATCGGCCGGCCTCGAAGACCGAAATTGTGACGGTGTCACCCGAAAAATTTGAAATTACGAAATTTGAAAAAAATTGAAAAAAAAAATTACGGAATTTCAAGTGGCCCAATATCTGAAAATGTTCGCAACATATTAATGTACATTTGTGCCAAATTTGGTGCTTGTATCACAAAATGCACAACAGGTTTGCTATGCTGCTACAATAGTGTACATGTTGTATTCATCAATTTGTGTGTTATCCCTCGGATGGATGTTGCCAAAAATTTTGGCTGTCCCATAGTTCCCACTGTGTGCTATCCCATTTTTGCCTTGAAAAGTTATCTTTAAACCAATGTTCAAGACTGAATCTTACAATGCTGGTTGGAACAATACACCCCGGCAGTTGTTGTCCTGTGAATTTGAAGGAGAGTGCACTGTGACCTCTGAGTTGCTGCACGGTCCGTCCTGTAGGTTTCCTTGCATCATTGACAAGCTCCGCTAGATTAGACATTGTAGTGGTTTGGTACAAGCAAAGGTCCCAAGGAAGGTCATGATGATATAAAACTCTGGGGAAGCCTTTCAATATTTTGGGTTGGGGTCTGAGGGCACCTCTGCTCATTGAACCACTTTCGCATTTCTGTCCCATGTTCTCTTTCAAACAATTTTTAGAGGTTAGTATGTGGGGATTTTTTCCCTTTTATTTCCAGATATTCATGAGCAAGCAGTGTCAATTACTTATACGTTTCACTCTGAAGACTTGTGGAAGAATATAGGAAGTCAAGTTTTGTGACTGCCATTATCCTGTCCATCCGCAAATGAGGTGCCAAATGATCTGCATCTTGTTTTTTCATGATACAGTCCTCCAGGCAGATCTTGGCCAAAAGATAAAATGGCCAATGAACTCCCCTCTCTGTGTACATAAATACTGTACAAACATATACTTTTCTTTTTAAACACAGAGTCAAGTCTCGTAGAAGAGCTTGAACACAGAACGGATAAGGACGCAACATAAGAAAGTGAAGGTGGAAATCCCACCAGCGGGGCTGATGGAGAAAATAGACGGACACGGACAAATAAGGCTAGCGGGTAATGATGAGGTGTAGGGCAGAACACATGGAGTAGACAAGATGGATACAGAAGCAAAATTTGGGAAGTGGGGAGTCCTAAAGACTGCTGTAAGGGCGAGTGGAATATCCTATCCAAAAAGGCAAAGTCTCTGGCCACGTGGTCTTTATCTCTTTGCTGGTGTGTGGATCTGACTGGATGTTCTGCCTGCCCTAGCTCACTGCCCATCCAATTGGGGACTTCCGATTAGCTTTCTGCTTCTTTTATCTCACCTGGTTGTGTGTGTGTTTGTGTCATTGGTTGTTAACTCCATTTGAGGGTTTCAGAAGGTAGAACGGAGCCCTCACATGTCTCAAGGTACATGGTACTTCGTGTATGTGTACATATGTATGAATATGGGGTTGGGATTGGCTCTGTCTCTGTCGTGTCTTCGATATCCATTCCCAAGACACGACCGGACAAATAATCACTCTATATCGTGATTATTTGTTGGGTCGTGTCTTCGATCCCCGATTCTCTTCCATCTCGGTTGTCTTCTACTAAGAAATTATTATATTTATCTCCGCCACCGAAGGTGGATGGAGGCTATGTTCTCAACTCTGTCTGTCTGTGAACAGGATGTCTCAAAAAGTTATGGACAGGTTCGGACGAAATTTGGTGGACAGGTTGGGTGTGTGAGACAGACTATATGATTAGATTTTGGTGAAGATCCGGATACGAGAATTTTTAAAATTCACAAATTTGGGATTCACAAATTCTTCACCATTCAGTGATGGGGCCAAAAACGATATGCAGCACGATATTTCAAAAAGTTGTGGATGACTTGTGACAGAACTTGGTGGATGAGTTGATAAGGTGACAAGAATGAGCTAATTATATTTTGGTTCAGGTCCGAATCCAGATCTGACCTTTCCATGGGATACAAAACGTAAACTGTGCAGCCTGGTGGTGGTATGCTCTCCACTGAGTTATGTTCCAGTCCTTAAGGCTGCAATCTTTCCCACCTGTGGACTTTTGGTTCCTGCCTGCCATTCCGTGGTTCCCGCCTGATCCTTCAGGGTTCGGTGATACGCGACAAACATCTGGGGAGACATCACAAGGCACCACGAGGCCGAAATTTTGAATTTGAAGGTCATTTCAAGGTCATAAGGTCAAATTTTGTATTTTTGAGGATTTCGCCTTAATTCAAACCGCATTCGAAAGATCTATCTATAAAACTATATTTATTATCATGTAGATGTACCCAGCCTATATAATTAACAGGTAAGCTTTGTGTCTTACACATACAGTCATACATGTATGGCGTAATGAAACACAAAAGTGTGATTTTTCTCTAAATGTGTTTGTTGTGTAAAAGATGTGCAGATACAAAGTTGTTTATAAACTCGAGCTTTTTATGTGAACATGTTTTCAGAATCCTAGACATACAATATACATCCCTGTCACTGTTAAAATTAAAACGACTAGGACGTGCCCGTACGTGGGTGCCCGTTCCTTGCCAAAAAAAAATAAAAAAATGTCTTCGCCCATGCATGCATGGGCGTGCCCATGGGCCCATGGGCGTGCCCGTAAGTGCGTGATGTGACCGTACAATGAATGTATCGTCCCGACGCCGCAGCTCGGATGGCGCTGCAGTTAATCGGGCCTGTATCGGCAGAGTTATTATAAACGTGTACTACAATCGATCGTACCTTACAGCGTCTGCTCGCCACGTTCAGCATCAGTACGTCGTCACTATGACTATCCGTAAGTCCGGAAGTGACGTCCTCATTTGACTGTCCGGAAGGTCGCATATCACAGTTACGATGAATCGCAAGTTAGTTTTAATTAGTTTTAAAACATAGTTTAACGCCAACATAGCGCCAACATAGTTTGCCAACGTGAAATAAATGAATACGCTCTCAAATGTGCCGTCCGAGGCAGAGTCTGTTCGCCACGTTCGGCACACGTGATAGCTCGCTGCTCTCTGATTGGTTGAATCGTTTTTTGGACATAGCTCGGTAACTACTTCTCCGATTAATATGAAACCTTGAAAAGGCACATCCTCGGGTCCCCAGCAATATACCTGGCAAGTTTCAAGTATATCGGACCCGTGGTTGTCGAGAAACAGCGGTCACAGACAAACAAACACACAGACACACAGACACACAGAGATTACTGGAATTATAGATAGACTAGGGCATGCCCGTACTATATCTATATCTAAAATTATATCCCCCCCCTCTATTTACATGAAATGGTTTGGTCCAAAGCGAACGGCTTGCGAGTACGGTGACAATCCCCCCCCCCCTCTATTTACATGAAATGGTTTGGTCCAAAGCGAACGGCTTGCGGAGTTTGGTAAAGAAATCGCCATAGCGTGCACAAACACGCAGGAAAGCGAAAGAATCGCAAATTAGTTTTAATTAGTTTTAAAACATAGTTTAACGCCAACATAGCGGCAACATAGTTTGCCAACGTGAAATAAATGAATACGCTCTCAAATGTGCCGTCCGAGGCAGAGTCTGTTCGCCACGTTCGGCACACGTGATAACTCGCTGCTCTCTGATTGGTTGAATCGTTTTTTGGACATAGCTCGGTAACTACTTGTCCGATTAATATGAAACCTTGAAAAGGCACATCCTCGGGTCCCCAGCAATATACCTGGCAAGTTTCAAGTATATCGGACCCGTGGTTGTCGAGAAACAGCGGTCACAGACAAACACACAGACATACACACATACACACACACACACACACACACACAGAGATTACTGGAATTATAGATAGATGACAACGTTTGCAATAAACACCGATTTTATCCTATATGATACATTGTACAGCACCCCCTCTTGTGGCAGATTTGTTAATGATAATGTGTGAGAGAAGTCAACAACTTGTTTCCAACATGTATTGTTCATTGTCTGAAGCTACATAATGGAGGCAATTGTCAAATTGAAGATTAGTATCCATGACAACAAATACATATATGTCTGGTATATACACATGACTAAAAGTATGTGGACACCCCATATAATTCATAGACTTGACTATTTCAGCCACACCCATTGCTGACAGGTCGAGATAATCAAGCACACAGCCATGCAATCTCCACACACAAACATTGACAGTAGAATGGGCCGTACTGAAGAGCTCGGTGACTTTCAACGTGGCACAGTCATAGGATGCCACCTTTTCAACAAGTCAGTTCGTCAAATTTCTGCCCTGATAGAGCTGCCCCGGTCAACTGTAAGTGCTGTTATTGTGAAGTGGAAACGTCTAGGTCGCTAGGAGCAACAACAGCTCAGCCACGAAGTGATAGGCCGCACAAGCTCACAGAACAGGACTGCCAAGTGCTGAAGCACGTAGCACGTAAATATCGTCTGTCCTCAGTTGCAATACTCACTACCGAGTTCCAAACTGCCTCTGGAAGCAACGTCAGCACAACAACTGTTCGTCGGAAGCTTCATGAAATGGTTTTCCATGGCTGAGCAGCCGCACACAAGCCTAAGATCACTATGCGCAATGCCAAGCGTCGGCTGGAGTGGTCTAAAGCTCGCCGCCATTGGACTCTGGAGCAGTGGAAACGCGTTCTCTGGAGTGATTAATCACACTTCATCATCTGGCAGTCTGACGGACTAATCTGGGTTTGGCGGATGCCAGGAGAACGTTACCTGCCCGAATGCATAGTGCCAACTACAAGGTTTGGTGGAGGAGGAATAATGGTCTGGGGCTGTTTTTCATGGTTCGGGCTCGCTCCTTAGTTCCAGTGAAGGGAAATCTTAACACTACAGCATAAAATGACATTCTAGACGATTGTGTGCTTCCAACTTGGTGGCAACAGTTTGGGGAAGGCCCTTTCCTGTTTCAACATGACAATGCCCATGTGCACAAAGCGAGGTCCATACAGAAATGGTTTGTCGAGATCGGTGTGGAAGAACTTGACTGACCTGCACAGAGTCCTGACCTCAACCTCATCGAACACCTTTTGGATGAATTGGAACGCCGACTGCGAGCCAGGCCTAATCGCCCAACATTAGTGCCCGACCCACTAATGCTCTTGTGGCTGAATGGAAGCAAATCCCTGCAGCAATGTTCCAAGGTCTAGTGGAAAGCCTTACCAAAAGAGTGGAGGCTGTTATAGCAGTAAAGGGGGTGGGGGTGGCTAGGGGACCAACTCCATGTTAATGCCCATGATTCTGGAATGAGATGTGTGATGTTCGGGTGTCCACATACTTTTGGTCATGTAGTGTGTATATATATATATATATATATATATATATATATATATATATATAAAATTATCTAGACATTATAGAAAGGTTCATATAAATAAGTCACAAATTATGGCTGGATATGAAAATCGAAAATAATAAATGGACACTTAAGATAATTTATCTTTAATATAGGCTGGGTACATCTACATTACAATAACGATAGTTTTATAGGTAGATCTATCTAATGCAATTTAAATGAATGCACAATTTAAAATTTTTTTAAAACTTGACCTTTTGACCTTCAAATGACCTATAAATAAAAATTGAGGGGGGCGTCCACCCACATATTCTTCCTCATCCTATGAATGAGTGATGTGGCATGGTTGCCTGCCATCAACAAACAATGCCATCCAAAGTGTAAAATCACATGTTGGCTGGTCCAGTGGTCCACTATCATGTTTTTATTGTCTTCTTTCTCTGTCAATATTGTCACCCTGAGTGAATGCATTAAGCCCATATATTTAAACCGTCGAGGTCCCGGGGGCATGTGAGTTTATTGTTCCCACGCTTTTTGAAAAGAAACCGGGGATATTGAAATCTGCTCCTGTCCGTCCATCCTTTCGTCACGCTCTCTCCAAACTTGGTAGTTATGATCATTAAGGTGCAAGAGCAGTATCATTTTTGGCCCCACCCCCTGGGGCAGGTCAAACACCAGAAAATGCAATTGCGTGCATATTTTTAAACATTTTAAAGGAAACTTTGTATATGCAATCAACATTGAGGGACGCATGAACTATGCAACGTTTCTTTGTATTTGACCCCCGGTTCATTCCCCAGGGGTTGGGGACTTAGGGTCACAGCTCACAGGGCTCAAAACGGTGGAAAATTATTTTAACTCAAAATTTAATATTGGGTCAATCCTGGTGGAACTTTATGCCATCTTTCAACTTTGTTTTGGGTGTGAAACGTGGAGATTTGCGATTGCATGCCATCGACTTCGCTCTACCTTCAGTATTCATTTGATACAGTTTATTTTGCCGCATGAGCTACCATGTTCCTCTTCGTCTACCCTGCCCAATTTTCTTATTAATCCTCTATTTTGATGAACATTGTGAGGACATCGGGAAACAGGGTCGATAGCATATAAAGAATTGGCAAATTAACCTGTTAGTCGGGCTGTTGGGCCTACAAAGTAAAAGCAAACTACGAGCAGACTCATTCAGTTATGCCAGGTGGATTCGCCACGGCCGTGCAGTTTTGAATGCCGATCTGTTACATGGAGACCTATCACCCCCTACCTGCCTGGCGGTGCATCGGTCTTGAAGACCCGTGACCACATAACAATATTATTATTCATTATGAAATTTGCATATTATGCTGAAATCAATTATCCATTGCCAATTTCATTAGAGAAGAAACATCAGTTACTCAATTGCTATTGAGAGATGTTAAAAGATGAGATTATAAAATATTCAACAGGCAAATCTTATGATCCAAAGCCATGCAAGTCGTACACACGAAAGCACAATGAACGATATGTATAGTCGTGGCCAAAAATATTGGCAACCTTGCACTTTTTTCAAATAATGCACCATTTCTTCCAGAAAATTGTTGAAATTAAAAAATATTTTGGTATCCACATTTGTATTTATTTGGTTTGCAGTGGAACAAAACAAAAAAAGCTGAAAAAATTGCTAAATCGTAGCTTATTCCACACAGAAATCCTAAAATGGTCTGGATAATATTATTGGCACCTTTTAGAAGTTGTTAGAAATAATTAGATTTCAAGCAGGTGATTCTCCTTTACTTTGGAATTGAACTCACCTGTGGTGAGTTGCAGGTACCTGCAATATAAAAATCACTCATTCAACCAGTTTGAATAGAGAAAAGGAGTCATTCTGCTGTTTTGTGTCACTGTGTGTACCAGAATGAGCATGGACAAAAGAAAGAAAACCAGAGAATTGTCTGAGGAGGTCAGACACAAGATTGTAGCCAAGCATGGACAATCTCAAGGCTACAAATCCATCTCCAGAGACCTTCATGTTTGTGTCCACCGTACGCAATAAGGCCCATGGCACTGTAGCCAACCTCCATGGACATGGCCGCAAGAGAAAAATTGATCGAATAATGTAGCGAAGGATTGTTTGAATGGTGGAGAAAGCACCTCAATCAACTGCCAAACAGATTCAAGCTGACCTTCAGACACAAGGTACGACAGTTTCAACTCGCACCATCCGTCGCCAACTCTATGAAAGGGGGTTCTATGGTAGGAGACCCAGGAGTACCCCACTGCTGAGAAAGCCTGACTGGAGTTTTCCAAAACACTTCTGAACAAGCCAAAATCCTTCTGGGAGAATGTCCTGTGGACAGATGAGACCAAATTAGAGCTTTGTAGTAAAGCACATCATCTCTATGTTTACAGAAAACAAAATGAAGTCTTCAAAGAAAAGAATACCTTCCCTACAGTCAAACATGGAGGAGGTTCAGTCATGTTTTGGGGTTGCTGTGCTGCCTCTGTTGCTGTGTGACTGGGAGCCTTGAACGTGTGCATGGCATCATGAAATCAGGAGATTATCAAGGCATTTTGGAGTGCAATGTTCAACCCAGTATCAGAAAGTTGGGTCTCCATCGAAGGTCATGGGTCTTGTAGCAGGACAATGATCCCAAACACTTCAAAAGGCACCCAGGAATGGTTCAAGACAAAACACTGGACTGTTCTGAAGTTGCCAGCAATGAGTCCAGATCTAAATCCCATTGAACATCTGTGGGGAGATCTGAAAGCAGCAGTTGGGAGCAGGAACACTTCAAATCTGGGAGAACTGGAGCAGTTTGCACAAGAAGAGTGGGCCAAACTGCCAGTAGAGAGGTGGAGGAAGCTCATTCATGGCTATAGGAAGCGCTTGACTGCAGTTATTTTGTCCAAAGGCCATGCTACCAAATATTAAGTCTCGGGTGTCAATAATTTTGTCAATGCCATTTCTTTTTATTTTCTGATTTAAAAGGAAATATTAAGTTCTGAATCAAAAACAAAGGTTCTGTAATATTAACAGTGAAATAAAGAATTGTGGAGACAAGATACTTTTGTCAATTTCAACTTATTTTTTTTGGAGAAAACTGAGTTATTTCAAAAAAGTGCAAGGGTACCAATATTTTTGGCCACGACTATATATATTTGTATGTACATATGTCTTGGTGATGACAGTTTGTGACTGGTCATGTGAGGTACGTGCTGTGAAAGAAAGCAGTATCACCTTTCCATAGTGCGGTCGTGCTTATGAGGATGTTGAGAGTCCCATCGCTGACACGCCCTCCCAGAGGTTGTATGAGAAAACTCTCCTCGGTAATCCTCCCCGTTGCAGGAAAAACAATTTTCTGTATGACGAACCAAAACTCCATGTCCTAAAACCATCGATTTGTCTTTTCCTAACGTCTTTAACATACATTTGATAATGCACATGTTCCAATGTATCATCACCATATAAATACAATAGATTATACTTATTAGCTTAGCTGGAATTGGAATTCCAGATAAGGTATTGTCATTGGGAACCGTCTGTCCGTCCGTCCGTCCATTGTCTCTTTTGACAAACCGCTGAGCCGATCGACCGGCTAAAATTTGCCAGCAAGGTTCCTCTACTGTCTGGTGGCGGGAATTGCAAAGCTCGATCCAATCACGTGACCGGAAATGTGTCAACATGGCGGACTTAGTAAATTCCTTCAAAAATATTTTTCTCCGGACCCAACAGTCACAATGATACCAAATTTGGGTTACAACATTATGCCAGGGCCTAGATAAGCTACAGGTCCAGCGGTCCTATTTTTATTTATGCTAGCATACCTGAATCAAGTTTGTTGGCAGGTATCTCGGGTTGATTTTTCTTCGTACATGCTGGAACCGCACAGGTGTCCCAGGTCTTCCTGGAGTCCATCGTGTAACACCAGACTGTGTCGGCTCCTCCAGGGTTCCGGCAGTAGTTGGATTGTAGGTCACTGAGAACATACGGTACATGTTATTACCTCAGCCACCGAAGGTGGATGGAGGTTACGTTTTCACCCCTGTCTGTCTGTCTGTGAACAAGATATCTCAAAAACTTATGAACGGATTCGGACGAAATTTGGCAGAGAGGTAGTGTATGTGACGATGACGAAATGATTCGAATTTGGTGAAAATACGGATCCGGATAGTATAATTTTTTAAGTGGTTCTTCACCATTGGAAGATAGAGCCAAAAACGATACAAAACAAGATATCTCAAAAAGTTGTGGTTTGGACGAAACTTGGTGGAGAGGTTGGGGGTCTGACCAGGACGATTCGATTCGATTTTGGTGAAGATGAACATCTGGATACGGCTAATATTATTTTTTAAGTGATTCTTCACCATTGAGTGGTACGGCTAAAACCGATACATAGCAGGATATCTCAAAGAATTATGGACGGATTTGGACGAAACTTGGTGGACCGGTTGTGTGTGTGACGTGGAAGATTCGATTCGATTTTGGTGAAGATGAACATCTGGATACGGCTAATATTATTTTTTAAGTGATTCTTCACCATTGAGTGGTACGGCTAAAACCGATACATAGCAGGATATCTCAAAGAATTATGGACGGATTTGGACGAAACTTGGTGGACCGGTTGTGTATGTGACGAGGAAGATTCGATTCGATTTTGGTAAAGATCTGAATATGGATTCGGATACGATAATTATTTAATTTTTAAGTGCTTCTTCACCATTGAGAGATCGTGTGAAAAGCGATTATATAACATGATATTAAAAAAAGTTGTGGACGAGTTATGACTAAACTTGGTGGCCGAGTTGCTTTGGTATTTTGGTTCAGGTGCGGATCCAGATCCGGCCTATCAGTGGGATACAAAACGTAAACTGTTCACCAGGCAGAGGTATGCTCTCTACCGAGTGGCTTACCACCGCTTTGAAGGACCATGCATCCATTGATACGATGCGCAGTCCACGAATCACAAATAACAGTTTATAGACCGACTGTAAATTTGACCTGAACTAAACAGCTGAAAGGTGAGTGCGCTCCCTCTGAGCTATTGTGTTAGTCCGGAAACAGCTGTAGTAATGCAGAAATATCATGCAAATGTTTCACTGAGTGGTTCTTGAATATTGAGAAATCCTATAACTGTCGTTTGCACGACCTGACGTCAACTGCTTTGACCGCATCAGCTTCGACTACTGGCATGGAGACCAAGCATGCAGGAGATTAACTACGTGAATGACTGTGCTGAAGGACATTTTGCGCAAAACACACCCAAGTGGAGAATGTGCTTTGCACTCCGGATAAGGTCTAAACCATGTCAGTTATCAAGATTTCCCCAAATTAATCCTCCATGGGTTATCAATAAAACTGAATTGGTATGTGTGGGACCGAGGACAAGAACAGAAGCACACACCGGCTGAGGAAATGTAAATTATTTAATAAGCACAAGACTAAAAAATAAGTAACTTCCACATAAAGACAATGAATAAATAACCACAACAAGATGGTATTCTTAGAATATTTACCCTGTGCAGTCCTTTACCCTTTACCCTGAGCCAACTCTTCTGTTTTTGAACGTTTTTTTTCTTCTTTGATCCAATATGGCTGCCAGACCACATGAGCGATTACATCATAAATTTATATTCTCTAATATAATTGTTGCATAGATCACACTCAATAAATTTCAAACTGATCAGACTAAGCGTTGTCCATGTCAAATTATGACGTCATAATTACGATACCAATGACGTCATTGTTAACAACACTTATTCCCCATGTGGAGTTCTTTACAATGAGTCACGTTTCAATTTTTTCCATGGAGTGGTTGTGGAGATAACGATGTAATGTTTTTCAGTTTTTCCAAGATGGAGCCTGTACCACGTGACCTATTACATCATAATTATCATTAAAATAGTCTACAGGAGGAGGCACTTCGATGGTGAAAATTTCGTGTACATCAGACCAACAGTTGCAGAGAAAAAAAAATCATACTGATCGGATGAAGCGCTATGCTTGTCGAATTATGACGTCATAACGAAGGCACCAATGACCATCACGAACACATCTTATTCCCCATGGGGACTACTTGACAATGAGCCATGTTTCTATTTTTTCCAGTGAGCAGTTTCAGAGATATAGAGGTACAACGTTTTTCCAAAATGGCGCCTGTACCACGTGACATACGACGTCATAATTATTATTAAAATATTCTGCAGGAGGTGCTCCTATGGTACAAATTTTGTGTCCATCGGACTATAACAGTTGCAGAGGAAAATTTTTTCATACTGATCAGATCAAGCTTTGTACTTGTCCAATTATGACATCATAATGAAGGCATCGATGATGTCATCATCATCACAGCTTATTCCCCATGGTGAGTACTTGAAGATGAGCCATGTTTCAACTTTTTCCATTGAGCGGTTTGGGAAATAGAGGTGTAACGTTTTTCCAAGATGGTGTCCGTACCACGTGACATATGACGTCATAATTATGAATAAAAAATTATACAGGCGTAAGCGCTCCTATGGTAAAATTTCGTGTCAATCGGACCAAGATGAATTTTAAAATTGAGATTGCTGAAAAAATGAATTTTAAAAATGCAGACACGTACGTATGCCACACGTACGCACTTACGCAACTGAATGCCTAACCCTGATTTTTGCTTCGCGAGCGCAGGGCGATACCCTAATAAGTAGTGAAACTACCCCTATTGGCGCCATACGCACAATGACCACACAAAAAGGCGAGATTGAGCATGCAGGCAGGAAAGTTCCAGGTTTCACGATAGCAGAAGTATGTGGCACCAGCCCCGAAGAGCAGCCAAGACTCACACAAACTGTCTGACGCAACTAACCTCTCCTCCGACTCCCCTCGCCCGTGTGGTGGCCACATCATTGCTCCCAACCAACCACCACGGTTACCCGATGCCTAGCGACATTGTCGTACCCCAATCAGACGGCACAGATCCTCAACCAATCAGCACCATGACCCACCAAGCCCACTGGCCACCCCTGATTGGCATGTGGCCTGCTCATCACCAATCAAGGGTGGCCATATTGGAAGGCCAGAGCTTCATTCTTTTCCCCAAGCACGATGGGAGGCAGAAGATAGGCATGCTTCAGCATGGATGATGAGACACCAGAAGAGTTTCTCTCTCACCCAATTCGACATGGGAGACATTACAATACATCTGGTAACCATCTTTAGCCACCAAAGGTTGCAACGCTGTCCATCAGTGGCACACGGACATAATCTATGCAAACACAAACAAGGGACTATGGCTCCAATTCTCATAACTCCCCTCATAATTCTCATTCTCCCCTCATAAACACAACTAGAATGGCACTCGGTTGAGCATGTACTGTACCTCTGCAAGGCTGAACAGTTTATGTTCTGTATCCCACCGACAGGCCGGATCTGGATCTTCACCAAAATCGAATCAATTAGATCATGTAACACACTCAATTTGTCCACCAAGTTCCGTCCAAATCCATCCTCAAAGTTTTGAAATATCATGGTGTACAGTATCATTTTTGGCTCTTATCTCTCAATGGTGAAGAATCACTTAGAAAATTTAAAGATTCTCGATCCGGATCTGGATTCGGATCTTCACCAAAATCGAGCCAATTCATCCTAGTCACACATCCAACGTCTCCACCAAGTTTCATCCGAATCCGTCCATAAGGTTTTGAGATATCCTGCTCACAGACAAACAGACAGACAGGCAGGGGGTGAAAACATAACCTCTGTCCACTTTCGGTGGGGGAGGTTACAAGACTATTTCAATTTGCACACTTCTGAGGAGGACTCGAGAGTTGGTTTTACTTACAAGCAGGAATAGTCGGCCGATTTGCGGACATGTTGGTGAGGAATTGGACTATCCCAGGCCTGGCAGGTTTTGCCATACCGAGTCATGGACACTTGGCCTCGGTAGCCAGAGCCATCCCCATTAACGCAACTATAGGTGAGGTCGTCTGGGGTTGGAGGTTCTCCCTCTGTGAAGAACACGGCAATAAGTGCACAAATTACTGCCATTCATAGACACTTGCTGTGAAAAATTGTTAGTCTTCACAGTCTGGATGACTCAACAATTTTCATGGCAACATTAAAACCTTTTTTTTTTTTTCATTTTGTACATCACAATATGAAAAATGGACCATAAAACGGAAAATACACCTTCGGTGAAATTTGCTGTAATTTCTGTGTACGCAATCATGGCTTGCCTTTGGGGTCCATGAGATGTGCATGGAAGAAGCTTCGGGAACTGAGTGGCGTGCTGACGAGGAGGGGAGTGTCGTTGAAGCTGAAGGGAAAGGTGTGTGCTGCATGTGTGAGAAGTGTTATGATTTATGGGAGCGAGACATGGGTAATGAACGTAGAGCAGCAAGGAAGGCTGGAAAGGGTGGAAATGCGAATGGTTCGGTGGATGTGCGGAGTGTCGTTGAAGCTGAAGGGAAAGGTCTATGCTGCATGTGTGAGAAGTGTTATGATTTATGGGAGCGAGACATGGGTAATGAACGTAGAGCAGCAACGAAGGCTGGAAAGGGTGGAAATGCGAATGGTTCGGTGGATGTGCGGAGTGTCGTTGAAGCTGAAGGGAAAGGTGTATGCTGCATGTGTGAGAAGTGTTATGATTTATGGGAGCGAGACATGGGTAATGAACGTAGAGCAGCAAAGAAGGCTGGAAAGGGTGGAAATGCGAATGGTTCATGTGTGGAGTATCGTTGAGAGAGAGAGGAAGACAAATGATGAATTGCGAAAGATGATGGGAATAGAGCCTGTGATTGATGTTGTGAAGAGGAACAGGTTGAGATGGTTTGGTCAAGTGTTGAGGAAGGATGAAAGTGACTGGTTGAGAAGAGTGATGGAAATGAATGTAGAAGGAAGTAGAAGACGGGGAAGACCGAGAAAGACTTGGCTAAAGATGGTGGAAGAAGAAATGCGGGCAAGGGGGTTAACAAGGGGAGATTCAGAAAATAGGGCAAAATGGAGAAGATTGTCATGGGGCCCACAAGGCTAACCCCCGCTCTAGCAGGGAAAATGGCCTTAAAATGCCTGTTGTTGTTGTTTGTTTGCTGCATCCACAGAAATACTTATATGAGTTGCATTTACTGCTTCACGGTGCATTCATTTTCAATATGAGCATGGGAAGTTAAACATATGATGATGATATACCTCTTACGGGAGAAGTTATACAGTTATTGAAAATCGAGTTTAGTTTTCTTTGACTATTCTGATCTTTGAACACCCTTATGCACAGTAGCTGGCATGTCATAGCTGATGAGCTCACCACATTGTGGTATGTCGCAGTACTCCCAGCGAATGCTTTTAGCAGCGGTGTAACACCATGGCTTCGGATCTCCGCCTGGGTTCCTGCAGAAGTTCTCACGGAGGTCACCAAGAGGGAACCTAGACATCGGTAGGTGGAATGTAACTCGTGCTTGAGGGTTGTGATAAATGGAAAAGTATCATCAGAAAAATAGTAAAAATAAAAAAAAAGGATCCTCATGAAAATACTGCATTTCCTCTCATCCTTGTGCAATTTATGAAAAACAAGGTGGCATTTAAATAATAGTGCAATCCATCCCTCCTCAACCCCTCCAAAAGTCGAGTATGTGACTTTACTTCCACTGGTAATTGATATGAGCCGTAGTTTCAGGCTTTCAGCCCATATTTCTTACTCCTGGTGTGCTTTAGGAATCCCAAAGACTCGGGTAAGTAAGTATCTTTACTTCCGCCACCGAAGGTGGACGGAGGTTATGTTTCACCCGTGTCTGTCTGTCTGTTTGTCTGTGAACAGGATATCTCAAAACCTTATGGACGGATTCGGATGAAACTTGGTGGAGACGTTGGATGTGTGACTAGGATGAATTGGCTCGGTTTTGGTGAAGATCTAAATCCGGACACTAGGATTTTAAAGTGATTTTTTGCCAATAAGAGATATGGGCAAAACCGATACATGGCACGCACGATATCTCAAAACCTTATAGACGGATTCAGATGAAACTTGGTGGAGGCATTGGATGTGTGACTAGGATGAATTGGCTCGGTTTTGGTGAAGATCCAGATCCAGAAACTCGGATTTTAAAATGATTTTTTGGCAATAAGAGATATGGCCAAAACCGATACATGGCACGCACGATATCTCAAAAATGTATGAACGGATTCGGACGAAACTTGGTGGAGACGTTGGGTGTGTGACAAGGATGAAAATTCGGTTTTGGTGAAGATCCGGATCCAGAAACAAGGACTTTAAAGTGATTTTTTTTGCCAATAAGAGATATGGTGAAAACCGATACATGGCACGCACGATATCTCAAAAATTTATGAACGGATTTAGACGAAACTTGGTGGAGATGTTGGGTGTGTGACAAGGAGGAAAATTCGGTTTTGTTGAAGATCTGGATCCAGAAACGAATTTTAAAGTGATTTTTTGCCAATAAGATCGAAACTGATACAATGGCACGCACGATATCTCAAAAGGTTATGAACGGATTCGGACTAAACTTGGTGGAGACGTTGGGTGTGTGATGAGGATGAATTAATTCGGTTTTGGTGAAGATGCGGATCCAGAAACTGGAATTTTAAAGTGATTTTTTGCCAATAAGATCGAAACCGATACAATGGCACGCACGATATCTCAAAAAGTTATGAACTAATTCGGACGAAACTTGGTGGAGACGTTGGGTGTGTGATGAGGATGAATGAATTCGGTTTTGGTGAAGATCCGGATCCAGAAACTAGAATTTTAAAGTGATTTTTTGCCAATAAGAGATATGGCCAAAACCGATACATGGTACGCATGATATGTCAAAAAGTTATGGATGGATTCGGACAAAACTTGGCGGATGATTTGGGTAGGTGACAAGAACAAGCCAATTAGATTTTAGTTCAGGTCCGAATCCAGATCCGGCGATTCAATGGGACACAAAACATAAACTGTTCAGTTCAAGTTGTAACTGCTATTCAAAAAGGAGGATAGCATAAAAAATGTTTATTACCTGCCAGAAATTTATTGTGTACGAAATGAAAAGTCACCGTTATGTATTACTCCATCATAATGTACATTGTTACCAAATGTAATGGGGCAGATCTCTCAAAGTTGAAATGAACCTTCCCAATTTGCACATGCTCATTTTACCCACAATGCAAAGCAGCACGTGTTTATTTTACCCATTCAGTGCAATGCCACAATGACATGTTTTCATGCAATTTTATATCTGCCAGCAATACTGTACAATGCATTTTTGCCACACTGCGTGCCCGTTTGGAATTGTTTTGAGGAAAACGATGGAAATCTGCAATGACCAACCCAGAGCCCTGACCGCAACCTGATTGAACCACTTTGAGACATTTTGGAATGCCTATATTAGAAATCAAATAAGCGGCTGTGAATCGATAACCCTGCACATTTCAATAATATCCCAATTCTTTTGCTATTATACGTGTATATCAATAGCCCAAAGCACATCTGACCCTGATCAAACCTGGACAATTCGCTGAATCGCATGGACCCTGAATAGCCCCTGAAATCAATTGCTGGTAGGATTGCCTTGACGCTAGACTCTAGAGGTATGTAGGCCTACATTACACTCGTCTTTGAGCCGTCTAACCTAGGTTCGAATGTAGACATATGTATAAACTGCCAACCTGGTGTCTCGCAGTCAAGGAGATTCATCAATGTGTGTGCCGTCCCTCAGATGGACGTTAAACGGGCATCCCATCTGCCTCATTGGTGGAATGGTGGATGCTAAAGATCCCACGGTTGTCTTTCGTAAAGAGTAGGTTAGAGAAGGGTAGGCGAGCTATCGCACCTGGATCAAATTACATATTACAACCCCAACCAGCAGAGGGCAGCACCTTAGCCAATGATGCCACCCCACAGCCTTGTGCTGCATACAAACGAAGAAGATTACAATTTGCAAGCAGAGCGCATCCCATGTCAATTTATTCGGATGACCACAGTTGCAAAGATGATGTGTATATTGTCATCAACCTAAAACAGCTCAAAGCGAAGCCAAATTCATCATAGTGCACAAGTATCTGGTATCAAAGGAGGCACGTGGTGTATTTTCAGAACATGGTAACTAAACCATTAGATGCAACAATATCTAACAGAACAATCTCATTCTTACTTCCAGGTCTCCAAGATGGCTGTTCACCATCATCTCAGATCATCCCTGTAATGAAATATGATGTAATGTCTCGAGCTGAGTGAAGAGAATATTCGGGCGAAGGGACGACCTTGAGGGAGCTTATATAAGTTGGGTCCATTCGAAGCGCAAACTGGTGGCATTCTGTAACCCAGTGCCGAGACTATTGGGATTTACCAGGTACGTAATTGCCAGCCATGGCTCCTCAGCAAAGGACTTCTGTGACTCACTGGGGCTCACACAATCTGTCAATTGCCTGACCCGGATCTCAGTCAACGGAGCATCTTTTCTTCTAGACTTGGTTATGACCAACTTCCTTGCAAATGTCTGCTGCTCTTCTTCTGCTCCAATCTGACCATGTGCTTGTTTAAGTGGACATCTCTCTGACCATTCTCAGAGAGCCTCCTCAGCGTCGACGAGTCTGGCATTTCACTCAGGCCAACTGGCACAGTCTTCAAGCAGCCATCAATCATCTGGACTGGTCTCCCATCTCTACCGCCTCTGACATCAACTCATCCTGGGAATTCTTCCAAAGTAAATTGCTCTCTCTCATGCACAGATTTATCCCCTCTCGTTTTCAGTTGTCAAACCCTTCCTCACATCCATGGTACACGGAATCTTGTGGTGAGGCAGTTGCCCAGAAACAACTTGCCTTCGCCTATTGGAAAGCAAATCCAACGGAAGGAAATCTCATTTCTTTTCACAAACCCCGAAACAAGTGTGTGTCCACCCTCAGGAGAGCCAGGAAACAATATCTCTCCACTCAAGACCGAACTCTCAAACCTGTCTCCCTCTTCCAAATACTGGTGGCGTCTGGTCAAATCTGTTTCTGGTGTTTATCCCCCCTCCATCCCCTCCCTTACCTCAAACGGCTACACAGCTGACTACGTACATGAAAAAGCTGAATGCCTCAACTCTGTGTTTGCCTCAAAATCTTGTGTCCCAAACCCATCCCTCTCTGTACCCACCGGACCCAGTCGTACCCAGCTGCTCCTGGACTCTGTGTCCTTTCCTCCTGACAAGGTGGAGAAGTTTCTGTCAACCCTCGACTCTGATTCTGCAACTGGACCTGACGGCATCAGCCCACGTGTCCTAAAATCCTGCTCTGCCGCTCTATTTCACACTCTCTCTGTGCTCTTCACCCTCTCGTTTGCTCAAGGTCATCTGCCATCAGCTTGGAAATCAGCCAACATCACCGCATTACACAAAAAGGTGCAAAAACAGATCCTTGCAATTATAGACCAATCAGCCTTCTCCCAATTATCAGCAAAGTCATGGTATCCATAATTGATTCGGATATCAAATCTTTCCCCTTCTCCAATGGCTTGATCTCTGACCATCAATTTGGTTTCAGACCAGGTCACTCGACTCTGGATATGCTGCTTCTGCTGTCTCAACAATGGATGGAGGACCTCAATGACAAACAGGAAATTAGAGCTGTCTCCCTTGACATATCACGTGCCTTCGATACGGTCTGGCACCCCACTCTGCTCACCAAACTCTCCTCCTATGGTATCCATGGAAATCTCCACGCATGGCTTGCAGACTTCCTCTCTAGTCGTAGTCAACGTGTGGCCCTGAATGGGTTTCTCTCATCTCCCCTTCCTGTTCAGGTTCCCCAAGTCAATGTTCTGGGCCCTGTGCTTTTTCTGGTCTTCATCAATGATCTCTCTGACTCTCTTGAAAATCCTCTCTATCTCTTTGCTGATTACTCCACTCTCTGTCGCTCCATTCCTCATCCCTCAGATCGGCAGTCTGCAGCCTCCTCACTCTCTGCAAACCTGGACAAAATCACAGACTGGTCAAACAAGTAGAACATGTCTTTTAATCCTGAAAAATCTCACACTCTCACTATGTCTCTCCGAAAAGACCGTCTGGACAACCCTCCCAACCACTTTCTGAACAATCCTCTCCAAGAAGTTCTGTCACTCAAGCTTTTGGGTCTCACTATCTGCCATGATCTTTCCTGGGAAAACCACATTTCAAATCTGGCCTCCAAAGCCAGTCACCGAATGGGCATCCTCCGTCGTGCGAAGTCCTTCCTTGGCACACCTGAGCTCCTCACCACATAGAAGGCTTTCATCCGCAGCTCAATGGAATACTGTTCTCCCCTCTGGGCCGGTGCTCCTGCCTCACACCTAGCTCGGCTTCACGCTGTTGAACCCAAAGCTTTCAGAATCATTGGAATCTCCCACGATGAAGCTAACTCCAAGGGCATTTCACTTCCTCACCGCAGGCAGGTTGGTGGTTTTCTGTCTTCTACCGACTCCTCTCCGGCCTTGCTCCCCCATCTCTCTCTGGGCTCTGTCCCCCAAATATTCCTACAGGTCGCACAAGATGTGCCTGCAACCCTCTTATGCTTAAACTGCCAAAATCAAGACTCTCTGCACACCTTCACTCCTTCATTCCTCTTTTCTCCCAGCTCTGGAACAAACTCCCTCACTCTCTTCAATCCCACTCCTCCCTCCAGGTCTTTAAAACATCTGTTCACCACCATCTCTTATCTTCCCCCATCCAAAACCTTGATCTTTTCTACCCCCACTAATTTCACCCCAGATCCACTTTTCTGAAATACCAACTGCTTTCCTGGAAGTCCTTGCAGTGTCCTTGTGCTTTATACTTCTCCCCCCCCCCCGACCCCTCCGACCCCCCTTCCCATGCCTCCTCCCCCCAAGCCCTCTCCCTCCCACAGATCTCCCGATGTCCCTGCTCTCAAATGTTGTGTTTGTGTGCTTCCCCTTCTCTCCCCATCTTGTATACCACTCCCCTTATTCTATATTTTGTGTGTCTGCTTGTTTTTTTGTGTGATAAATGTTAGCTCTTTCACGAGCCTCGATCCTGTATAACAAAAAATTAAAAAAATAGAATTGGCCAACTTCAGTTTCGAGATCGTGTATCGACCTGGACGGGATAATGTGGCGGCCGATGCGCTATCTCGGCCTGTCTGTGCTGGCATGACGTCAGAAGACTTACGGGGGATCCATGAATCATTGTGTCATCCGGGAGTCACCCAGTTCGCTCACTTCGTACGATGTAGAAATCTGCCCTTTTCCATGGAAGATGTCAGGCGACTTTGTCGGTCGTGTCCTGTGTGTGCCGAAGTCAAGCCGAGATTCTATAGACCTCCCATGGGGACTTTCATCCACGCAGGACGACCTTGGGAGCAACTGCATGTGGATTTTAAGGGGTTGTTGCTGGGGCTTGGCCCACGACGATACATTCTTACAATTGTCGACGACTACTCACGATTTTCGTTTGCATACCCCTGTGCTAATATGTCGTCCACGACAGTTATACACTGTCTTCAGCAGCTGTTTCTCACGTTGGACTATCCCGCTTATGTACACGCAGACCGGGGGACCGCGTTTCTGTCCAGGGAGGTTAAGCAATTCCTCCAGGAACGGGGAGTAGCCTCAAGCCGTACTACAGCGTATAACCCCCAAGGCAACGGGCAGGTGGAATGTTGCAATGGAATTGTATGGCGAGCAGTTACAATGAGCTTGAAGATGCGCGGTTTTCCTGTGCAATCGTGGGAGCGAGTGCAACAACAACTGCAACAAGGCATTCTGTAACCCAGTGCCGAGACTATTGGGATTTACCAGGTACGTAATTGCTTGCTTGCAGGAAGCTAGAAGGAGATGTATGTTTGAATATTAATCTACATTCTGCATCTAGTATTACATCTATAAATGTATTCCATAAGCATCTGTATGCTAATGATCTACATTCTTTTGTGTTGTAGGATGAGTAGAGATATAGTTCAATAAAACCCCATTTTTTGGAAGAGATCTGAGTTTTGCTTTACAACAATCCCCCATCCAAAACCATTATCGTTTCCACCCCAATTGACCCCCCGCAACCCCAAGTCCACCTCATGCCAGGTTGCCAGATTTTCCTTCCTGAGAGTTTGCCGCCTGTATCTCGCCTTCCCCTACCCCACATTGTTCCCCACATCCTTTATTTGTCCAAGTCTCCCTCTATTTTGTCCCCCATCCTGCTGTTGGCTCCTCCATGAGCCTCGTCTTTATGCATACAAAAAAGTGAACAGTACCATGTACGCTTTGTATGCCTTGCAGTTAAAGGAGCAGTTTGCTTGACTCGTCCTTGGAAATGCAAATGCTCGAATGTTGTTCATGCAAAAGAAGTCTCACTTTTGTGGTGTGTAGTTGTGCTTGTGATGAGTTTGAGAGTGCCAGTGCTGGCACAGGATTCCTGACTTGGTCTTCATCATTGTTCCACGATAGTTCATTCCATTGCAGTGAATGCATCCTGGCAAAAATCCGCAAAGCAACATTGTATAAGTATGTTTCAGTTATGAAGAATGTTGATCAGGATGCATTCTGTTCCAATATTGATCAATGACGTTGTATGTAACAGTTACATCACAATGTGGTCCTCCCCTCCATCACTCCCCTCCATCACTCCCCTCTCACTCTCTCCCACACCCTCCCCCCCCTCTCCCACCTCTCTCACTTCTTTTTTTTGGTATACAAGATCGAGTCTCGTGAAAGAGCTAACATTTATCACACAAAAGATCAAACAGACACATAAAACATATAATAAAGGGAGCGGAAGACAAGCTGGGGGAGAGAGAGGGAAGCACACAAGTACAACAGCAGAGAACAGGGACAATGGAAGATTCGTGGTAGAGAGAGAGAGAGAGAGAGAGAGAGAGAGAGAGAGGGCTTGGGGGGAGGGGGGTGGAGGAGGCATGGGAAGGCGGGGGGTGGGGGGTGGGAAAGGTATAAAACACATGGACACTGCTAGAACTGCCAGGAAAGAAAGAAGTCGGGATTTCAAAAAAAAAGTGGATCTGGGGTGAATTAACGGCGGTAGAAGAGATCAACGTTTTGGATGGGGGAAGACAAGAGATGGTGGTGAACAGCTGTTTTAAAGACCTGGAGGGAGGAGTGGGATTGAAGAGAGTGAGGGAGTTTGTTCCAGAGGCGGGAGAATAGAGGAATGAAGGAGTGAAGGTGAGCAGAGAGTCTTGATTTTGGCAATTTCACCATAAGAGGGTTGCTGGCAGATCTTGTGCGACCTGTAGGAATATTTGGGGGACAGAGCCCAGAGAGAGCTGGAGGAGCAAGGCCGGAGAGGAGTCGGTAGAAGACAGAAAGACCCCCAACCTGCCTGCGGTGAGTAAGTGAAAGGCCCTTGGAGGTAGCTTCATCGTGGGAGATTCCAATGATTCTGAAAGCTTTGGTTTCAACAGCGTGAAGACGAGCTAGGTGTGACGCAGGAGCACCAGACCAGAGGGAAGAACAGTATTCCATTGAGCTGCGGATGAAAGCCTTGTATTTGGTGAGGAGCTCAGGTGTGCCAAGGAAGGACTTTGTACGACGGAGGATGCCCAGTCGGCGACTGGCTTTGTAGGCCAGATTTGAAATGTGGTTTTCCCAAGAAAGATCATGGCAGATAGTGAGACACAAAAGCTTGAGCGACAGAACTTCTTGGAGAGGATTGTTCAGAAAGTAGATGGGAGGGTTGTCCAGTCGGTCTTTTCGGAGAGACAAAGTAAGAGTGTGAGATTTTTCAGGATTGAAAGACATGTTCCACTTGTTTGCCCAGTCTGTGATTTTGTCCAGGTCTGCAGAGAGTGAGGAGGCTGCAGACTGCCGATCTGAGGGATGAGGAATGGAGCGGCAGAGAGTGGAGTCATGAGCAAAGATATAGAGAGAATTTTCAAGAGAGTCAGAGAGATCATTGATGAAGACCAGAAAAAGCACAGGGCCCAGTACACTGCCTTGGGGAACTCCAGCCTGAACAGGAAGGGGAGATGAGAGAAACCCATTCAGGGCCACACGTTGACGATGACTAGAGAGGAAGTCCGCCAGCCATGCGTGGAGATTTCCATGAATACCAAAGGAGGAGAGTTTGGTGAGCAGAGCGGGGTTGCAGACCGTATCGACGGCACGTGCTCTGTCAAGGGAGACAGCTCTAATTTCCTGTTTGGCATTGAGGACCTCCATCCATTGTTGAGACAGCAGAAGCAGCATGTCCAGAGTAGAGTGACCTTGTCTGAAACCAAATTGATGATCAGAGATCAAGCCATTGGAAAAGAGGAAGGATTTGATATCCGAAGCAATTATGGATTCCATGACTTTGCTGATAATTGGGAGAAGGCTGATTGGTCTGTAGTTGCAAGGATCTGTTTTTGCACCTTTTTTGTGTAAAGGTGTCTTTCTTTCCCTCCCTCTGTCTCCCTCTCACCTCCTCTTTCTCCCTCTATCCCCACTCTCCCCTCCCGCCTCTCCACTCACCCTCTCTCTCCCTCTCCTTCTCTCTACCTCCTCCCCTCTCTCTCCCCCCCTCCCTCCTCTCCACTCACCCCTCCCTCCTCTCCACTCACCCTCTCTCTCCCTCTCCTTCTCTCTACCTCCTCCCCTCTCTCTCCCCCCTCTCTCTCTCTCCCTTTCACGTCCTTTTGCCCTCTCTCTCCCCCCTCTCCCCCCTCTCCCTCCCCACCCAACCCCCCCCTCTCCCTCCCCACCCAACTCCCCCCTCCCCACCCAACTCCCCCCTCTCCCTCCCCACCCAACTCCCCCCTCTCCCTCCCCACCCAACTCCCCCCCTCTCTCTCTCTCGCTCTCATTCTTTCTCTCCCTCTATACCTCGGCTACCTCGCTCTCTCTTTCTTTCTCTCCCCCTCTCCCTTTGTCTCTCTGCCGCCACCTGCTGGCTGGTGAGTTGGGTGCGGTGTCATGGCGGCTTCCCGCTTCGTGTCATGAGTGCGCTGTCTTGGTTGTTTGTCCTATCGCCCCTCCCTCCCCCATTTCGCTCTTTCGTGTCCTTGTTTCTGTTTGTAAAGCTTCCCTGTGTTTCCCTTATATGTTGAGACGAGGGAGAGAGAGCCATAGAGCACACTTATCGTGCAGGTTAAGGGTAATCGTCGTTTTTGGGCGGTTCCCTGTTCTTTTTTTCTCAACTTATTTTATTCACTTGAAACCTTTTTTTTTCTCACTTATAATTCCTTAGTTTGTTTTTTTAACGCCCCCTTTCCCTAAGCTGGGAAAGTCGGAGTGCATTACTAACTTCCTCTTCCCGAGCTGGGAGGACGAGGTCGAGCCTCGTGTGTTCAAACATGGCGGCTGCTCACTCGCAGCGATATGCAGCGTTTGAGCAACTATCAATATCATGCGAGCATGGCATTGCGTGTTCTCCACCCGAGGGTGTTTCAATAGAAGCTATTGTTGTCGTGATCGGAAACATGATCGGGTTTGATAAGGTACGTGCCGCGTCACGTATGAACAAACGGGTTATCGTGTTTGTGTCCGATGTGGAGCACGTTGCTTGTCCCTCGACTCCGGACACTTTGTTATGGTTTATCCCTTGGATACTCCTGCTCAGAAAGTGGTTATTTCGAATGTACCACCATTCCTGGATAGCGATACCATCCTTGCAGCGCTGCAGCGATATGGTCACTGTGTGTCTCCAGTACAATCTACATTCTACAATCTACATTCTACATTCTACAAGCTCACAATCTACAAGTTGTGGCATGTTGTGGGCTTGTAGATCTGCTATTTTTGGCAAATTTTCCCTCTGAATGAATGCTAGGGTTCAATTAATGCATGCTGAGATATTTTAAAAAATTTACTAAGGTATTTTTGTAACACTATCCTTATTTATCATTTGACTGTAGAGTGTAGAAGGCACATCAAGACTAATACATTATTTTGTCATTATAGATGCCGCCCTCGCCCTCAGGCTCACACCGGAAGAGCCGCAGCCTGGTCTTCGGTCTGGGTGCCAACATCACCAATGCGGATGGCATCATTACTGGTGCCAAACTGCCAAGTGGTCGTCAGATCTTGCGGTGCATGCTGTACAATTGCGATGCGCAACTGCATGCCAAGCGACCCGGTTTGACTGGAGCAATGTCACGGTTCATGGCAGCCAAGGTCGTCCTGGAGCAGGTGCGGCCATTTTACGCCAAGGCCAATATCCCAATGATGACCAACCGAGCTGCGTGCAACAAGATGGTGGTGCTTGTTGACGACAACAACAAGCTGCGGCGCATTCCACAGGCCAGGCGCTCCAGTAAGGCTACAGCTCGACAGGTAGATGCAATGGTGCGCAAGTTAGATGCCACATTCCCACTTTGGTCTCCGAACACGGAGCAGCAGATCCGCAATCCAGAGGACATTGCTTTCCTGGCCAGCATGAAGGGAGACAGAGTGGCCACATTTGGCGCATTCGATGCCAAGCTGCAATCCAAGGTCAAGCGGCGACAGAATCGTGAAGCTGGGGCAGCAGCCCGGCAGGCACGCTTTACCAAGGAGCAGCAGGAAATGAGTATGACGTCCAACATGGCGATGTTGGAGACTATGGAGAGTGAAAGTGATGAGGTTAGCGATACAAATGAAATGGCCACTATACCAGCTGAGGACACACCATCCACATCCTGCAAACATAAAAAGACTGGCACCACAGCCTTCGTTCCACCCGACATCTCGTGTCACTGGCTACACAGTTGAAGATCACACCAATGCAGCAGGCTGCCTTCACGCGTGCCATGATCACAGAGTCGGGCGGTAATTGTGAAAATGTTTCAGCATCCTATGCAACAGCAGACCGATCACGCCGCCAAGTGCTGGAGGCTGTCAATGAAGAACACCAAAAGCAGTGGACACCATCTCCTATGTGCACCCTGCACTGGGACAGCAAGTTGACACCGACGCTCACCAATGTGCGCCAGTTGGAGGAGCGTTTGACTGTGGTAGTTGGTGATGCGGAGCAGCTCAAACTGCTTGGTGTGCCAGCATATTCAAAGGGTAAAGACGAGGCGTGTGGAGATATCATCGCCCGGCTGACATGCAAGCTACTGCAGGACTGGTGCTGTGCCGACCAGGTTGTCAACATGGCATTTGACACCACTGCATCTAACACAGGCCATCTCACAGCAGCCTGCATTGCCATCCAGCTCCGCCTTGATAGACCACTGCTCTGGTCCGGGTGCCGACATCACATTGGTGAGGTGCTCCTCAGCCACATTTTCACTGGCCTCAAGGTGGAGACCTCATGCTCACCCGAGGTTACCTTGTTTAGGCGTCTGCACGACAACTGGGACTTGCTGCCGCACAAATACAGTGGCCCTTTGTCCCGCTACATTATTGCCAACACCGAACCACCGTTCCTGGGCAGGTTACGTGATGAACTCACCGTGTGTGCTGCAGCAGTGATGGACTACAGGCGAGGCGACTATCACGAGTTTGTGCAGCTGTGTCTTGTCTATCTGGGTGCAGATGATGCAGCACAGACTCCAGTAAACTTCCAAAGGCCGGGAGCGCTGCACAAGGCACGTTGGATGGCTAAGCTCCTCTACACGCTCAAGCTGGCTTTGCTGGAGCAGCATATCGCCTTGCTTCCCCAGGGCACCATCACCACACGGCAGCAGGTGCCGAAGATTCTGGCGTTTGCCAACTTAATTATGCACATTTACGCAACATGGTGGCTGACCTGTGACACAGCCGTAGATGCCCCATGGAATGACCTCAAACTCTACCACAACCTGTACGCTTACAAGTCTGTTGACGAGGGCATTGCAACATCAGCCATGAAAGCACTGGAGAGGCACCTCTGATACCTGACTGGTGAGATGCTTCCCCTGGCACTCTTCAGCACCAAGGTGCCAGCTGATGAGCGGCGTGCACTTGCGGATGCCATCTTGGATCACAAGCCAGATCTTCCTATGCGAGCCCCACAGCAGCGCTTTGGCACTGGTTTCGGCAAGCCAAAGTTCCCAGTCCTCTCGCCGACCACCAGGTTGGCCGACCTTGCCAACCCAGACTGCTGGTTCGGTATGCACCAGCTGCACATCGATCCAGCATTTCTCTCACTCAATGTAGAGGAGTGGGCTACAAGTGCATCATTCCAGGCAGGTGTGGTGAATGTGCCTGCCATCAACGTTGTGAATGACTGTGCCGAGCGTGGGGTCAAACTCACATCAGACTTTGTGGCAGCAGCCAAGAGTGAGCAACATCTGCAGAATGTGCTGCAAGCAGTTGAGCATGACCGCTCTGAGCAGCCCAATCTTCGCCGCTGCAAGCGCCAGCGGAAAACAGTGAAGGACTAGGACTCAATTTTCAAACATTTTTCAGTGATGTTCAATGAAAATGTCAATGTTTATTTTTAAATAAACACATCTTTCTCTTTCCAATAACATCTTCTCAAAAAGTATTTGTTTTATTTGTTTAGAAATTGATGTCATATTAATAGGAAATGGGAGTTCTAAAAGCACCGAAAATTGAAATTTTACCAAAATTTGACATGCTGCGTTGCACCTCGAAATCTGAAAGAATTTTCCCCAAACTTTGCAAAGATTATTTGTATAGACATTGGAGCAGAATTCCAAAAAAAGCAGATTGATATTTTGACATTAAAATTTTTGCATTGCATTTTGATGCAGTTTGGTCTCCATCAATAATGCTCCCTTGGGGCTGTAAGGATGAATGTGTCAGTCACGTGATTAGTTTCTGTAGACAGGTTTTTATGGTTCTCAAAAAGGAGTATTCCTCTTTGAATGTTGCTTTAAAATTCACGACAAATGGTCGCGATTACCAAGTATACATCACCACCGACACCCTAAAGTGCCTTGGTTGTGGTGCAGTGGGACACATGAAACGGTTTTGCCGCCATCAGAAGGAACAGCCTAACATGGTCGAAACGGGTAACAATGACTCACAGATTAATGTTAACGTTTCCTGCTCGACAAATGTGCAGGATAAACCAGGTAAACAAGTGGACACGCCCCTCCCGTTGAACCAATGGACAGCGCAAATGAGGGGTTTGTCACCGTTTCCAAAGCTTAAAAAACGTAAATCGGCCATAAGAAGTGCGTCATCTTCTGGGAAAAGGCAAATCAGTGAAAACTCCATCACTGGAATTCAATGTGATAACAGGTTTGCCTTATTAGAGGAAAAGGATACCTCCATTAGTACAAACATTATCAAGGAAAAAGTGGATTCTAATTTTCCAATCCCAGTGAGTGTTCCTGATCCCTCAGACAGTGTCATCTCACACGAGGACGTTCATTGTGCAGCTTCCTCCTGTCAATCGCAAGAGGAGGAAAAGCAGCTAAAATCTCCTCGTAAAAAAAGAATAAATGAGGAAAATAAGGGCACAGAGAGAATAAAAGAGGATAATTTAAATCCACTGAAGCAGAGTGACATCCATGAACCGAGCATCGTGGTCATGTCACAAACATGCTTGGAGTCCCCCACCTCACATCCCGAAGAAGCTTCAAATGTGACGCCGGCACAAAACGTTACTGAAGAAGTTTCTTTTATTGAAACTGAGCAATCATGTGATGTGCGCCAGGAAGCTGAAACGCCAATTGATTCCCCATATGAGGAATCTGATGGTGAGGGTCAAGAGGAGTCCTCTCAGATTCTAAAGGCTGTAAACAGCCCTTCGGATGACGAGCTTCAGGACTTTTTGAGAGATTCCTATCGGAAAAGGAACATTGAACTGAAAGATCATTTCCCCGATCTTCAGGTGTTGATTTTTAAAATGAAGGAAATTGTGCGTAACCCTGACGCTCCAAATTTTACTGATGCTCAGAAGCACCGGCTAAGAAAAATGATCCAGAAAGCTCGGCAGGAGCTTCGTAAATGAGGTCCCTATGGGTTTTTTGATCTATTTAGTTATTTATCTTCTTTCTTTTTCCGAAAGTACGAGTGTTAGTTTTGGCAGTCTAAACATTAACGGTGGTGTTAGTTTATAATGCAAAGTTCAGGTAAAAGATCTGACCCGGCGTTTGCCCCTGGATGTCTTGTTACTGCAAGAAACGCATTGAGATCTGAATGGCCAAGCCCAGTGGAGAAGGCTAATGAAGGGCCAGTGGTTCTTCAGTGATATCAATTGCCTCACTGCTGGAATTGCTTTCTTTGTCTCCTCCTCATTAACACTCTCACAAGTTCAATATAATGAAATAATTCCCGGACATCTGGCTTGTCTTCAATTCACTGCCAATAATCAAATCTTTGTTTTTGTAAACATATATGCCCCCTGTAAGAATGCTGAAAGGCAAAACTTCTTTCTAAAGCTAGAGGATCTTCTGAGTACAATTGACTTAAATTGCTCTTTTATAATGAGTGGCGACTTCAACTGCACTCTTGACCCTGTTTTAGACAGAAACAGTGCGGAGCCACACCCTAGATCTGCCAAACCTTTGGAGAAAATCATTAAGACGACGGGATTAATAGATGTCTGGCGTATTCAGCACCCTATGCAACGGCAATTTACTTGGTGTAGATGTACGTCTCAGATGCACACACTAGCCAGGTTAGACAGAATTTATGTCAATACTGTAATGCTTGACAAGATATTGAAATCTGATATTGTGCCTTCTCTTTTTCTGATCATCTGGCTGTAATTTTGTCCTTTAAGCTTGCTCTGCAGCAACATGGCAGTCCATATTGGAAGTTCAATGTCATGTTACTGGAAAATGCTGCTTTTTGTGAAGCTTTCAAAGTGTTTTGGATTAGCCTCAAAGAAAAAGAATAATTTTGCTAACCCGATATTATGGTGGGACTACGCTAAGGCACAGATCGCTGTCTTTTGCCAACAGTTTAATTATTTCTCATCTTTTAGTGTAAAAAGGGAAAGGTTCGCACTAGAAAAGGAAATAATGAAGTTGCAAACTGATGTGGCAAATAACCCCAATGGAACAAATAATCATTTGTTTATGGAAAAGAAGACTCTACTAAACAACCTAGTCGAATACCAAGCAAAAGGTGCAATGGTCCGTCTACGGATGGATCAGCTATATAATTTAGATGCACTGAATAATTTTTTCTTCCATTTTGATAAAAAGACTACCAATCAAAGGCAAATTTAAACCTTAAAGCTCCCAACTGGTAACACTGTGACGTCACAAGATAATATAAAGAGGGAGGTTTACAACTTCTTTTCAGGCTTGTTTATGGCAAATGATGTTGACAATGGCTCAATAAGTTATTTCACATCTGACTTACCCATGCAAAGTGCTGCTAAAAGGGATCAGCTTGGCTCCTTACTTTCCTTGGAAGAGCTTACACTTTCCCTTGCTTCTTTACCTACGGGTAAATCTCCTGGGTTGGACGGCCTCCCAATAGAGTTTTATAAATCTTTTTGGCCCTTATTAGGCCCGGAACTATTGGAGGTCTTTACTAGTTCATTACGTTGTGGTGACTTGCAGATGAGCTGCCGTAGAGCAGTAATTAGTTTATTACCTAAGAAAAGAGACTTCTAACTCATTGATAATTGGCATCCAATCTCTCTTCTAACTTCAGATTATAAAATATTTTCTAAAGTTCTAGCTCGATGCATCGCCCCACTTCTAGAGTCATTGATTCAAAGTGATCAGTCTTTTTGTATCCCTAACCGACAGATACACGACAACATATTTTTATTAAGAGATCTTTGGGATGTGTGCAAAATAAAAAATGACAATCTTGGTTTGATTGTGCTTAACCAAGAGAAGGCTTTTGACAAGGTAAGTCATGTATATCTTTTCAAGGTCCTAGAGTGTTTTGGACTTGGTCCTGTTTTTCTCTCCATGGTAAAACTGCTCTATAATGGTATTTCCTCAATACTCAGACTAAACTCTGAACTGACTTCACCTGTAAAGGTTGGAAGGGGTATCCGCCAGGGATGTCCTTTATCCGGTATTCTGTACTCTTTAACCATTGAGCCTCTTTTAATCAAAGTCCGCAGCATCTTAACCGGATGCAGAAATTTGCTCACAAGACCTGTGAAAGTCTCTGCATATGCTGACGATATTTGTGTCATCGTACATAATAGCGATGAGATCAAGAAACTGGTGGACTGCTTGGACTATTATGGTTTAGCTTCTTCAGCTTTGGTAAACTGGAACAAGTGCCAGGCGATGTGGATGGGCCCATGCCAGCTGCCTATGCCTGTCCTTCCGAAACACCTCACGTGGTCCCTCAATGGAATGAAGTACCTTGGTGTTTTCCTCGTTGATGCAGCAACGCAAGCGAAAAATTGGGAGGGTCTCGCTGACTCTCTCGAACAAAAGCTGCGGAAATGGAAAGGGTTGCTGGCTCTGCTTTCATACCGGGGACGAGTCCTGGTCATCAACAATTTAGCAGCATCTGTACTGTGGCACAGAATCAAAGCCATTCCGCCTCCTGAACACTTTCTGCTGAATATACAGAAGAAAATAATAAACTTCTTCTGGAGTGGAAAACATTGGCTTCGTCCAGAGATCCTGAATCTTCCCTTAGACTTAGAGGAAGGTGGGCATGGTCTTCTAGACATCGTATGCAGGGCAATGGCATTTGGCATCGCCGCAATCTGGCGGCTTCTCTATGGTCCATCAGACCTAGCCTGGAGGTCCACTGCTCTCCTCCTCCTTCGTCAAACCGGCATGCCAGACTATTCATCTGGTCTATTTCTAATGAACATGAAATGTATTGATTTGTCCTTGCTTCCACCATTTTATAATAGAATTTTAAATGCTTGGCGTGTTTTCATGGTCGACAGTGATTATGTTTCCTTCGCCAAAGAGATGTTTTTCAGTGAACCTCTTTTTTTCAACTCTCTTTTCAAAAGAATAAGAACGGAACGCTCCTTTGTTGATTATTTTGTTCAGAACGGTGTCGATCGCGTTGCTGATCTAATGATTGACAACAAGAGATGGTTAAGTGCTGCAGCACTTGCGAATAAAGTTGGCATGCGGTCTAACCGCATAATATCTGCTGTACTATGTGAAATACTTAACGTGTACCGCAGAGTTAAGGTGCACTGGGAGCAATATCCTCGCACTGGTGATGGCCCAATTGTTTGTGAACCAAGCCTCTGTTTCCCAAATGTAGAACTCACCCCCACTGTAATGAATTCTGGTACAATAATAAAATATTTACCAAAACTACGTTTTGGATCTGCAGGTCTGGAAAATCGTGTAGTATATCAGGCCTGCGTCAAAGCAATCCGGCCCTCCTTCGGAACGTGGCAGTTGAGGAAGTGGCACAATTGCTTGCCTACAGAATACCCCTTCCAACCTAACTGGAAAGCCTATTATCATGTACTTATTCCGAAGAAAACTGCCGACCTGTCGTGGAGGTTGGCACATTGGATATTACCCACCAATAAACTCTTACATGTTTTTTCTCCTGAAATATCTGACCATTGTCCCTTCTGTGGTGCTCTTGAGACCTTGTCACATGCTTATGTTTAATGTGCACGCTTGATTCCTTTATTTGTTTTGCTTCATGAAATGTGTACGAAGCTTTCTTTAAACTTTACCTTGAATTCTTTTATTTTTGGCTTTGTCTCCAACACACACCCAATATAATGAATTCATTCATTAATTCACACACCCAATATAAGTGGTTTTAGCGAACTTTCCCGTTCCCACGGTAAAGAAATCAATATATCGCACGAGAAAAATGCAAATTGACAATCCTTTACGATGTGCAGATAACCTTCCGGCCTGTTTTAAAGGACTTGTATTTGCCCGTATTAAAATGGAATTTTGTTTCTATACATCTATGGATTTAATTACTGATCTTTAAAAGTACTAGGGCATGCCCGTACTATATATATATCTAAAATTATATCCCCCCCCCTCTATTTACATGAAATGGTTTGGTCCATTCGCAAAGCCAAAGCGAACGGCTTGCGAGTACGGTGACAATCCCCCCCCCCTCTATTTACATGAAATGGTTTGGTCCAAAGCGAACGGCTTGCGAGTACGGTGACAATCCCCCCCCTCTATTTACATGAAATGGTTTGGTCCAAAGCGAACGGCTTGCGAGTACGGTGACAATCCCCCCCCCCCCCCCCCTCTATTTACATGAAATGGTTTGG
Source organism: Myxine glutinosa (assembly GCF_964187855.1). Lineage (NCBI taxonomy): Eukaryota > Metazoa > Chordata > Myxini > Myxiniformes > Myxinidae > Myxine > Myxine glutinosa. The sequence goes on along the minus strand of NC_136272.1, from coordinate 46,807,386 downwards.
TCCAAAGCGAACGGCTTGCGGAGTTTGGTAAAGAAATCGCCATAGCTCGGTAACTACTTCTCCGATTAATATGAAACCTTGAAAAGGCACATCCTCAGGTCCCCAGCAATATACCTGGCAAGTTTCAAGTATATCGGACCCGTGGTTGTCGAGAAACAGCGGTCACAGACAAACACACAGACACACAGACATACATACACACACACACACACACAGAGATTACTGGAATTATAGATAGATATGGGCATGAAATAATGCGCTTTGCTCTGTGCAAAATGGTGTGTTGATCACAGATTGATCACTCCTTGAACATAATATGAATTTTTGTGAGGAACAAAACACTTTATTATTTTCTTTGTTCTTTTCTTGATGTATTAATGGTCTTTATGTAAATGTTCCCTTTAAAATGGTTTTGCTTGTTGTTTATATTTTATTTGTGAAATGGTTTTATTTAAACTTCAGAAAAATATTATTTTTGATATTTTTGTCGTCAAAGTTAAAGTCTCTCTCTCTCTCTCTCTCTCTCTCTCCCTCCCTCTCTCTCTCCCATCTCTCCCGTCTCTCCCATCTCTCTCTCTCTCTCCTGTCTCTCTCTCTCTCTCTCTCTCTCTCTCTCTCTCTCTCTCTCCCTCTCTCTCTCTCTCCCATCTCTCCCATCTCTCCCATCTCTCCCATCTCTCCCATCTCTCCCATCTCTCTCTCTCTCTCTCTCTCTCTCTCTGTCGCCACCTATCGGCCGTCGGTACGTTGGGTGTAGCGTCATGGCGGCTGTGAGCAACTGCTCTGTGTTTTGGTGAGTTCGTCGTGAGTTTTCCCCCCTCTCCTGCCCTCCCCTGCCCCCCCTCCCTCTCCTTTTCCATCCTGTGTGCTTTGGCATTTGTTCCCATCTGTTCTACACCTTTGCCTTCGAGAGAGAGAGGATTGAGAGCGGGCCCATTCTGGGCGCGGCCTACTGGCGTTGACGGCGCGTTGTAAGCCATTTCTGTGCTTATAATGCACGTTTATTTTTTACTTTAGTTCGTTTATTTAGGTTTGATACCCTCGTGTCCGGCTCGGACAAGCGGGGAGAGGGGGGGGGGGGGGGGGGTATTTTCGCCGGAATGGTGAATGCACGCTCTCGTCGCGATGACTTTGAAGGCTTAACCAGGAAGCACGCGTTTGTGTGCGTGCCTCCGGATGGAGTCCCTGTCGAGGACATCATCCTCGCTGTGGGGAGCATTGTTGGAGATGAAAATATACGTGCAGCTTCGCGTATGAACCAGAAAGTGGTGGTGTTCGTTTCGGACGAGGAACTCGTCCATGACGTGGTAAGCGCGGGAATAACCACGGAAAGCGGTCACTTTATGATGGCATCGCCGCTATTAACTCCCGCGACGAGAGTGGTTATTTCCAACGTACCTCCATTTATCCCAAATGACAAGTTAATGACCGTGCTATCACGGTACGGTAAAATGGTATCGAGGATTTCAACAATCCCTCTTGGGTGTCGGAATGAACGTGTTAAGCACGTAATGAGCTTCCGCAGACAGGTATATATGGTCCTTCCAGACCGCGGGGATGACACAGGCCTCAATATCACTTTCCAAATTAATTTTGAAGAGGCAAATTTCCAGCTATACGCATCGTCCACCACCTTAACATGCTTTCAGTGTGGAGCGTATGGACATTTAAAACGTTCTTGTCCCAAAGCCTCGTGTGTCAGGTGTGGCAAGACGGGTCACACTGCCATAGTTTGTAAGGAGGAGGTTGCTCTGCTAATGAATACGCCCAGGGGGAGGGAGGTAAACGCTGCTCCACTAATGAATACTCCCAGTGGGAGGGAGGTTAACGTTGCTCCACTAATTGAGATTCCCAGTGGGGGGGAGGCTATCGCATTGCCACCGCCTAAAATTCCTAATGAGGGTGAATCCAGTGTTCCAAGCGTGAACGCATTTATTCTTCCTCAGCAAAATGTTGAAATGGACACTGATAGCAAGGTGGGGACGAGTAAACGAAGGGCTCCGGATGATAGTGACTCATCTGGAGCAGGTAAAAAGGTCGTGCTCGACTTGCAGGCTGTTAGTGAAAAAACTCTTCAGGATGCACCTGGAATCTCTCTGCAAAGTGCGGACCAAATAAATAAAGAAGAAAACCCAGAAAAGAGCATCAGGGTTCAGCCGCTAAAACAACGCGCTTCCATTACTCACACAGACGACGTTAATGATGTAAATACTTCGGGCCACGATACCGTGAATGGCGCATCATTGATCCAAGCGAATGTCGCCGAACAGGCTGACATCCATAATAAATCTGCCAATATAGCAGAAAAGGGCGGAAACATAAATCCACAGGAATGTGGGAATAATGATTTCATGCCAATTGAGGAAATCAGTAATCAATGTGCTGATGTTTCGCAAACACAGCACTGCGTGGACCCCCCAGACAAGGGAAGGCTAGGTTGCATAGCAGGAGAAGAAAACGGTATTGACCCAGACCCCATTGGACCACTTTCTGATTTATCAGAATCGGAAGAGGAGGTGGAGGTAACAGCATTATCACAATTAATGCCAGATCAACCCCCAACCCCTCCCCATATTGTTCTCTCATTCCTCAATGAAACGTATAGACAGCGAAATGTCATCATTGGGGATCATTTCCCTGATTTGGCTCCCTTTATTCAGGCTGCAAAACTAGTCATAAAAAAATCTGAGGAACTAAACCTAACAAAATCGCAGTTTCATCGACTAAAGAAAATCATAACAAAGGCAAAGAGTGAGTACTCACAGTGTCAGACAAAATTTACTAATGAGTGATGAAGACGCTTAATCTTGCAACACTCAATATAAATGGTGGTGGGGCCAGTCACGTCCGCCAGATCCAAGTGAATAGTTTATTCAAAAGGAAACAAGTCGATGTAATATTACTGCAGGAAACTCATATTACTGAGAAGGTTGAACATGACTGGAGCAGCATGTTCAAAGGTAAATGTTTCTTCAGTAATATGTCATCTGTATCTGCTGGAGTGGGGTTTTTGCTAAAACCAGGACTTGTACCTGAATCTTGCCTCTTTCAGGAGGTGATTCGGGGACGTTTTGCCTCCCTAGAATTGGTGATCAATAGCTTGAAGCTTATTATTTTTAATGTATATGCACCAAGCGAGAGTACTGACCGTAAAGCCTTCTTTACTGAAGTGATAAACCATTTAAACTTGTTTGACCCAAATCAGTGCATATGCATGGGGGGAGATTTCAATTGTACGCTAGAGCCCAAAATAGACAGAAATTCACCGGAACCACATCCCGAGTCCCACGGTAACCTCTCCCAGTTCCTTTCAGGTGGGGTTTTTTTGGATGTATGGCGATTGATGCACCCAAATGACCGGCAGTTTACATGGTGTCGATGCTCCAATGGCCAAGTATCCTTAGCGAGGCTTGACCGCTGGTACATCACCCCACGATTAAGGAATATTGCAACCTCCTCAACTATTACCCCTTCCATCTTCTCTGACCACCACATGGTCACGATGGGCCTATCTTTCCCACAATTCAAACGGAGGAGCGCCTATTGGAAATTCAATACAAGCCTTTTGGATGATACCCTGTTTAAGGAAGCCTTTCGCATCCTATGGATAGCAATAGTTGGAAAAAAGCCCCTCTTTGCTTCCACTAACCTTTGGTGGGATAATATGAAAACTCATATACGACTTTTTTGTCAACAGTTTAATTCTCACATCACCCATGAAAATCAAATCACATTGGCACGGTTGGAAACCGAAATTCTAAAACTGCAAAACAAAATGGCAGAGCAGGAAAATGAGGCAAATTATAAATTGCTCCTTGAAAAAAGGACCCAACTCCGGGAACTATTACAGGAGAAGGCTGCAGGACTGCTAGTTAGACTGAGAGTAAAAAGCATCAAAGTATCGGATAGTCCTAGCAAAGCCTTCTTTCACTTAGAAGCTGAAACGAAGCCTCCCCAGCTTATTTCATCAGTTAAGGACCCCAGTGGGAATGAAATTACAAGTTCTGATGGGGTAAAAATCACTATTAGAAAGTATTATTCTGAACTATTTGCTAAAAAAGATATATATGAGGATAAAATAAAATGTTTTACCTCCCATCTCCCAACCCTAACTGAGACTCAACGCCTGGAGCTGGATGTGCCTTTAAGCCTTGATGAATTACAGCGTGCCCTGGTTGGAATGGAATCTGGAAAGGCTCCTGGAATTGATGGCCTGCCAGCTGAGTTTTACATGGAATTTTGGGACATTTTGGGCCCAGAACTATTGATTGTAATCCAAGAATCCTTGCGAAAAGGTGTAATGCCACTAAGCCTAAGGAGAGCAGTGGTGAGTCTTCTCCCAAAGTCAGGAGACCTCCGGCGGATGGAGAATTGGAGACCGGTTTCAATAATGTGTACCGACTATAAACTGTTTTCGAAAGCAATGGCAAATCGCTTAAAAAAAGTCATTGGTGATCTGGTTTTACCTGATCAGACATTCTGCATCTCCAGTCGTTCGATTTACGACAACATTTTTTTCGTGCGGGATTTAATGTATGCTCGCCATGACCAAAATGATTTTGGAATATGTTTTCTAGACTTTGAAAAAGCCTTTGACAGCATTGACCATGTTTTCTTGTGCCATGTTCTTGAAGCATGTGGGTTTGGGGTAATTTTCAGGGCCTTTATAACTTTATTGTACACTGACATCTCCAGTGTAATTAAGGTGAACAATGAACTGGTTCCCCCCATAAAGGTTCAGAGGGGGGTACGGCAGGGTTGCCCAGTCTCAGGTTTGCTTTTTGCGCTAGCAATGGAGCCATTTCTTTGCACACTGAGAAAGAATATCTCTGGCCTGACCTGTTTTCCTGGAAGCCCACCAATGACTATATCGGCCTATGCAGACGATGTTTGCGTCATTATAAAAAACCACCAAGACATTGTTGCTCTTGTAAAGTCCTTAAGAACCTTTTTCATGGCTTCATCTCTGAAGGTTAATTGGACGAAAAGCAAAGCTCTTTGGGTGCCATACCTTAATAGCTGCCTACCTGTCCCAACACATCTGCCTGCTCTTCCAGAAAACTTGGAGTGGAAAACAGATGGTGTTGATTACCTTGGTGTGTCCCTGGGCTCTACACAATTTGAGAAAAGGAATTGGGAAGGTGTGACCGGAGAAATAGACAGGAGGCTGAACCTGTGGAAAAGAGCCCTACCGCACCTCTCATTTAAGGGCCGAGTCTTAGTGGCAAACAACTTGGTTGCTGCAACGTTGTGGCATCGCTTTATTTGCCTGCAACCACCAGAAGTGTTGCTGGACAGGATACAGGCCAAACTTGTGGACTTTTTTTGGGGAGGCCATCATTGGCTGCGGCCAAGTGTAATATGCCTTACTTCATCGGAAGGTGGTCAGAGCCTTGTTCACGTGAGATCCCGTCTCATGGCTTTTCGCCTGTGCTCCATTCAACGCCTCCTATTTGGTGAAAACCTGCCAAACCATGCCTTGGCTTGCCATATTTTACAGCAGGCGGGTAGACTCGGCTATGGTCTCGAAGTATTCCTGACTCACCTCAAGTACGTGAATACATCAACGCTCCCCATATTTTACCAGAGCCTTCTCAGTGCCTGGGAAAGACTTTCCGTGAGCCGTAAAGCGGACACCTACTCCCCAGGGATGTTCGAGGTTGAACCCCTGTTCTTCAACCCTCTCTTCCCTGATGTTCTCAAGAGTCGCCATTTGTGCCAACGCTTTATTGAGGCAGGCATAAACAAAGTATGGCACCTTCGGCCAAACTCCGGTGTCGGGTGGAGGAATGTGGAGGAAATTTCAACCTTGACGGCGATTCGGTCCAAGAGGACAATTGGAACGATTTTGAGGAAAGTTGTTCAAAAACGTCATCAGCTACAGAAACTTTGGACTTGGAATACTTTTTGACACCCCAACGAGTCCCCGTTTCCGAAACTGATTTTTGCCTGCTTTCCCAACGAACTTCCACCTGTAAGCACAGGGACAAGTGTATTGCATGCTGAGAGCAGCAAGAGCCTGTATAGGTGGTGGTTATCTCAAGTTCTTGGTATTCCTCCGCTAAATGGAGTAGCACGATGGAAGAGGCTACTCCCTGCCGGGCCCCCCAATGAACCTGTATGGGAATCAATGTATAGTAAGCTGATCAACAAAAGAACAGGTGATCTTCAGTGGCGCCTTGCCCACGGGATCATCCCATGTAATACATATGTATGGAATTTTGCCCCAATATCTGCATGTTGCCCCTTTTGTTCTGTAAATGAGGATGTTTTTCATTTTTTCATTGGCTGTGAAAGACTTTTTCCTTTATTTGAATGGTTAGACTTTGTGTCGTTCAAAATGAATTTCAGATTTACTTTTCGATCCTTTATTTTTGGGCTCAAAAAGAGACGGCAACACAACAAGGACTATGAACTGTTGTGCTTTTTTGTAGCTACAGCAAAGCTTGCCACTTACCTGTCCAGAAAGGAGCAGCGGAATGGTAAGCCCATTCATCAGTGCAAGGTCATGACGTTTTTCAACGCACTGTGTGCTGCAAGGCTAAAACATGAGTTTGAGTTTTCCAAGAGCATGGGCGAAATTGATGGATTTGTGGAAAAATGGTGTTTGAAAAGTGTCTGTGAAGTCCGCCAAAACGAGTTGGTATTATTTTTCTCATGATTGTTCATAATTTCTACAATTCATAATAGTGCTGCAGAAGATTGCATTTGTTTTCGGTAAAAGTTGAACTGATCAACGCATATATCTGTATTGTTTCCTCGCTTCATCGTTTTCTCTTGTTTTTGGCTTTGTTGATTTTATACACTGTACATCCATGCACTTTATAATTTTTGGAATAAAAGGACGTCAAAAGTCAAAGTCTCTCTCTCTCTCTCTCTCTCTCTCTCTCTCTCTCTCTCTCTCTCTCTCTCTCTCTCGCGCCCCCTGCTGGCCGTTTGTGGTGGGTGTGGCGTCATGGCGGCTGTGAGCAACTGCTCTGTGGTGTAGTGAGTTCTTTGTGAGTTTTTCTCCTCTCCTGCCCTCCCCTGCCCCCCCTCCCTCTCCTTTTCCATCCGTTGTGCTTCGGCATCGTGTTTCCATCCGTTCTGTACCCTTGTCTTCAAGAGAGAGAGGATTGAGAGCGAGCCCATTTTGGGTGCGGCCTACTGGCTTTGACGACGCTTTGTAAGCCTTTTTTTGCGCTTATAATGCACGTTTATTATTTACTTTAGTTTGATTATTTAGGTTTGACACCTTCTTGTCCGGTTCGGACAAGGGGGGGGGGGGGGGGGATTTCGCCGGTATGGCGAATACACGCTCTCGTTGCGAGGCGTTCGAGAAATTGACACGTAAGCATGCATTCGCATGTGTTCCGCCCGAGGGAGCTCCTACTGAGGACATTATCCTTGCCGTGGGATCCATCATAGGAGACGGTAATGTTCGTGCGGCGTCACGAATGAACCAAAAATTTGTTGTCTTCGTGTCAGAAGAAAAACTCGTCCATGACGTCGTTAGTACCGGTCTAACCATAAAAGGGGGCCATTACATTACGGTATCCCCTATGGATACGCCAGCGACCAAGATAACAATATCCAACGTCCCACCATTTGTGCCAGGCGAGAAACTCCTATCTGTTCTGTCTCGTTATGGAAAAATTGTTTCCCGAATCTCAATGATCCCGCTCGGGTGTCGCAGTGATCGTGTTAAACACGTGATGAGCTTTAGGAGGCAGGTGTACATGATCCTCCCGGATCGCGGAGCCGATACAGGTTTAAATATATCCTTTAAAGTATCGTTGGATGATCGAGAATACCACATGTATGCTTCCTCAGCCTCCTTAACTTGCTTTAATTGTGGAGAATTCGGACACGTTAAAAGATTCTGTCCTAGGGCCGCTTGTCCGAAGTGTGGTGAACCGGGACATAACGAAAGGGCTTGCAAAAAGGCCAATCCCTCCACCGCGCCTTCTGACACCCCGACCATGCTCGCTGACACCCGGACCGTATCTCCTGTTACCCCTACCGTACCTTCCGTCACCCGGACCGTATCTCCTGTCACCCCTACCGTACCTTCCGTCACCCGGACCGTACCCTCTGACACCCCGACCGCACCTTCGGACGCCCGGACCGTACCTTCTGACACCCTGATCGTACCTTCTGACACCCCGACCGTACCTTCCGTCACCCGGACCGTACCCTCTGACACCCCGACCGCACCTTCGGACGCCCGGACCGTACCTTCTGACACCCTGACCGTACCTTCTGACACCCCGACCGTACCTTCTGACACCCCGACCGTACCTTCTGACACCCCGACCGTACCTTCTGACACCCCGACCGTACCTTCTGACACCCCGACCGTACCTTCTGACACCCCGACTGAGTCGTCTGTCACACCGGTGCCTTTCGATTCCAATGTGATGACACCCACCGATGCGACTGACACAACTAGCATTGCCCCCTTTCCCGAACCCATGAACGAAGAATCCACAGTGTTTTCTAAAAAGCGAAGAGCACCAGCGCCAAGCAGTTTCGCTGGTGCTGCAAAGAAGGCGGTCATGGGCGGCACCATTTCCGGCGCACACGTGTCCGAGTGCCCCTCTGACATTCCCTCACTAACTGAGAACATGGATACCGTTGCCAATGACACCAGTGAGTCTCATTATGTAAATGAGCCAAAAAATAAAATTTGTACCTCTCACCTGGAAGTTTCCGAGTGCGAAACCTCCAGTGAAAGTATTACCATTTCCGAGCTGGGAAATGGTTTTCCGCCTGCCCCCCCTTTAAATACCGAGCAGACTAAGGATTCAATAAACGCTCCCACTGTACAAACGGGGCCAGCAAATCTGAGTTTGCCGGGATCTCAAACCCAAGCTCCGACCCCAGAAACAAATATCCACCAAAGTGTTAACGAGTGCCCTCGGGAACACCTTGAGAAACTTGTGAAGGTGCCCCCAGACAAGACCGCGGGGGCAGCGGGTAATACCCCAGATCCCGACGACATGTTATCTGACGTGTCTGAGTCCGAAGATGACATTGAGGCAACCGCGCTGTCACAAACAATGACAGGTCACTCACAGGTATCCCCTCAACTCGTTCTTACCTTCCTTAACGAAACGTATCGTCACCGCAACATTGTCATTAAAGACAATTTCCCTGACTTGGCTGCATTCATGTGCACCGCAAAGTCAATAATCAAAGCGCGTGAGGATTTTGACCTGACGAAATCTCAACTCCACAGGTTAAGAAAGTTTGTTACCCGAGCAGGTGCAGAGTGTTCCCAAGCACAGGGCGATTTCATTACCACGGAATGAAAAACATTTCCTTTGCGACCTTAAACATGAATGGTGGGGGTGCAAGCCACCTCCGTCAGGCCCAAGTCAAAAACTTGTTTGACCGTAAAAAGGCAAATGTTCTTTTACTACAAGAGACCCACATCACACCTAACGTGGAACATGACTGGTGCCAAACTTTCAAAGGGCAATGCTATTTTAGCAATCTGTCAGCCTCATCTGCTGGGGTTGGGTTTTTTCTAAAGCCAGGCCTAGCTTTCGAGTCTTGTCATTTTCAGGAAGTCATAAAAGGCCGGCTTATTTCCCTCCAGCTTGCACATCAAAACTTCCGCTGTACCATTTTCAATGTGTACGCACCTAGTGAGAGCAGGGACCGAAAGGTCTTCTTCACTTCCATGGTAAACCACCTGAAATCAGTTGATCTCGATCAATGTGTGTGCATTGGTGGTGACTTTAATTGCACCTTTGACCCTCCGAAAGACAGAAACTCGGCAGAACCCCACCCCGAGTCCCATGCGGACCTATCCCGTTTCTTTAAGACGGCCGGTCTACTGGATGTTTGGCGATTGCACCACCCCAACACAGTCCAGTTTACCTGGTGTCGATGTGCCAATGGCCGGGTGTCTTCGGCAAGACTCGACCGCTGGTACATAAATGTACCCTTTAAGAACGTCGCGGCCTCGTCAGGTTGTTTTCCGTCATTGTTTTCAGACCACCATATGGTAACCTTAGATCTTTCTTTTCCTCGACCCACATGCAGAAATAGTTACTGGAAGTTTAACGTTAAACTTTTAGAGGACAGTTTATTTACAGACTCCTTTCGTGATTTCTGGGCTGAAATGAGTACTAAAAAATCTTCTTTCTCCTCAATTAGCCTCTGGTGGGATAACCTAAAGGCCCAAATTCGAGTATTTTGTCAACAATTTAATTCGCACTGTACCAATGTAAAACATATCACGATGGCTTGCTTGGAAGCAGACATCTTAAGGTTAGAGAGCAAGTTGGCCAATGAGAGCAACCCAGTGAACTATCGGTTGCTACTCGAGAAGAAGGCCCAATTAAGGGATTTGATCCATGAAAAAGCAGCGGGCACACTAATTCGGCTAAGAATACAAAATATAAAGGTTTCAGATACCCCAACTAAGGCTTTCTTTCACCTAGAAACTATAGAGAAACCAGCACGACTCATATCTTCGGTTTTGGACCCAGGGGGGAACATCCTAACAAATCCGAGTGATATAAGATTAAATATAATTGATTTCTTTTCTGAACTTTTCAAGGCCAAAACAGTTTCTCACGAAATGATGAATGTTTTGACCTCTCACCTTCCTTCCGTGGCTGAGGCCCAACGTCTGGAACTGGATGCTCCAATTACCCTTCCAGAGCTATCCGGTGCACTCGCTGAGATGGAGTCGGGAAAAGCCCCTGGCATCGATGGCCTACCGGCCGAATTTCTTTCGGCATTCTGGGACATTTTGGGCCCAGAGCTGCTCAATGTTCTGGATGCATCTCTTTTATCCGGAGAATTACCGCTCAGTTTTAGAAGAGCAGTACTCTGCCTGCTACCCAAGACTGGCGATCTCCGACACCTGTCAAACTGGCGTCCGATCTCTTTGTTGTGCACGGATTACAAACTGTTTTCCAAGGTCCTTGCGAACCGGTTGAAGACAGTTATCGGGGACCTGGTGTCACCTGATCAAAGTTGCGGCATCCCTGGCAGATCCATCTATGACAACATATTCCTAGTCAGAGATTTGTTAACTGGTAAATGTGTTAAAGAGGATTTTGGATTGGTGTTTCTTGACCTGGCAAAAGCCTTTGATAGCATTGATCATGAGTTTTTGTGTCATGTGTTACAAGCTTGCGGGCTTGGCACAAATTTTAGAGCCTACATAGCTTTGTTATATGCAAACATCTCCAGCCTGATCAAAGTTAACAACGAATTTTGCCCACCCATAAAGGTTCAGAGAGGGGTAAGGCAAGGTTGTCCACTTTCAGGTCTATTATTTGCCCTCGCCTTGGAGCCCCTCTTAATCGCCCTCAGAAAGGATATCCCTGGACTTGCCCTTTCTCCAGGACACCCACCTTTGACCCTGTCAGCTTATGCCGACGACCTGTGTGTCATTATAAAAAGAAAATGCGACAGTGACGCCATGGCAAAGTGTTTGTCGGACTTCAACCTTGCCTCATCATTAAGGTGTAATTGGGGGAAAAGCAAGGCTCTGTGGATCCCCTTTCCAAAAAACGACTTATCTATGCCACCGTTATTACCACCACCTCCCCTTCCTGCAGAACTAGTGTGGGCAAACGATGGCATCAAGTATTTGGGCGTCTTCCTCGGACCTCCTCAGTATGCCCAGAACAATTGGGACAGGATCATTGACCAGGTAGACGGGCGTTTGAGCCGATGGAAAAGAGCTCTACCCCACCTGTCCTATAAGGGTCGCGTGCTAGTTGTCAACAACCTCGTCACTACCCTTTTGTGGCACCGGTTCATCTGCCTGCAACCACCGGAGGTTTTGCTCCAAGCTATCCAGAGGAAACTGGTGGATTTATTTTGGGGAGGCTACCACTGGCTTCGACCCAGCGCCATATGTTGTCCCTTGGCCAAGGGTGGTCATGGCCTAGTCGATGTGAAATGCCACCTGTTGGCCTTCCGGCTCCGCTCCATCCAACGCTTGCTGTATGCAGAACACCTACCAGGAAAGCCCTTAGCCTGCTCCATTCTTCAACGAGCTGGGAGGCTCGGATACGGACAGGAACTTTTCCTGACCAACCTTCAACACACCGATACATCTCTGCTCCCAGTTTTTTATCAGAGCCTCTTGAATGCCTGGCAGGGCGTTTCGATAAGTCGCCAAACAGACTCGTATGGCACTAACATGTATGCACATGAGCCTTTATTTTTCAACCCACTTTTCCCCGATATCCCGAGGAGTCGCGACTTCTGCCAGCATTTTATAGCGGCCAACATCCTGAAAGTGTGTCATCTCCGACACGACTCTGGACAGGGATGGAAGCCTGCGAACGAGCTGGCGGACCTAACAGGTGTTCGGTCCAGGAGGCAAATCGAGAATATACTAAGAGCGGTGATCCGAAAGGGCCACCAGCTAGGCCTACATTGGACGCAGGACATAGAGGTCGAGCCCACAGTCCCAAAATTAGGGGTCACTTTTACCCCAAACGAGCTGCCCCCCATGAGCGCAGGGTCACCCCCCTTCCATGGCATGAGCAGCAAGAGTATCTATAGGTCTTGTGTGAAACTTCTTCTTGGGGACCCACCTCTAGTTGGGGTTACCCGGTGGAAAGGACTCTTGCCTCCCGGTCCCCCCTCTGAGCCTTTATGGGATACAATGTATGCTGGACTTATTTCTAAAAGAACAGGTGACCTTCAGTGGCGTTTGGCCCACTGGATTGTTCCTTCCAATGCTGTCATCCGTTTTTTTTCCCCCATTTCCGGCTGTTGCCCCTTTTGTCCGGCGAGGGAAGATTTGCTTCATGCTTTCATTAATTGTGAAAGACTTTCTCCTTTGTTTCATTGGTTAAATTTTATTTCCCATAGATTGCAGGTTACCTTTTCTTTGAAAGCTTACATCTTTGGCTTTCCTCCCAAAAAGGGAACCACATCCATTGTATTCGGGTTCCTAACCGCTACTGCTAAACTGGCCGTATACCTGTCGCGGAAGGCGAAGCTGGGCGGCAGACCCATGCAGGAATGCAGTATCATGGTGTTCTTTAGTTCATTGGTGTCAGCAAGGCTCAAGCTTGAATTTGGCTGTGTCCAAATGGCAAACGACCTTGCTAATTTTGTTGCGACTTGGTGTGTTGGAGGGATTTGTGAGGTCCAGGAAAACAAATTGTTAATCTCCGTATAATACAGTGCGGGTGTTTCTTATCGTGTGCTGTTTTTTTCTGGCATTTGCACCTTTCTGTTGCTGGGTTTGCAGTGCACCGTTTGTTTTTTTCCTTTCGGGATTGCTATGATTTTACTGATTGCCCTGATTGATTGCTTTTGGTGGTATTCTTGTTTTATACTTTTATAATAAAAAGAGCTTAAAAGTCTCTCTCTCTCTCTCTCTCTCTCTCTCTCTCTCTCTCTCTCTCTCTCTCTCTCTCTCTCTCTCTCTCTCTCTCTCTCGTACCATCCTGTTCACAGGGTGTCAACATGCAATTTCTGGATCTACTCAATATACCCAATTTGTAGCAATATTAATATCTAGGTCAAGAGATCAGTATTAGTACTCATCTGGATCTAGAGCAACAGCAAGTTAGTTATCATCGCGTTATCATTACGGGCAGTTTTAGCACAAATATGACTGGATTAAGATGGTAATTGACTTGATAGTAATAATTATCATCATAATAACAAGAATCATGATTAAATATTACCAAACCTTTTTTTTGCCATCATTAAAAATAAAAAAGCAAACCATAAGTAGGAATTATCCGGGGGTGGATGGGTGGCTCCTCAAACGTTCTGGCCTCAATGTTGTCCTGACACAAAGGCAGGGAACAGGCCTCCCTGAAGACATCTGGATTTGTGGTGATACACCAGGGAGAGGTCTCACCACCAGGGTTACGGCAAAAGTTTGATTCCAGGGACCTGTGAAGCAATGATTTGATTACGTCACGGGACATTTGTTAAGCATAAAATATCATTTTTGTCCCCTGTCACACCGCGGAGCGAAAGGGGGACTATGGTTTTACCCTACGTCCATGTGTGCGTCCGTGCATGCTTCCGTCCGTCCATGCATGCGTACCCTTGTGAGCGGAATATCTTGAAAATAAATGAACTACTACCTTCTAATCTGGTGTGTGGGTGTATCTACGCATAATGAAGAACGCTATTGAAAATTGGGTCGCCATGTCAAAATCCAAGATGGCCGCCGCCATGTATGTCTGAACCTTGTGAGCGGAATATCTTCAACAACAAGCATTCTGAGTATTGCGCTGCAATACATGTCCCCTACCGGCAGTCTGTCATCCGGAAAACTGTTGGGGAAATTACCAAGGGTTATTTACCCACAGGTTCTGAATCGTTCCCAATCGCTAATTACCTCAGGACGGGCTCACCTGTGATTCGCATTCGGGACTTCGATTTATACACCTTGCAGACAGGTCAGCAGAAGCACGACAAAATAAGTTGTTGATAAAGAACCTTTCGAGTCGCTAAATATCAGTAATATATTATATTTTCCGGTTCACAATCAATGATCGATGTGTATATATATATGTTGCTCGGCTTGGCTCCGCCCCTCCCAAAAGTGCGCGCTGTGTCGTGCTTTTGACGTTCGCAGACGAGGCTGAGGGCGCGCGGTGCGGCTTGAGGAGAACTCTAGAATAAACAAGAGATATCCATTAAAAAAAAATATTTTCGTTTAATTAACGATATCTGCCAAACCACGTGCCCTATCGCAAATTCCAAAAGGACATTTTAGTAGACTGACATACTGAACAGATCTGTAAAGTTTCCCCTCGATTGGATCAAAAATGATGGAGGAGCTCGGTTTTAAAGGTTCATGCTTAAAAACATCATAACTCTGAAACCATGTGACGCATGACGTCATGCTCGCTGACTTTTTTTATTCGTCATGGGCATGCGATTCTGCCTGCAAAGTTTGGCCTCGATCTGTTCAACCATTGCAGAGAAAAAGGAACAATATGGCGGCCGAACCACGTGACCTGTGACGTCATAATTACCATTAAAATATTCCACAGACCGAGTCCCCCCTACGGTGAAAATGCGATCTCAATCGGTCCTATTATATTATTGCAGAGAAAATCTTTTTTAAAGGAAATTAAAACTTAAAATGGCACTGAGTTAAGGATCATCAGAATTATCAGAATTCCCAAAGTTCAAAGTGCCATAACTTTGTCAAAAATGATCGAAACGTCGTGAAGTTCGAACTCGATCTGTAACTTATCATGAAGAAACCATGTGCCAAGTTTGAAATCATTAGCATGAAGAGTTTAGAAAAAAAATCCGGAAAACTGTTCTTTGCGTGACGGACTGACAGACTGACTGACAGACGGACGGACTGACGGACTGACGGACGGACTGATGGATGGACGGCGTGCAAACCTATAGTCCCTTCCGGTGTACACCGGTAGGGGACTAATAAGCGAAGTACCACCTTCTAATCTGGTGTGTGGGTGTATCTCGGCATAAGGAAGAACGCTATTGAAAATTGGGTCGCCACGTCAAAATCCAAGATGGCCGCCACCATATATGTGAACCTTGTGAGCGGAATGTCTTGAAAAATAAACCAACTACTCACTTCTAATCTGGTGCACGACTGTATCTAGGCATAAGGAAGAACGCTATTGAAAATTGGGTCGCCACGTCAAAGTCCAAGATGGCCGCCACCATATATGTCTGAACCTTGTGAGCGGAATATCTTGAAAAATAAACGAACTACTAACTTCTAATCTGGTGTGTGGGTGTGTCTCCAACCCACTTGCAAATATTATCGACTCTTCCATGTTTTCTGCGTCTTCCACTTTGTCAACTCAACTCACATCACTTCACCGACGGGGGACCTAGGCGTAACGCTTGTTATATTTAAATGCTTGTGTTTTGGTCCTTCAGACCACTTGCCACTCCTTTGTGTTTAGTTATCTCAGCACACCTTGGAAAACAGTGCGAGGTCCACCATCTTGTTTAGTTATTTTGTATTTAGAGTTGAGGCTCGAGATTGAACGGAACGTTGAACGGATCAGGAGGTAGCATGCCAAAAGGAACAGTAGTGACAGGGGGAAGAGGGAAACACTAACAGAGTTGAAGGGGGAGACTTGGACAAACAATGAGTGTGGGATGGACAGGATGGAGGATACAGAAGGAAAATCCCAGGAGGGAAAAACTGGAGATCTGGAAGAAGGAGAGCTTGTGGTGGGATGGAACAGTTAACAAGGGTAGAAAAGATCATGATTTTGGATTAGGGATGATATAAGATGGTGGTGAACAGCTGTCTTGAAGACCTGGCGAGAAGATGGTATTGAAGAGGATGTGGAAGTTGGTTCTGCAGGCAAGAAAAAAGAGGAACAAATGAGTGAAGGTGAACAATGATCCTGGATTTAGGTATTTCACCAAAAGGGGGATGATGGTGGACCGTCTGTGCCCTGCAGAAACATGAAGGGGACAAACCATGGAAAGAGCAGAGGATGCAAGACCAGAAAGGAGGCAGTAGAAGACAGAGAGACCACCTGTCTGTGATGGCAAAGTGATAGACTCAGATTCAGTGCGGGAGATTCCAATGATCTTGACAGCCTTGGTTTTCACGGTGTCAAGCTGAGCAAGAAGTGAGGCAGGGGCACTAACCCAGAGGAGAGAGCAATACTCCATGAAGCTGCTGATGAAGGCCTCGTAGGTGGATAAGAGTTCAGTTGTGCCAAGGAAGGACTTTGTATGACGGAGGATGCCCAGTCGGCAGCTGGCTTTGGAGGCGAATTTGGAAATGTGGTTTGTGCAAGAAAGATCATGGCTGATGGGAAAACCCAGGAGTTTGAGTTACTGAACTTCCCCAAGATGGCAGTTCAGTCACTCAAACTCATGTTATATTTAATGTACATGTATATTTCCTAGTATCCTTGGTATTCATGCAATTATTTATTTATAATAGCATTTGAAAGTACATATTAATAAGCTATCTTTCAGAGAGACACGTACTTGCAGGTGTAGTTTTGCGGTGTGCGATCATGCTTGTGTGGGTGCTGGCTGTTCCAGTGCTGGCATGTCCAGCCTGACATGGTGATAGCCAGTTTTCCTCGATAGTTTGAGCCAACTCCACGCACACAGTCATAGGTAATTTTACTGTTGTCTACCATGGGATCTTTCTTCTCTGTTAAAAAAAAAAAAAAAAATCAACATTCATACCATCAAGTCACATTCATTGCATCAACAAACTGAGTTTTCCATTATATTTGCACAATCCATTAGCTGTCAAACACCATCATTATTTCAAATATTATATACATTTAACTCAAATAGCAATATTTTGCTTCCCACCATTCCATTCCCATTCCATTCCACAGAGATTAAGAGATGAAGGCCAAGATAGAGGGAGACTTGGACAAACTATGGGCGTGGGGAGGAATGAAGGGTTGGCGAGGACACATGGGGTGGACAAGATAGATACAAAAGGAAACTCTCAGGAGGGAAAACTGGAATTTTGGATGGAGATTCCAATACACGAGCGATTGTGGTGGGGTATGGGTTAATCTCTCGTGCTGAAACCCCCCTCCCACCATCAGTTCACCCCAACCCCTCTCCCACTACCAGATGATGATTTTGGATCATTGATGATACTAGGGCATTGCCCGTACGTGGGTGCCCGTTCCTTGCCAAAAAAAAAAAAAAACGCTACCCGTACGCTCTACCCCGCCCGTACGCCCGTAAACAAAAAATAACAACGCTCTTCGCTTCCGCCCTTCGCTCTGACTGAATTGGGAGAAATAATGCGCATAAGAAATCGAATTACGTACCGTAATGGCGGTCAGCTCGTAACGCGCACACTGTCCGGAAGTTCGCATATCGCATATCTATCTATCTATCTATTAATGCCCATTTATTCAATTATCGCCAACGTATTTTGGCTTTTTGCAATTTAATCGCAAGGAAAAGTAGAAAGAGAAGAGGGAAAAAAAGAAAAGCCTTGCCTTGCTGCAAACAGCTGCTGCAAACAACAACAACATGGAAGGCTGCACTGTCCGGAAGTTGGCATATCGCAGTTACGATTATTCAATTAGCGCCAACGTATTTTGGCTGTTTGCAATTTAATCGCAAGGAAAAGTAGAAAGAGAAGAGGGGAAAAAAGAAAAGCCTTGCATTAACGCATTAACGCTTGCATTGCATTAACGGTTCGGCACACGTGATAGCTCGCTGCTCTCTGATTGGTTGAAGCGTTTTTTGGACATAGCTCGGTAGGTACTTGTCCGATTAATTACAAACCTTGAAAAGGCACATCCTCGGGTCCCCAGCAATATACCTGGCAAGTTTCAAGTATATCGGACCCGTGGTTGTCGAGAAACAGCGGTCACAGACAAACACACAGACAGACACACAGAGATTACTGGCATTATAGATAGACTAGGGCATTGCCCGTACGTGGGTGCCCGTTCCTTGCCAAAAAAAAAAAAAAACGCTACCCGTACGCTCTACCCCGCCCGTACGCCCGTAAACAAAAAATAACAACGCTCTTCGCTTCCGCCCTTCGCTCTGACTGAATTGGGAGAAATAATGCGCATAAGAAATCGAATTACGTACCGTAATGGCGGTCAGCTCGTAACGCGCACACTGTCCGGAAGTTCGCATATCGCATATCTATCTATCTATCTATTAATGCCCATTTATTCAATTATCGCCAACGTATTTTGGCTTTTTGCAATTTAATCGCAAGGAAAAGTAGAAAGAGAAGAGGGAAAAAAAGAAAAGCCTTGCCTTGCTGCAAACAGCTGCTGCAAACAACAACAACATGGAAGGCTGCACTGTCCGGAAGTTGGCATATCGCAGTTACGATTATTCAATTAGCGCCAACGTATTTTGGCTGTTTGCAATTTAATCGCAAGGAAAAGTAGAAAGAGAAGAGGGGAAAAAAGAAAAGCCTTGCATTAACGCATTAACGCTTGCATTGCATTAACGGTTCGGCACACGTGATAGCTCGCTGCTCTCTGATTGGTTGAAGCGTTTTTTGGACATAGCTCGGTAGGTACTTGTCCGATTAATTACAAACCTTGAAAAGGCACATCCTCGGGTCCCCAGCAATATACCTGGCAAGTTTCAAGTATATCGGACCCGTGGTTGTCGAGAAACAGCGGTCACAGACAAACACACAGACAGACACACAGAGATTACTGGCATTATAGATAGATGATCTAAGATGTAAAGTAACAAAAAATATTTGCACTGATGAATACAGGTAAGTCACGAATGTGTTTCTTTGGTTAGCTTAATATATACAGTATATATAAACATGGCAGAATTTCAAAGGAAATTTGAAGAAGGTAAAGATAATTTGAAGAAGAAGACGTTTTAGTCACAAACATACATACATAACCATATGCGTTTGTCCCATTATAAGATATACACCACATAATTACAACCTGTGGACATTTAGAACATGTTTTATGAACAAATATCGCAATACCGTGGAACCCCTCTATTCGCGGGGGATACGTTCCTGGAAAATGCCACGAATTGTGAAACCACGAATGGTGAGGCATTGTTTCAATGGAAAAGTGGGGATAGGTTCCTGAGTCGCAAGAATCAAGAATGAATAGAGAGGAATAAACCGTGAATGGCGAGGCAAAATCCGCGAATGGTGAGGTAAATCCCGAGAATGTTGACGATAATCCGCGAAGGTTGATGAAAGTCATGGAAATGGCGAGGCAAATCCCGTGAATGTCGATTAAAATTCTGGAAATGGCGAGGCAAATTCTGTGAATGTCGATTAAAATTCTGGAAATGGTGAGGCAAATCCCGTGAATGTCGGCGATAATCCCGGAAATGGCGTGGCAAATCCCATGAATGTCGATGAAAATCCATGATGCCGTGCCAGTTTCAATGGGGAAAAGGGAGACAGCCAATTGCACTAATAGATACTGTGGAGTGTTTTCATTCTGTACAGTAACTCGTGGGGATGATTGGTTATGCAGCTGGTGGAACATCCCGTGAAGCTCTCGATTATAGTGCGGCCGCGAAAGCCTTGAAAACGCAAAGCACACAGCAGTGAATGCAGAAGCAGGTCATACTCGTGGCTCGTAGAAGATGTTTTTTTGCGTATGTCCAGCTGCTTTGTGCACGGCTGGTGAAAAATGTTTTTTTTATAAATGGGTCAAGCTAGCGGCTCATGAATTTTTTTTTTGCGCCCCTGAAAAACCGTGAATTCGTGGAACATGGCCACGAATAGGAAAGAAAACCGCGATTTCGCGGAACACGACCGCAAATAGAAAAAAAACTCGCGAATTTGCAGGACACTTTTCCACGAATAGAGAAACAGGTCTCATTGTATCAAGCGCGAATATGCGGAACCCGTGAATAGCGGGTCCGACTGTATTTTGAATTGTGTTTGGCCTGTTTATTTGATCTCTATATGTGCACCAATAAACTTTAAGGTCCTGCGAGCCACATTGGGATCGTAGAAGAGCCAGATATGGCTCACAAGCCATAGGTTGCCGACCCGTGACTTAGACGAATGACAAAACACAACAAATCCTGTTCAGAAAACTCAGCTTTAGTGTGGTGGAAAGGAACAGCTCAGATTTCTCCATGCATGTGCTAAGAACCCCAAACCGGAAGGGTTTGATCCAGTCTGACCATCCCCTCAATCCTGAAAGATGGATGACTGCTTGATATCCATCGCATTTTGTTTTGATAATTTTCTATCATTACTGTGCACACTTAGTGCAAAGCTGGGAGAAGCGATTGGTTCACTCTGTCTGTCAGTCGATGATCGAGGAATTACTTCATTTCAATTGAATTTTATACTTTGAACACTGTAGAACGCGAATTGGAACATGAATCGAAACACCTGCACTTTAGCAGTACCTCGGCCTCAAATTTAGCAAGTTGTGCGGCATCTTGTCTCGAGTGCGCATGCGCACAGTGCGGCATTGCTTCAGTCTGTCTCTCTGCCTGTCTGGCAGTTGAACAAAATTGAAAATCATTCCAAACAGGAAATTTACCGTTTTTATGGATGTCATAAAAGGCACAAACGGGCATGAATAACTAATGTGTGATGAATAAGGTGGTGTGAAAGAGGTGGTAAACTTCCACCTCCAATCAACGGTGGTAAACTTATGATTCAATGCTTTTTTTCTACAACCTTTAAAGTCTCTTCACGTTATTTTAATTGATTTATATATTTGATTACTGTAGAACACAAATCACCTTGGTTGCGTTTCCAAAAACTTTCAATTTAGAAGTACATGGGCAAAATTGTACGCCATCTCGACCAATCAAATTTGCCACTCTCAGGGAGGAAGAGCTGTGAGATTATTATTCTTCTTCCAATACACAGTTTCCCATGTCCTTTTTCTCAACACTGCATGGGGTAAGGTGTTCTATGAATTCTATTTTTCATATGTTTAGTAATGTCTATATTTCAGAAACTCACTGCATTTCGGGATTTTGCAGAATTCCCATTTAGTGTTGGGATCCATAGTGAAACACCAAGGAAAGGGTTCTCCATTGGGGTTTCTGCAGACGTTTTCCTGTAGACCATTCTTGATGGATCTGTAACCATAAAAAATAAACCGAGTAATACACAATGCCGGATTTGTTGTTGTTGTTGTTGTTGTTGTTGTTGTTGTTGTATATTAATAACCAATGATTGACAAAGAAAAAATGGAAATGTAAACTCACGGTTTGAAATCATGTCTGTGAGGGACTTGAGAATCCCAATGTTGACACTTTTTCCCAGACAAGGTTACTGACACGTTGCCACGGTAGGTTTCACCATTGCAGGTGTAACATGTTGTCGCTGCAAAAAAGATATATATCGCACCCACGTCCAAAGGAAGCGGTTCAGTTTGGCATTTTTAATATGAAATAAGCAAAGCCTAGAAACAAACGAAAAC
Organism: Myxine glutinosa; assembly: GCF_964187855.1. Taxonomy (NCBI): domain Eukaryota; kingdom Metazoa; phylum Chordata; class Myxini; order Myxiniformes; family Myxinidae; genus Myxine; species Myxine glutinosa. The sequence goes on along the minus strand of NC_136272.1, from coordinate 46,785,541 downwards.
CATTAGAATTACCCCTTATAACCCTTTAGAATCTTTTAAAATTACCCTTTAAAACCAATTCTAATTACCCTTTACAACCCGTTAGTCACCCTCTAGAATTACCCTTCAGAATTACCCATCAGAATTACCCATCAGAATTACCCATCAGAATTACCCTTCAGAATTACCTTCTAGAATTACCCTTTAGAATTACCCTCCAGAATTACCCTTTTGAATTACCATTTAGAATTACCCTCCAGAATTACCCTTCAGAATTACCCTTCAGAATTACCCTTCAGAATTACCATTCAGAATTACCCTTCAGAATTACCCTTCAGAATTACCCTTCAGAATTACCCTTCGGAATCACCTTTTTGAATTACCCTTCAGAATTACCTTCTAGAATTACCCTTTAGAATTACACTCGCAAATTACCCTTTAGAATTACCATTTAGAATTACCATTTAGAATTACCCTCGAGAATTACCCTCTAGAATTTTCATTCAGAATTACCCTTCAGAATTACCTTCGAGAATTACCCTTTAGAATTACCCTTCAGAATTACCATTTAGAATTACCCTCTAGAATTACCCTCTAGAATTACCCTCTAGAATTACCCTCTATAACTACCCTTTTGAATTACCCTTTAGAACTACCCTTTTGAATTACCCTTTAGAATTACCCTCTAGAATTACGCTTCAGAATTACCATTTAGAATTACCCTCTAGAATTACCCTCAAGAATTTCCCTTCAGAATTACCCTTTAGAATTACCCTTCAGAATTACCCTTCAGAATTACCATTTAGAATTACCCTCTAGAGTCTAGAGTCTAGAACAGGGGTTCTTAACCTTTTTCCCTGTCAAGACCCCCAACGGATTGCCCACGATGTCCCCAAGTAGATGAGAGAAGGGGACGGCCAAGCCACCTCCACTCCAGACAACATTCCCAACATTCCCCACCCTCCCCAACCTCCCCCACACCCCTTGCACCCTTGACACCAAACCAAAACGGACTCAACTCAAAAACAGGAAGTGACTCACCACAAACCGGAAGTGACCAATTAATTATTATAATTTTCAGATTTCACGATTTTCTCGAATTTCCCGAAATTTCCGATTTTCACAAAAATAATTATTGAATTTTTTATTTCACAGGATGAGAATTATAATACAAATGAATAACTTGAATGAATGATATTATTAACAATGATAATGAAATAATTAATAAATTTAACATGGAATTTGATGTACTTCGTGGAAAATTAGATCGGATAAAAGATTTAATTGTAACTTATAATGAAACATCAGGTGATATTAAAACAAATATTGCAAATATTGAACAAACATTACAGAATATTAATCAGGATCAGGATAAAATGTTCTACATTGTAAGGACAGGATTATTGATACATGAATGTAAATCAATTTTATCTAAACCATTATCACCGATGAATACACGTAATCCAATCTTTAAAAAGAAAGTATCTGTTATAAATGAGTTTTTAGATATTGTTAAAAAAATAATAAGGTCAAAATTATGGAATATACCCATTTTATATGAAATTAAACCTATCGCTAATATTACTTGTACATTTTGTAAAAATCAAAATTTATCTGATTTTTAAATAATTAACACAAATATTAAAACATGTTTGGGGTGTAATAACCAACAATTAGGTTTTAACACCAATATGACTTATAATGATTATAAGAGAGTAAATATAATAGGAAAAATAATTTACAATAGAGTTTCTCATTTAAAAAAATGTATTACTCAATATCAAGGTGAACAATCTATCTATAATTCCAGTAATCTCTGTCTGTCTGTACGTTTGTTTGTCTGTGACCGCTGTTTCTCGACAACCACGGGTCCGATATACTTTTAACTTGCCAGGTATATTGCTGGGGACCCGAGGATGTGCCTTTTCAAGGTTTCATATTAATCGGACAATTACTTACCGAGCTATGTCCAAAAAACGATTCAACCAATCAGAGAGCAGCGAACGATCGCGTGTGCCGAACGTGGCGGGCACACTCTGCCTCGGATGGCACATTTGAGAGCGTATTCATTTATTTCACGTTTGCAAACTATGTTGGCGTTAAACTATGTTTTACAACTAATAAAAACCCCGGGGGGATTGTCACTGTACTCGCAAGCCGTTCGCCGTTCGCTTTGGCGTTGCGAATGGACCAAAACATTTCATGCACCAAACCATTTCATGTAAAGCGTTCGCCGTTCGCTTTGGCGTTGCGAATGAACCAAAACATTTCATGGACCAAACCATTTCATGTAAATAGAGGGGGGGATATAATTTTAGATATAGATATAGTACGGGCATGCCCTAGTATTGTCAAATACCAGAAAAGGTTTACAACGATATGAATGAAAAGTTTAAAGCATATAGACTTTTGATAAACCATGAAGACGAGGTTATAAAATATTCCAATATCACGAAAACTCATATCACCATGTTTCTAAAAGAATTAAAATATACTAAACATTATGGTAATATTAATCTAATATATATAACATTAACCAAGAAGAAACTGGATGATATTTCTCATTTAGAACAAGCGCTAATTACCGATTTTAAAACTTTATTAAAACGATACTATGAAAAACAAGGTAAAGATAGGGCTGAAGCACTAGATAGAAAAAAAATTCTGAATATGCAATATTTATTATTTCAGTTATTGTGTAAACATAATCATAAATGTAATCTTGAAGATTTTACTGGTTTAAAAACAATTGAGCATAAACAATTCATGATAAGATTTGCCATAACTTATTTAACACATTGGGGTGGACATTTACACCAACATTTTAATTTTATTAATTTTGTTGTGGGAAAAAAAATTTGATTTTTAGTTTCAAGAATTGTCTCTTATATAAAATGAACAATATGAGAACATATAAAAAGCGGGTCACAACATATTGTAATGTTTGTGATCGCGATTATAAAAACAATTATAAACAACACCTTCAAACCAACAAACACAAAGCCAAACTTTCACAGATGATGGCTCCTCTTGAACAAGAAAAACCAAAAACATGGTATTGTGATGTTTGTAAACGTGATTATAAAAGTCAGCGTAAAAGACATCTTAAATCCTAAAAACACTCGAACTTTTACATATGGTGGCTCCACCCGAACGAGAAACAAAATATTGCCGCGTTTGTGATAAGTCAGTCTTGAAGAGGAGTTTTCCTACTCTTCTTAAATCACAAAAACACATGAAGTTGAGGGGATACACAGTCAAGGACACCGATGGGGCATTTAGGGGACATATTAAAATAAGGATTTTTAATTTACCACCCCCAGAACCAAAATCAATAGCTGAGGTGATTGAAACAATCAAACCCGCCGTTAAAAGCTATGTAAAGAATGTTTTGGATGAGATTAAACCCCTTAAATTTTATATGGGAGTAAAAATGGAATTGAAAAAACCAAATACTGAAATAAGGGATCTTATTATAAAACGCTATATGAGAACAAAACCTTACTTTATCGTTATCACTCCAGGGGATCTAATTAACGGACGTTTATGATAAACTTATAGAACACGAAGAACTGGTAGATCATTCGCTTGTGGGTAGTGGATTTACTATTACTAGAATACTTTTCATCGATATACATATTCTAAAATCGAACCCCCTAAAAGCTTCTTCTTACATTGAATTGCCGACGGTCATAAAAAAAATAAAACGGCCATTATTAATATTCAAAACAAAGATCATAAATGTTTTCTATGGTCTGTTCTTGCACACCTACATCCCGCTGAACATCATGTTCAAAGGGTATCACATTATGAGAAATATGAAAATGAGTTAAATGTTACTGGTTTACCATTTCCAATGTCCATGAAAGATATTCCTAAATTTGAGAAAATGAATAATCTATCTATTAATGTTGATGGACTAACGGATAAAAACAACGTTCAGAATTTGTACATTTCTGATAACTATAAAAATGATGAAACTCATATTAACCTTTTATATTATAATTCAGGAGAAAATTCACATTACGCTTACAACAAAAAATTTTCAAGATTAATTTCTTCACAAGCAAGTAAACATCATGGTAAATATATACCCCTGTTTGCAATGTCACTCCCTCACCCACAGGAGCCAAGAAGCATTAAACAAACACTTAGAATTCTGTGGTAAACATAAAGCCGTCAGAATTACTACGCCTGAAGAAGGTTCAAACATAACATTCAAAGATTTTAATAAAACTATAAAACACCCATTTGTGATATATGCCGACTTTGAATGTATTATTGAAAAGATAAATGACGCTTCTTCAAAACCAAACAAAACATCCACGAATACATATCAAAAACATACTCTTTGTGGTTTCTGTTATTATATCAAATCATCCGTTGGTGACAAATACAACAAACAAGAACTTTATAGAGGAGAAGATGTGGCTTCTGAGTTTATAAAACGATTAGAAAAGGACTGTCTCTGCTTAAGAAAGATAATGAGATAAACCGATGAACTCCCTAACAAAAGAAGAAGAAACAGAATTTAAGCAACCAAATAGCATCTGTCATATTTGTGGAAAGAAAATTGATGGGAAGGAAGATACTGGGGGACCAAAGGTTAGAGACCATTGTCATCTCACCGGTAAATATAGGGGTCCGGCTCATAATGAATGTAATCTCAATTATAAAACCCCCAATTTCATTTCGGTCTTTCTTCACAACAACGCTCATTATGATACACATCTATTTATTAATACACTTTCAAAAACATATGGGAGTATTTCAGCAATTCCTACCACAGATCAGGACTACATTTCATTCACTAAAACAATACATACAAAAATAGGATATGTCTATAAAACAGCTAAAGAGATATATGATCCGACTCACATCAGGTTTCTTGACTCATTTAAATTTATGGCAAGTCCATTATGTACCTTGGCATCAAATATTAAAAACTTTCTGTGTCTCAGAGTATATATCAGATAAAAAAGAAATTGAACTCTTATCATAAAAGGGAATATACCCGTATGATTACATGGATTCATTTGAAAGATTTAAGGAAATACAACTTCCCCCAAAAGAATGTTTCTATAACAAGTTAAATAAATGTCATATAACTGATAAAGAATATACTCAAGCACAAAATATTTGGAAAACGTTTAAAATAAATAACCTTGGAAAGTATCATGATTTGTATCTTAAAACCGATGTATTGTTATTGGCTGATATATTTGAAACGTTTAGAAACGTTTGTCATAATAAACAATCATATGGGTTGGATCCCGTCCACTGCTACACAGCTACCGGATTAGCCTGGAGTGCCATGTTAAAAATGACGAAACAAAAGTTGGATTTAATCAGTGATGAAGATGTGCTTTTGATGATAGAAGAGGCTAAAAGAGGAGGAATATCACAAGTATGTTCTAAGAGATATGCTAAGGCTAACAATAAGTATCTTCCTAATTATGATGATACAAAAGATAGTTCTTACCTGATGTATTACGATGCTAATAATTTGTATGGATGGGCTATGCCTCAAGCTCTACCTTATGGAGGACTCAAATGGGTTGAAGAGAAAGATTATGAAAAGGTTTTCCAATGTAACGATGTACATCCTCACAACAAGAATTGGATGATTCGGAAGTTGGGTATTATTTTGAGGTTGATTTGAAATATCCTGAAGAACTCCATAATAAACACGACGACCTACCATATGCCCCTACCAAAGAGTGTCCGAAAGAAGAATGACTAAGTGATTATCAACGAACATTTAATATAAAAGGTAAACCAACAGAAAAATAACTTACTACAATTAATTACTTACTTATATGTAAAATTATTAATTACTTACTTACTTATATGATAAAGAAAATTATGTTTTACACCAAAGGAACTTGAAGCAATATGTATTGGCAGGATTGATAGTAAAGAAAGTCCATAGAGTTATACAGTTTAACCAAAGTCATTGGATGGAGGAGTATATTGATTTTAATACTCAAAGGAGAACCGAAGCAAAAACCGATTTTGAGAAAGACTTTTATAAATTGATGAATAATTCTGTATTTGGAAAGACGATGTAACATCTTAGGAATAGAGAAAACATAAGACTTACTACATCTTTAGAGCAAGCAGCAAAATTAATTAATAAACCTAGTTTTCAAAGAGAAGTGGTGTTTTCAGAGAACTTTGTCACCATTGATTTGCAAAAAGAGAGTATTAAAATGGATAAACCTATTTATATAGGAACGACGGTTCCTGATTTATCAGAATTATTAATGTATGATTACCTTTACAATAACTTGAAGAAGAAATATCAAGATAATGTTTCTCTATTTTATATGGATATGGATAGTTTCATTTTAGAAATTAAGACGGAAGATGTTTATTCAGATATGCTTGAGGATAGTGACTCGTATGATACGAGCAATTATAAGTCAACCGATAAGTTGTTTTCCTCAAAGAATAAAAAGGTTATTGGAAAGTTTAAGGATGAATTAGGAGGAAAGGTAATGACTGAATATGTTGGATTGAGAGCTAAAGCTTATGCTTATAAATATATTGATAATAATATTGAAAGATGTGATTAGAAGTTGAAAGGAATAGAGAAAAATGTTATCAAAGAAGAAATAGACTTTGAACATTATTTAAATTGTTTAATTTTAAAGAAAGAGGAGTTTAGAAAAATGAATACGATAAGAAGTTATGCACATCAATTATATACGGAGGAGGTAAACAAGAAAGCTCTTGTGGCTTATGATGATAAAAGGTTTATTTTAAACAATGGAATTGATTGTCGCTCTAATGGGAACATGTACATAATAAAAAAATAAAATAAGTTAGTAATAAAAATGAGTTATTGTATCAAGTGCAAAAAGAAAACTAAATCTAAAAATATCTCCTACGATATAAATTAAAAGAATAGAGTTTATGAAAGGGGAGAATGTGTAATATGCAGGACTAAAAAGTGTCAATTCATCTCACCGAAAAGCAGAGGTGATATACAAAAATTTCTATCAGGTAGTAGGTTTACAACAACGGGGATTCCGGGGGAACTACATCTACCAGGGTATTCCTTCTGCGGTCCTGGAACAAACTTAGACATAAAAGACTAGATGAGGAGGGCAACCCTAAACCTTGGTCTAAACCTAAAAACAGGGTTGATGAGGTGTGTATGAAGCATGACATTGATTATGGTAAAAACGATACATTAGCCGAACAACACAAAGCTGATAGAGAAATGCTGTATAATTTATCTCTGATCCGAAATCCAACGTTGAGAGAGAAAATTGATAGGTTTATCGTGAAGAAGATGATTGGTGCTAAATTGAGATAAGGGCTTGGAATTGCCCTTCAAGGTGTTCCACCCAGGGCAAAGCCCTTAAAAAACTTCTAAACTTCAAGGATGATATTAAACCTGAGGAAGGGGCCATTTTAGCGAATGAGTTACACAAACCTATAATCACAAAGTTTAAACGAAGGAAGGTTTATTCCAAAGGTGTAGATTACATCTGGTCTGCTGATTTAATTCAACTAAATAATGATGAAGGGTACAAATATGCTTTAACCATTATTGATTTGAGAAGTAGATTTGCCTGGATTGTTCCCCTGAAAAACAAGAGAGGTAATACTCTGATGTTAGCCTTCCAACAGATATTTATTAAAAGTAAAAGGAAACCAAAGAAGCTGTGGACCGACGAGGGGACGGAGTTCTACAACAGCATATTTATGAAGTTTCTTAAAGAGCATGGTATTACATTATACAGTACATTTAATGAAGGAAAAGCAGTTGTTATTGAGCGTTTTAATCGCACTTTGACAGAGAGGCTGTATAAAAAATTCACACAAGTCGGCTCTCAACAACGGGTATCGGAAATTCAGGATATTGTTGATAATTATAACAATGTGGTACATTCATCTACTAAAGAAAAACCATCAGAAACAGTTACAAAATTAGAATATGAAAAGGAGATTAATTTGAGAAAACCAAAGTTCAAAGTTGACGATGTTGTAAGAATATTCAGGTGGAAAAGTCATTTTGAGAAGGGTTATACAAAGAGATGGACTAATTAACTTTTTTAAATCGTTGAGGTAACGGATACAGTACCTTGGACTTATAAATTATATGATTTACATGGAGAAGAAATCTTAGGGTCATTTTATTCACAAGAGTTACAAAAGACAAAACTTGGCGAATAAATTGTTTTAAAAAATTGATCTTTAGTATAAAGAAACATTGCGTTATTAAAATAAGTAATGCATTTTTACGCTCGATCAAAACATTCAAACAAGTTTAAAGCCCTGTTTGAATTGTTATATAATAACATGAATACTGTTTGTTTCACGATAACTACCGAAGGTTTACATCTTGAAACGTATAAGACGCAAAACATACTGATCAAAGTTATATTACCCCATGATTGTTTCGAGGAATATTATTACAACCATACGGATATGCTTCGCATTTGACTTGGATTACACATCAAACAGTTTTTCAAATGTATCAAAAGTAAAGCAGAGCTCGTTTTTAAAATGGAAACACCCCTTGAATTTATCGTTGATGTGAAGTCGTTGGTTGATAATTCTAGCATGTGGCTTGGGATTAATATATAATCTGTTCAAAATATAATTCCCGTAAATATTCAAACGTATCAAACGGCTCCAACCCCTATTTCGCCATCAAGTTTTAATTCGCTTTGTCAATCATATAAAACGCCAACAATCTAAATAAAATGTAGTAATAATACTCTTTCTTTTATTTTTGAGATGGCACATATGGTAAAAAAAGATTGTTTCTTTCACTAATTCAGAAACAGAAATAGAGGAGGACGAGGGGTGGTTAACTAATAAATTAGATTACCATAGTTATTTTAAATCAGAACAATTTACGCGTATTGGGAAACTTGGTTCTATTTCGAGTAATCCTATTGCAATTCATACAGAAATGAATGAGAATAATATCCCCAAACCATTATTTTTATGTTGTAATAGCATTATAGGCACTGTAAAAACGTTTATTGGCCCAATTGAAGATAATTAATAATTTTTTATATTAAAATGGCAAGAAAACTACTTCAGGAGAATTTTAATTTTTGTATTCAAGGATACTTACAAAAAAAGGGGCATAATTTTTAATTCCTTATGAATTGGAACATAAATAGGGAAAGTTTGTAATTAAGGATTGGCCATATACAGATATTGTAAAACCCACAACTAGAGACCTGCTTAAAATACTAAATAAAAATGAACTTCTCAAGGTTATGAAATATAAAAGTCTTTTAGAAAATGTTAACAAATCCTATTGGTACCCTATTGTAAGAAAAATAATTATAAATACAAGAAGAGCTCAAAATACAGATGAATATATGTATAATGTACTCTGGGGAGATGCTCTAAGGGTAAAAAGGGATGAGGAAGAGAGGGAGAAGGAGGAAAAGGAGAAAAAGGAGAAGGAGGAAAAGGACAGGGAGGAGCGGAAGAAGATGAAGGAGGAATTGGAGAAGATGAAGGAGGACTTGGAGAAGATCAAGGAGGAAGAGGAAAAGAGGGAAGAAGTGGGGAAGCAGAGCGGGAGAAGGAAATGGAAGCAAGGTTATCCAAGGATAGCAGCAGAGAGAGTAGGGGAAGGAGCAGCAAAAGAAGAGGAGGAAGTAGAGACAACAATAGAAGAGGTGGTAAGGACAGCAGGGGAAGAGGAGGAAAGGAAAACATGGGAAGAGGAGGAGATGAAAGCAGAAGCAAGGGAGGCAAAGAGAGTAAGGGAAATAGGGGAAACACTATCAGGGGAAGTAAGCGAAAGAGTGGATACATGGGAAATAGAGGAGGCAACACGAAAGGAAATAAAGAATCTAATGTGGGGGTGGTATCGCAGTACGCTGGTGCTGATAGACCCCAACTCCTTCCCTTTTGGGAGGGTGGTACCACAAAGGGAAGTAGAGGAAAAGGTAATAAAGGAAGTAGCAAAGAAAACAAGCATTCTGAGTATTGCGCTGCAATACATGTCCCCTACCGGCAGTCTGTCGTCCGGAAAACGGTTGGGGAAATTACCAAAGTTCAAAGTGCCATAACTTTGTCAAAAACGATCGAAACGTCGTGAAGTTCGAATTTTATCTGTAACTTATCATGAGGAAACCATGTACCAAGTTTGAAATCATTAGCATTAAGAGTTCAGAAAAAAAAGTCCGGAAAACTGTTCTTTGCGTGACAGACTGAGTGACTGACAGACAGACAGACAGACAGACAGACTGACAGACTGACAGACTGAGGGACGGAGTGCAAACCTATAGTCCCCTCCGGTGTACACCGGTAGGGGACTAATAAGAGAAATAAGGAAAGAGGTAGCGGGGGAAATAATGAAAAGAAGGATGGAGGCGGTAGCGGGGGGAGAGACGATGTGGGAAACTATAGATGATTCCACCTTATCAACTATATTAATGGATCAGGATGAGTATGAAGATGAAAGAGCAACAAAGGTAAGGGAGACGGTAAGGAAAGTACTAGAGGTGGAGTCAGGAGCAGGAACGCCAGAGGGGATAGCAGTCGCAGCAAGGATAGCAAAGATAACAGCAGCGATGATGGGGGCAAGAGCAACAAGCTCAACAAAGGAAGAGGAGGAAGTAGAGGCAACAATAGAAGAGGTGGAAAGGGCAGCAAAGGATGAGGAATGAATACATAGAATTGGTAAAACTAATTTGAAATTATTTAATTTCAAATTAAATAACCATTTATGTTTTTTTTAATATACATGAGATTGTATATGACAGGTAATACCATTCCATCTTCCCACCACCAAATCTGATTGTATTCCCTGACTTTGTATAATTATATGATTGTCTTGACTCTTTGTCATACAAAGCATCACTATGCTACCATATAAGTTTTTACTTCCTAACTCATGTATTAGTTGGCTACTAATTGTGTTTCCACATACCGCATTATGGTCACTAACGGGGTAATATTCTTCTTTATGGGACCAAATAAAATCTTGTAGGTCTTCCAAGTTTATTGAAAAGAACCAATTATACCCTAAATCAGGCATATCATACCCCCATTTATCAATTACCATGTTAACAATATCCCCCTCTTCATAAAGTTTGATTGTAAGTGGTACGTTAAATTTAATATGAAAAGGGGTATGGTCGGGAGAGCCGGGCGTTGTGACTGTAATTTATATTTGTTTGTCATAACATGCTGTTGTCTCTCAGGATATATACCGCATTACATCACCCAATCTCACCAAGTCATTGCCACCCGTGGGACTCGGATAATTGATTAATTTATAACGATTTTTCATATTAAGATTTTTAGTTATATCATATTTCTGTCATTCAACTTGTGCCTTTGTATAATAATTTGATAAATCAACAGTCGTCTTTTGAGATCCCCTAAAGATAGAACCGTCTTTTCCAACGTAGGTCATTTTAAATAAGAGTAAAAATAATATCAGAAAACTGTGCATTATTGTTGAGGTGAAATAATACATATATAAAGATAATTGACCACAACATTTAGAATTTACTTCTTGGACTTGAAACGTTTGACAAACACTCTCCCCCTTCGGTAGGAAGTTAATTACTTCAAGAGGTGGTGGAAGTCCATAGCTATCGAAATAATATTTACCCCCACCATTATGAATGCAAGTCCAATGTGACCCATTCCCACTATTATCTTCTGAATTCATAATAATATTCTTAGTATTTTTGGGCAACTTTGGTAATTCATCCCTCATACAAATACTTACATTATTGAGGTTTAGCTGTTTACAATATTTACCGAGTTCTATATTTGACGTTGTATTCTTTCCAAATTGTTTAAACCACTCCTCCATTTTATTTTCGAAAATAAATTTTCTTTTTATTTAGGAGAAAGATATAATCCATCACCCCTTTTAGTTAGTTTTACACCTACCTGTGCGATAGAAGAAAGCATATCTCCGACTAACGATCTCGCCCTATCAGGCAGACTTTCAAGCCTTTCAGCAAAATCTACAATTACCCCACTTCCACTACGTTTTTTCTCCTCCACCGCCCTGTTATGCCTTTCCGTTTCTTTTTGGGCTGCTAGTTGAGCTTTCCTTTCGTTAGCGGCTTTTACCGCTTCCGTAACGTTACTCGCCACAGTTCCTGCTGTGCCTACAGCAGGAGCAATTAGGGGGATTAGGGTTGGAAGGGGAAGAAATCCTCCGTTTATTTCCTTTAGTGAATATTGCTTCAACATAGGTTTTGACATTTTAAAACTAAGCGAACCGGCGCTATTTAGTTTTTCCTCCTGCACTTTTGTGAGCAAAACACTAATTCTCATATCACCCTTTCTTTGAATTGTACGAACATTAATCGGACAAGGTTTTTGATTTTGGATACAAGACGATAGTTTATCACGATTGATTTGATTAATATATACGTCAGTTGTTACTTTCCTCATTTTATTTATGAAAAGATTTTTTTTCCAAGTTATTACTTATGTGATATTAGTCATAACACCATTATCCGTATTGATCTGTAGTTCTGTTTCTTCCAAGAGTAAACAATACGCATCAACTTCTTCATTCTCTTCTCTTTCGATGTATAGGGAAGTATCCACTCTATTTGGACCTTATAGTTTCCTTTTGAGCGCTTAGGTCAATCGCATAGATTGTATAGATGTCTTTAAACGATGTCATATCCTAAATGGGCTCTTGATTACCATTGCTTTCACACACCTTTTGGTAAGACTTATAGGCTTCAGCGTAATCATTGGTTTTCCAATTAATTTCCAATCTATCTCGAGGATAAAATGTTCCATCTCGAGAAACCCAAAGTTGTTTTTTGGTAGCATTATCACACAACGCGTTATTCTTATCAGTAGCAGTATCTCCATCGGGTTTCTTAAAAATAAGCCATAGGTACCGAGGCTTTCCTTCCAGAACACCTAAATTCCAAGTGTAGGTAGTATGTTCCAATTTAACATGTTGACATCTTCTTTTATTTAGGATACTTTAGCGGGGTCTTTGAGGTAAGCCTTCTATTCAACATCTCTTCCGTTTTAAGACTTGGAGTATATTCACTAATATACCAACACAGATCATTAACAACAAATTTATTGTTATCACCGAAAGCATTAGCCTTCCCAAAAACAAATCTGTTTTCATTAGTATTCCTTAGTAGTTGAAATCTAATTTTAGGGCCGTACAGAACTTTATCATAATCACAAAATCCAAATATACCTTTAAGGGGCACAGCTACAGTAAAACTATTCACTGGTTTTGTCTCATCATTATACATTCCGTTCCTTTGTTTATAGCCCGGGTTATCGACCTTTCCTGTTTTCATATCAGAAATAAAACCTTCAACACACCCCTTACCCATCCAATCACTCGGCGAATATAGCGTAAATTTCATCATTTCAGCTGTCACAGAGACATAATCAATCGCTTCAACTTCTTGCATTCCAATATACAAACGAATACTATCAAACATTTTCCAGAAGAAATCATTTACGAGTGTAGCGTTTGTGTTATTCCCCGCTTTGGTGAATTTAAATGTACATAACAAGAAACTATCGGCTAGGTTCAAGTAAGTTTGTTGATTATTTATCTCAAAACTTTTTGTTCCAGTCGTATTCCAATCTGTTCCTGTTACGGCATTTACCTTATAATAATCTTCTTTTTTAGTTGAGTTTGAGATGATAATCGTATCATCCAAATCATAAATAGTATCAATTGCCTCCATTCTTTTTATATAACAATAAAAAATATAATAAATAAATTTATTATATTGTTACGGTACGCGGTTAAAGATGGTATGTTTGCCGAGCGGAGGCTCCGCGACCGAACAGTGCTTCCCTGACTAAAACCCGATTCACCCCAAACTTTGGCCGTATCGCGCCGCAGCTACTCAATATGGAAACCTCTAAAGCGACCGAACGAGAATGAAGAAGAAGAAGAAGTACGGAGGAATAACAGGATTTATTAAGTATTTTTACAAGCCAAAGCAACGAGAGCAGTCAGTTATATACAGAAAATGGAAGGAGCAGACACACAGTGAAATCATTAGCTTACCTATTCAAGCTTAATTAATAAACCCCAGGACAACATTAAAGACAGACGGACGATCACACTTACACGGGGAAATGCAGGCAGGAAGGAATGGCTTGGAGATGGGTGGCTTTTAGAGGCAAGGAAGGTTCAGCGGGTGCTGGGCACGGTCGGGCCAGAAGGCACCGCCGTCAAGAAGCCGAGCTTTGGTCCCAAACTGCGCGGGCGAAGTTCCTTTCTCCGTACTGCCTCGTGCGCTCCTTGCGTTGCCCCGGTCCGTTTCTCCTGCAGTGCGGCACGTCTCACGGCGGCTCGGTCACACCTGCTCGTCTCCAGCGCATCTCCTGGACCCAGAACTCATCCCTCCTCTCTGCTCATCTCCTCTTGGGAGCGTCCCGCAGCGGGTTATATAGGCCCCGCCCTTCACCCTTTTCGAACCTTCCCCAAACGTTCTCTCTCCGCCCTCTCAAGCCAAACCCCTCGTTCTGGGTTGGATGAGCGGGGCCGACTTACTCCTCCCCTCTGTGACGAGGTGGAGACCCGCCTTTCTTCTTCGGCGTTACCTCGTGCGTAATGGAGTCAACTGCTGCAAAGTGGACGGCAGATGAAAATGCAGCAAAGTGCAAACCTGGCACTTGGAAGCTGCCATGGGGCGTCGGAGGGCCTACTCTTATTTAATTCGGTGCAATGAAGAGTCAAACTAGTGGGAAACACATCCTTAGCCTACACAGAGAATAAGGGACTAACTATTTAAAAGGATATATCGTGTCCTGTGTGTAGGTTTATGGAATTAACTAAGAGGACGAGCTGCGACCATTCTTTACATTACGAGGGTGTTACACACAACAAAACCATACTTTTCACATTCGTTACACTTTCTCAAAATTGTTACGCTTCTCAAATCCATTACAATATTTACATGTGATACTAATAAAATATTTAAAACTTTTGAAAACCCGACCCAAGTACTTCAATTATTCCTTGTCGTCCTTGTGGAGTAAGTTCAGTTTTACCTTTTCTAGCTTCTTTGATCGCTTGTAATTTACGAGACTCCTTTTGAGCGTCTTTTATACTCTTTACAGCACCCGCTACATTTCCCATGGCAGAAGCGGTTGAACCAATTAGGTCTTTATGTTTAAGAATAGTTGAATCGATACCCATTGGAGTATCAATTAGCCCATCTCCTTTATTTCTAAATTGATCTCCTTCACCACGTTCTCTCGTAGGCTTATAGTATCCTCTCCCAAGAAACATACCTTCCCCCTTATAGTATGGCGAAAGACACATACCCTGACCCTTATAGTGTGGTGAAAGATACATACCTTCCCCAATCCCATTCCCGGCTGTTTTACTAACACCTTTCTTATCTTTCGTAAAGACTTTATATTTTCTTAGCTCATGTTTTCTTACAACAACCATCTTGTTTTTATTCTAAGTAGAATAAAAAACTTTTAACATTTTAGTTTTAATTTTTTCAATTTATCCGCTTTGATTTTTCGTTCCAGTCATGAATAATTAGTGTGTGGTGGCCAAAACAATTTTTCAAAACAGAATTTATCCTTCATTGAAATTTTTGACGGAATTAAAAATTCTCCGCTCGACGTTAACATAATCTCTCCTCTTTCCCGAGTAAATACAAGACCTATTTTTCCAAACGCTAACTCTTGGTAAGTTTTCTTTTTATCTTGATCACTCGTGTTAAAACTACATTCTAGAAAAAACAGTTGGATGTTCATTTATTAATTAGTTTGTAGTTATTATATAATTTTTCCAATTATTTGTTAAAGAACTTCACGTAGGTGAATTCTGATGGATATAATTTCACCATTGAAAGAAACCATACGGTGATCCTGATCAGTTAACTTAAAATTTACTTTAGAAATGGCTTTTCCTGACACAGGTAAATAGGTGAGATTCTTTGGCTCCATATTGAATTTATAACCTATTGGAGTTGAATAAGCACTGAATGAAAATATTGTATTTGTTTTTCTCCATCGTCATAAGCACCATCAACCAAATCACAGTGAATTAATATTGAATTTATACCTGAGGATATGTCCACGACCTTATCACTGACAAACGTATTATTATTCTCAAGCTTTTTTGCGGAGAAACCTAACATCTCGCGGAATGAATTATCAATCGTGAAATCTATTTTATAATTATTTTTAAGGCTAAAAGTTGATTTTGCTGTATGTTTTTGAGTATCTATTTCGATATTTTTTGATTCATCACCTTTTTCTTTCATAACGCGAGAAATTTCTGAACATAGTACAGGTATCTCGTAAGCTCCGGAGGGTACTTCTGTAGTTTTATATCCAGTTCCCGGATCATAACTAAACTTGTTATTCTTTTCTGTGATATTAAACAAGGTATTATAGGCTTCCATAGACAATAACGCCGCTTCATATTATTTTGTGGGATCAAGTTGTACCGGGTATTGGAATGGAGTTGTGTGATCACTTGTTGTAAAATCAAATCTAAGAGTTGTGTTTCTCATTTTATTTTATGTGAGATAAAAGATCTTTGTATTGACATTTATAAATTATTTTCATATTCATCAACTGATCTAAAATGGCTGATATTTCATTAAAACAATTGTTGTTTCCCGCCTCCTTACTGCCCAGCAACAGTAATAGTCTATTAACTAATTGTGATGAGCCACTCAGAAGAAAACTAACGCCCGAACCAAGCTTACTTAAAGCATTAAGAATATTTTTTTCCTTCTCATTCTTCTTGCTTTTACCGGCAACAGAAAGGTGATAATCAAGCGAGTGTGGTACATCAATATATACCTTATCTTCCACATTTTCCATATCAAGCGGTTCATCAAAATATTTTGAATTAGTATATCCATCTTTTGTGAGAAGAAACATTAATCTGGGGGTTAGTGTAATAGGTAATAGGTTAGAATTTAAGAATAACAAATTAGCATTAAATATATATACTTTTTCTCTAACAAGATAAAACGTTGCTGGTTCTTCTATTGGGGTGAGGCCCGCTTTGGTTTTTGAATCCGCCGAATATTCATTGTTTTGAAGAGCTTGCACAACATAATCAGGGGGGTTCCCCTCAGGGGGATTTCTCTCCTCAAGTTGTTGGAATGAGTCTTCATTATCAGATTTTAATACTCCTAAATCTCCAAGCTCTTGCTCTGTCATTTGACTAAAATCTTTTATCATTTGAAGTTTTTTAGGAGTATATTCTATCGTAGGACCTTTAAACGAAACCCCTTTTTGTTCGGTACATTGTAAAAGAGGTTTAAAAAACTTCTCTTGTTTTCTTTCAAATACGTCTTCACCTAACAGCTTTTGTCTCTGTTTTTTCCTTATTCCCTCCTGTTGTTTAACAACTTTTGAAAGTAATTGTTGATGTTCCTTAAATTTTCTTGCTCGTTCGTCAGCATTCATTTTATTTATGCAAATAAATTATTAGTTATTATATCATCTTCTTTAACAACGATATATTTATATTTTTCAGTCGTATGTTTCATATGGTCCTCAAATTCCTTTTTACTACATAATGTAGAACAATTATCCCTCCAAAAATTGGTTATATCTAATGCATTTAGTTTGAATAAAATAAAAGTATTAGCATTGTTTCTTATTGAGTGACGAGGGAGTTGAAAGTATGATTGACTAAGATAAATACAATTACAAGAAGAATGTCTCCCCCTTGTATAGTAGCTGTCCATAACCGTTTGATTTTTCTCATTAACACAATCATCAAAGATAACGAGGTTCTTTTTTGTTTCATTTAAATCTTGGGGTGAAGGTATATCATCCGTATTATCAGTGAGAGTACAAGTTGTGGATGTAGGTGATGTGGGTTTTGATTTATTTTTCCATTTTTGTGGAGTATCACAAAATAGTTGTATTACATCTTCAATGTTGTGCTCATTTAGTTTGTGTTGAAGCTTAAATAGCCCGATTATATCTTCTTTTTGAAGGCCGGCATTAAAACCTTGTGATAGTAGTTGGTACTCTGGTTGAAAACTTGACTTTGTGAAAATTATTATATTTTCATAATCGAAAAATTTTGGGGTAAGGAGAATCTTTAAAATCAAACAGGTTTTTCCACATCTGCTTGAACCGACTATTAGACATCTTAACGAATTTGGGAGGTTTTTATGATTATTAAATTTTATCTTACTTTCCCTAACGGGTAAAAAATCATCCATTTTATGTAAGGCTGAAAATATATAGCGGGTAATCATTCATCCTGCATGTTGTTATCCCTATTTGTATTATAATTGTGTATTCATACTAGAAGCGATTCAACCAACGCCTTTTGTGTATTTTGAATATTTGAGTATTTTGAACAACCAAATTCAAATATTTTGAAAATGGGTTCGTCCATTTTATATGGCCCAACAAAAACGTTTTTCTCAAATATTTTAAAAGACGTACACTATAACATAAATGTTATATTTCTATAATTTTAACCACAACTTACCCACAGCCTATCATGTAAATTTTAATTACATATTTTCATATTATTTACCAATGTTGTGTCTTTAGTACTTTCATCGTTAAACATACACACCGCTGCTGCTCCCGTAATTTTATTTTGAGATGTAAGATTGTTAATATTAATCATTAACCTGTTTGTTTTCCTAAATAGCTCTTGAACAACTACATTATTTACCTTCAATTGAATGGATGGACCCACGCCACCGATAAAAATATTTGATATCTCAATAGCGCAGATAACTTTACAGTTCACACCCATCAATTCCTCCGGCTTGATGCGGTGATCTTCGATGCATGATTCTTCAGTGATTTTGTTATCGTAAAACGAGGTTAGAATTTCAGGATGTTTATCTGCCTCTCTGTACTTTTCGTATTTGTTTGAAAGTTTTGGATACATTGTTGGTGGGTAACCTTCAATAGCAATTCCTCCATCACGTTTTCGCCAAAATATATCAAGTCTGCTAACACGGGCTCTAAACTTGTTCTGCTCCTTTTTCATCTTTTCAATAACATCAGATTTCATCAAATGTCTTTTAATTGCATCAAGAATTTCTTCAAACATTTCTATTGTTTTTGTTTCTGCCATCGTTAGGGTGCGGTGATCTTCGATGCATGATTCTTCAGTGATTTTGTTATCGTAAAACGAGGTTAGAATTTCAGGATGTTTATCTGCCTCTGTACTTTTTGTATTTGTTTGAAAGTTTTGGATACATTGTTGGTGGGTAACCTTCAATAGCAATTTCTCCATCACGTTTTCACCAAAATATATCAAGTCCGCTAACACGGGCTCTAAACTTGTTCTGCTCCTTTTTCATCTTTTCAATAACATCAGATTTCATCAAATGTCTTTTAATTGCATCAAGAATTTCTTCAAACATTTCTATTGTTTTTGTTTCTGCCATCGTTAGGGTGAAGCGCGAATTATACATAACAAGTGGCAGCGAATATGATTCAACTCTGTGCTCTTTAACATTATTTTCATTCACTTTAATACCCCACGAAAACAACGTTGGTGTTTCGATAAACAGTTTTCTAATACCGCTTTGTGGGTGAGTATGATCATAATTATATTTAATCATAATACGGTGGTAGTTAATTCCGTTGTTGTTGTAATATTTTGGTTATTCAAAGATAATATTTTTAATATCAAAATTCAGATAAGTCAACGCCATATGTATTTTATATCGGTAAAGTATTTCTTTAAACGAAAAATCAATTTTTTAGTTTTGTAATTATTTTTGTGAAAATCGGAAATTTTGGGAAATTCGAGAAAATCGTGAAATCTGAAAATTATAATAATTAATTGGTCACTTCCGGTTTGTGGTGAGCCACTTCCTGTTTTGAGTTGAGTTAGTTTTGGTTTGGGGTCAAGGGGGCAAGGGGGTGGGGGAGGGTGGGGAGGGTGGGGAATGTTGTCTGGGTTGGAGGTGGCCTGGCCATCCCCTTTTCTCATCTACTTCCCCATACCCCCTTTGCCAGACTGTTGACTGACCAAGGTGCACTGAAGGTGCGCATATCTAGGGGGGACTGGGGGCATGTTCCCCTATAATTTTTTGGATTTCTAGGTGCTCTGTGGTGCATTCTAAAAAAAAAATGGCCTCTAAAGGTGGTTCTGTGGTGCATTCTGAGGGGTGTTTTTACTTTAATTGCCTATTTTTTTGGATGAAAATTGGTAACTTATTACCCAGAAAATGGGCCAAGTTCAGGGATCAGCGCCTGATTACCAGTCCCATTAGGTTCCAGTGTGACTTCAAAATATCTCAATAGCTTAGTTTTACATATGGATAATTAGGAACAGAACAGGAAAGAAAATCATTAGGATTTCATCCCTATTTATTTCTTTGCTTGTTAACAAAGAAACAAAACAAACTAAACTAAACTAAAACATGCAAGCTTTATGCAAGCCGTTTTACTAATCCAGTGAGATTGTTGCTGCTGTTTTCGTGCAATCAGAATATGGAATCGGGGCACAGTTCGTGACAACGCCACTCGCATATCATCGGACCCATCAAGTCGGTTTCTCCACTTCGATTTCAGGTTCAATAATGCAGAGAAACCTGTTTCACAGAGATACGTAGTTGTGAAGGGAACCAACACATTCATTGCCTTCTTCGCCAAGCTAGGGTAAGCTGCTATCTGCTCACACCAAAACTGCTTAAAATCCAGCCCAGCCTTTCCGAAATCAGCTTTCTTTCTTTGATCTTCTTGGAACTCGATCAAATCATCTTTCACTAAATCGTTGTCACTCATCGTAGAAATATCAAACGAGAAAGGGTTCTGGATCCAAACGGATTATGTGCTAAGATCATCAATATCTGAGAGGTAACCCTCAAAATTGGTACTTAGGACTTTCAAATGGTCCTTGACTTTTTGAAGTATTTCCCCAGGCAATGCCTTTCCATCTTCTCCATCAAGAAGGATATCGCCGAGGATTGGAAAGTTCGCCATGTTTCCGCTTTCAACACGGCGACTCCAAACAGGTAATTTCTTCGTGAATGCCACTAACTTTCCCCTGGGTTGAATAATGTCCACATCCCTTCCCTGCATCGACATGTTCAAGTCATTGAGGTGACCGAAAATATCGGCCAAATATCCCAGGCTAACAATAAAATGCTCATCTTCAAAACTGTTCGCAAGAGGGGATTGTTGATGCCAGAGGAATTCGAGAATTTCTTCCCGAAGTTCCACGACACGTGCGAAAACACGACCACGAGATAGCCAACGTACAGTAAAATACAATGTTCCACCCCAATCTCATCACAGAATTTTTGAAATAGCCGATGATTTAATGCCCGTCCACGAATAAAGTTGACTGTTTGCATGACTATTACCATCACTTCTTTCAGTTTCTTTGACAACGTTCTGGACGCCAAGGCTTCGCGATGTAGAACACAGTGGTTGGTCAACACATGTGGAACTTTCTCCTTGACCAGAGTGACGAACCCAGATTTCTTGCCAATTCTTGCCAATTATGAAATATATATATTTATATTTAAATATATATTTATTATATATTTAAAGTTGATATTTCAGTGAATTTATTACAATTTATTATTATAATTTATTACGAGTCCCATACCCCCCGACTTTGGTCACCATACCCCCAAGGGGTATGGATACCCCAGGTTAAGAACCCCAGCTCTAGAATGTCCCTTCAGAATTACTTTTAGAATTATCCTATAGAATTACCCTTTAGAATTAAACACCGTGGGTTACAAAGGTTCTTATTTTTCAGTTTTGACAAACGGATGGAGGAAGGACAAGGCCAAATATTGAAGCAGCTTCACCACTTAAAAATCAGAGGCAGGAGAAGACCAAGCCGTATTCTTTGCATCATGACCCTCTTAAGTGCTTCACACATCTTTGGTGTTTCCAAATTAGCATAGCTCATGATTCTGGAATTCCAGGTCCAAACTTATTATGATTGGTCCAATGTCTACAGATCTCCTTGGAATTCATGTCAAAGTACAGTATACTGATTTCTTCAAAGTCCCTGACCCACAAGTGATTTATGTACAAGTGTTTTTTTTTAATGACCTTAACTCTCTTGAAAATCCTCTCTATCTCTTTGCTGATGACTCCACTCTCTGCCGCTCCATTCCTCATCCCTCAGATCGACAATCTGCAGCCTCCTCACTCTCTGCAGACCTGGACAAAATCACAGACTGGGCAAACAAGTGGAACATGTCTTTCAATCCTGACAAATCTCACACTCTTACGATGTCTCTCCGAAAAGACCGACTGGGAAACCCTCCCATCTACTTTCTGAACAATCCTCTCTATCTCTTTGCTGATGACTCCACTCTCTGTCGCTCCATTCTTCATCCCTCAGATCGACAATCTGCAGCCTCCTCACTCTCTGCAGACCTGGACAAAATCACAGACTGGGCAAACAAGTGGAACATGTCTTTCAATCTTGACAAATCTCACACTCTTACGATGTCTCTCCGAAAAGACCGACTGGGAAACCCTCCCATCTACTTTCTGAACAATCCTCTCCAAGAAGTTCTGTCACTCAAGCTTTTGGGTCTCACTATCTGCCATGATCTTTCCTGGGAAAACCACATTTCCAATCTGGCCTAAAAAAGCCAGTCGCCGACTGGGCATCCTCCGTCGTGCGAAGTCCTTCCTTGGCACATCTGTGGCTCATTGTGGCTTAGTTTGTCATGTGCCCCGAGGGCAGTTTGCATTCTCGTAAGAAAGCCGATCGATCTCCCTAGAGCGAACCAGAGATACTGCACTGCACAATCTTTCATATCAATGTTATTGTTCTGCACAAACTGGCCTGCAGCACGGTGACAGCCAATGGATCCTGCTCGTCGCTTCACTGACTGGTTTAATCAAAAGACAGAGACATCAGCGTTTCCCAACCCCCACCCCCGATCCCCACCACCCGTTCAGCCCAACCCCCTCCCACCACCTGTAACCAAACATGGCCCACCATGACCTTACCCAAACCAAAGCCGTATAATACTAGAGCTTGGCGAACTTAAAATATGTGCCATGTTGTTACTCAACTGTTCACGTGTGGGAAGCATTAAAAGTATGT
Source organism: Myxine glutinosa (assembly GCF_964187855.1). Classification (NCBI taxonomy): domain Eukaryota; kingdom Metazoa; phylum Chordata; class Myxini; order Myxiniformes; family Myxinidae; genus Myxine; species Myxine glutinosa. Next base: position 46,762,542 of record NC_136272.1, on the reverse strand, counting down.
GCTATTGGAATGTAGCTTTGAGACGTTTAAGATCCCTTGGACCTTTTTACAGACCTTTGACTTTATACCCTCAGACCCTAAATATTTTAGACCCCTTAGACTCTCAGAGCTTAAACTTTAATACCCTTATTGAAAGACCCTTTAGACCCATTAACCCCTCAATACCACGAGACAATTTACACCATTTAACTCTCACAATCCTTAAGTCACTTTAGACCCTCAACATTCTTGACACTTTAACCCCTTTAACCCCTAACTATAACCCTAACACTTCAGACCCTCAAGACCCCATTAGAACCTCAAGACACCATTAGACCCTCTGTTACGAGCCTAGCTTTTTAATAACTTATGATGAACTATTTGAATGCACTCAAATACATTTGTGTTTTTGTTCTTTAGCTAATCCAGTGTAGCTTTGGCCATGTGCTTTGGGTCATTGTGTCATGCTGAAAGATGAACTGCCGTCCCAATTACAGATTTCTTGCACAGGGCAGCAGGTTTTCCACTCAGATTTTTCTGTAGTTTGCTCCGTCCATTTCCCCTTCTATCCTGACAAGTGCCCCAGTCCCTGCTGATGAGAAACATCCGTACAGGCCAGACTTATGGAGTGTTTGTGGTATTATTGTCACATGCACACAGTGACCAGTCTTTGCCATAAAGGCCTGTAGCTCTTTCAAAGTTGCCATTGGCCTCTTGGTGGCCTCTCTAATCGGTCTCCTCCTTGCTTGGTCATCCAGTTTGGAGGGACGGCCTGATCTAGGCAGGGTCGTGGTGGTACCATACGCCTTCCACTTCTTAATGATTTTCTTTACTGTGCTCCAAGGGATATTCAAGGTATTTGAAATACCTTTATACCCATCCTCTGATCTGTGTCTTTCCACAACTTTATCCTGGAGATCTTTTGAAAGCTCCTTGCTGCTCGTGGTCGAGTCTTGGCTATGAAATGCACTACCCAGCAGAGGAAACGTACAGGAACAGCTGATTTTATTCTGAAGTAATCAGAATCTCGACAATTTAATGCAAGTGGAGGCCAATTGACTTGGTGTGTGATTTTGAAGGTGATTGGTTACACCTGAGCTAATTTACAATTGCTATTATAAGGGGGTGGACACTTATCCAACCAAGATATTCTAGTTTTGTATTTTTAATTATTTTTCTGAAATTTGTAGAATTTGTTTTTCACTTGGACGTTGTTGGTTACGATGTATACATGAAGGTGGAAAAAGTCTGATTTAATGCATTTTAATATCAGGCTCTTAGGCAACTAAATGTGAAAATTTTGAAAGGGAGTGTAGACTTTCTGTAGGCACTGTATATAATTATATGTAATGTTATATGACATATGCATGTCAACGAGTAGAGTTTGTTTTATTATTTGGACCACAATTTGTATCACATTCATAACAGAAGAGACTGTCCATTACAAGATCGTATTGTTACGTGTGTGGAGGTAGGTAATGAAATACCTTAGTCGAGATGTCGTGAAGAAGAAACCTTCATGTGTCGAAGTTAGGGCCGAATGTCCATTTATGTGTCTCCATGCGAGGGGTGGAGCTATGCTAATTAGGTAGGGCATAAGGATAAATTCCCAGTGTGTAAATGCCCCTGTGATTTTTCCCTTTCATCTTATAAAACTCACTCGGACAGCACTTATTAAAACAACATAATTGCCGACGGTACCCAGACACTACGATATCGCCCAGCCGAACCTTCTCGATGGGCGCCAAGAATGGCCATGAGGCCACGCCCCGAAGGACGATTGGTTGGGACGATTTGACGGTGCTCAGTGATTGGAGCGAGTGTGACATCAGAGGGAACTTTCTAGAATGGGGAAAAGAAAAGGCTTAGCGTCTGCCATTTTGCTCACTGTCACTCTCACTCTCACTCTCACTGTCACTCTCACTCTCACTCTCACTGTCACTCTCACTCTCACTCTCACACTCACTCACTCACTCTCTCTCTCTCTCTCTCTCTCTCTCTGTGTTGTTGGTGGGAGCAGATGCATATTTTCTCTCTCTGTCCTGCATTCGTGGCAGGCGGTCACAGTTTGGCTCATGGTTTCTCTCTATGTTCCAGCATTCGTGACGGGCGGTCACAGTTGTTCTCTCTCTATCCCTGGGCCTTCAGTGGAGGCGGCTGTGATTTGATCGATACGCGCTTGCGAGGAGCGTGGTAGAAGCCCGGTGGATCATGGCAATTGGAGGAGGAGGGCTTCCTCGCATGGGTGGCTGGCTGCGGCACGACTTCGCGCCATTAGGCGTTGTCCCGTGCAAGGCCTTGGGGACCCATTCGACGACCACCAGGGTTTGAGGCCCGTTTGAGGAGACCAGAGCTGAGTACCGGCCAACGCACCACACCACATTTTATTTTTTTTATTTCTCCCTGTGTCTGTGCGTTGATTTCTTTGTTGCCTGCATTATTTTCATTGAACCCTTATTTGTTGCATTTCCAATCTCTTGTCCTGTACGATTATTTGTTTGTGGTTTCGGAAAACCCTCACCGCGTCCGTCCGTTCAAATAAGACCAGGGACCTCCGTTTCCCTCGCACGCCATAAAGAGATAATACCGCCATATTTTCAGCTCATACGCCTCAGAGTTCAAGCTCGGTCGGCCATCCGTCACCCAGGGGTCTTAACCCCGGGGACGCGATAGTATTATCACCAAATAGGATGTCATGTGGCACAACTCCTGATTCTACTTGGAATGCAATCGATCATTACCTTGCGGTCATGTGATCACGCATCCTCCAATCACTGTCGTTTTTGCTCAAACCGAGTTCGTCAAACTCTATTATTCAAATGGCTCTGACCCAAATCCTCCGCCCTCCCACCACCCGTCCGTTGTTCAATGATTGATAAAATGCCATCTGTGTAAATTCACGACTTCATTAAAGACTTTTTAAAACCTTAAACACACAATTATGTGACCAAGTATCATCCAAAACTATATTCAGCAACTTCAGATACCTGAATACACAATGATATACAACTAGCAATACAGAATGATATTTTTTGCATAATTAAACCAAATATTGTTGAAGAATACTGTTTTATGAATTGGAAACAATCACTGTTGGAATTGGCACCTTCAATTATGCTAATTTGTTTGATTATAGGTAGTATGTTCAATGTACCTATGTAATAATGAGTTTTGCACAAATCTTCATAACTTAGAATTGCACGTTTTCATGATATTTTTCTTTGTCTGGGCAACATTGATATTCAAATTCAACACCCACAACTACATGAGGAACCAAATTTTAAGGTGGTGCGAAAAGGTGACCCACGGAAGTCCGAAAGTCCATCGTCCCACAGTCTTACCCTATAAGGTTTGGAAAACAAAACTCCCATTAAGAAATCCTGAATGAGTAATCTTCATCAACTCAAAGTTCATATTTGCTATTAATTGACTGACTGCGATAGGAGTAACAAGTTTAATTGATTGATATCCAGATTATATTCAAGTCGCCCCTTTACCTGACAGGTATCCAATATCTATTGGCTGCACATGACATGATCACAACCATACATTCGTTCCCACATGTAATTATAATGACTACAATTCTGTAAATTGGAGATAAAATATTTCATCATTTTACATCGTGTGAAAAGACTACCTACCTTCAACAGAACTTTGCAAGGAAAACAAGCAACTGATCACCAGTATGAACAGGTTTACATTTGTTTCACCAAACATATTTCTTCCGAACCGTCTTATTAAAATGGCAGCTCTAATTTCCCCAAACGATCCTTTAAAAGCATTCATTTGTACTAATAAATCATTAAACATGAGAAAACAGAGTAGGCCGATAACACTGATTCAACATAACCTCATGTCACCCCTCCAAAGTCCATTCCACACATTTTGCCTTCCACAGCTTCTCTCGCACATCACGAATGACAAGGAGGAATATTTCCACGAGTCAGAAGTGGACCTTGTGACACAATGGTCCTAAATTCGTGATCCAATCACAAGAGGGGTCGAACGGATTAGTCTTAATTGCAATCATGATCGTTTAAATGTATCCTGCATGGGAATTGGGTGTGTATATAGCAACTCACGGAAGAACCAGCTGTTGCATGAAGGGAACGAGATGGTGGAGGTCAATGGACTCCTGATGCATGGCCGTGACATCGATGAGGTTTCAGAATCTCATGCTGGACTTTTTCTTTTAAACTTTCACGAGCAGAAGCCAGTATAATATCACGATAGAAAAAAAGAATAATTTTATTATTGGGCTGGATGAAAGAGCTCAAAATTGGAGGTTTAATATAGGGATGTCTTGATTTGTAATTGTATGCACCAGACGCTTTAATAAAAGAAAAGAGTACAATGAGTTCAACAACTTATTGATTTATTCAAAAAAATCGATTGTGTAAACTTACCATGGATTATATGAAGATAATTTTAGGCTTATGAATGAAGTACAGGCTGTCCACAAAGTCTTGGTCCAGTTTAAAATATATCATACGAAAATATGCAATTTGGTGTCTGTCTGTCTGACGATTTTTCACCTCTATACATTCGGTCGTTACTTATCCAATCTCAACTAAACTTGACAGGGGGACGAAGGGTCATGTCATTAAGGTTGTAGAGAATTCATTTCCCCCCTTCCCTAGGGGGTTTTTCCGCCAAGGGGGGTTTTCCCACCAATGGGGCTGCGTGTTGAGGTGTATATCCGTTTTAAGGTAGCTTTATCGTGGCGTTTTTCCAAGGACACTTCTAACAACAAAAAATAATGTACACCACCATCTCTTATCTTTCCCCATCCAAGACATTGATCATTTCTACCATCCAAATCCATCTCCTTCAAATTCCCTGTTTTCTTTCCTGAAAGTCCTTGTAGTGTCCATCTTGTTTATCCCATGTGCCCCGCCACATCCCTCTCCCTTCCACAGATCTCCCACTGTCCCTGTTCTCCACTGTTGTTGTTTCCCTCTCCCTCCCCCTCTTGTCTCCCGCTCCCTTTATTATATGTTCTATGTGTTAGCTCTTACACGAGCCTCGACTGAGTAGAGAAAAATAAACAACTAATAATACCATAATTTTTTTTCCCCAGACAAGGCATACAGCGACTCTATGTAAGGGGCTAAGAGAAAGTTAGAGAAATATAAGGATAAAGCAAAACAAAATAAAAATTAATGAGTAAATAAACAAGAAGACGTCATGCGGAGCACGATACTTGCAAAATACGCCCCCCCCCCCTCTCCCCAAGAAAAAAAATTCCATTGATACAGCAAATTGTCCATTTCATCAAGATTTAAATTGACAATCTTGATCAAAGCTCGGGTCAAGAGGAAGAAAAGTGACGATTTTTCAGATGAAAATGATGATTTTGGAACGTTGACCTTGAGTTGACCTTTGACCTTTTGACCCCAAAAAGTGTATGTTTCCCAATTTAGTGACTCGATATGCAAATGCTGTTCAATTTTCAAGTCAATCGGTTGAGAATTGACGGCGTTTTAGATGAAAATTGATGATTTTTAAGATTTGACCCTGAGTTGACCTTTGACCTTTTGACCTCAAAAATAGTATGTTTCCCAATTTAGTGACGATATGCAAATGCTGTTCAATTTTCAAGTCAATCGGTTGAGAATTGACGGCTTTTTAGATGAAAATTGATTATTTTAAAATTTTTACCTTAAGTTGACCTTTGACCTTTTGACCTCAAATAGTATGTTTCCCAATTTAGTGACTTGATATACAAATGCTATTCAATTTTCAAGTCAATTGGATTGAAAATGGCGATTTCAGAAATTTGACCTCCAGATGACCTTTGATCTTTGACCTCAAAATCAATAGGCTTCTCAATTGGGACGACTTATACAACTTGGTGAAGTTTCGTGACGATCGGTTTAGAATTGTGACCTGTAGGCCGGTGACAAACAGACAGACAGACAAACAGACAGAACCACAAACGGAACCGACCAATATACTTGACAAATCTTCGATTTTGCAAGTAATAAATAACAAGGAAACATCCAAGACACAGGAAGTTGCAGGGGTCGGGTAAAATGCAATTAAACCTCAAAGAGGTAGGAAGTATGAATCGACATTCCTCTTAAAGCCGTGTAGATCGTAGGATAATGGGAAGCATGTTACAGATAGTGAATTCCAGAGCGACACAGCGAGAGGGATAAAACTATCTGCATAGCCTTTTGTTGGGTCAGCTATTGTGTATGGGTGTGCGGAGATGATATTAATGTTATTACAAAACAATATTAACACTAACAATATCCCACCTCCCAAAGAGGTTTTTCCTCTTTGAACAAACACCGTATTAATGTGTAGAAATAGCTCATCGTGCCGTTTTTGTGGGAGCACCACTATCAAAGTACAAATATTATAAACCACAAACACATATGATTACCTTTTAAACAGTCACTAATGCTGCTGAACACTAAACTGAAAGAAATTTGGAGGGATCCCCACATCAGTCTATATTTATCATGTCGACGAACACACCCGATTGAAGATCTACTCCAGTCTATATACGCCACAAGGGTTAATAACACGACCCTTCCTACCGCTTTCGAGGAGTTCCTCCAAGGCGTTTTTCATGGCATTTTTCCAAAGCCGCTTCTCAATACAAAAGTAATAACAACACTAACTAGAACTGCCACTTTAAAACTGCTGGCAGTGATGACCGGTTTACTCACACCCACTTTTGATACAACCCCACTTTTGATACAACCCCACTTTTGATACAACCCCACTTTCATTGGACATGCTTTGCCACAACCCCCTTGGATACAACCCTGATAAACACTCACACACACACACACACACACACACACACACACACACACACACACACACACACCCTTCACACACACACACACACACCCACACCCGCCTTCACACACACACACACACACACACACACACATCCCCCCTCCCCCCACACACACACCCCTCCACACATACATACACACACACACACACACACACACATCCAACCCCCCCTCCTTCACACACCCCCCCCCCCACATACACACATATCCACCCCCCCCCAAACCCACACACCCACACACAAACACCCCCACCTCCACACATACACACACACACACACACACACACACCTCCACACACACACACACACACACACACACACACACACACACACACACACACACACACACACACACCTCCACACATACACACACACACACACACACACACATCCCCCCTACCGCCTCCCACACACACACCCACACCCCTCCCCCCACACGCACACCCCTCCAAACACACACACACACACACATCCCTCCCCCCCCCCACACACACACACACATCCCTCCCCACACACACACACACATCCCCCCTACACACACACACACACACACATGCACACACACACACAACACACACACATACACACATCCCCCCTGCCCCCACCCACACCCCTCCCCCCAAACACACACACACACACACACACCAACCCCCCCCCCCACCTACACACACACACATCCCTCCACCCCCACACACACACACACATCCCCCCTACACACACACACACACACACACACACCCCACCCCCAACACACACACACACACACACACACACATATCCACACACACACACACACACACACACAAACACGCGCACACCGCTCCCCCCACACGCACACACATATCCAGACAAACGCACATCCCCCTCCCCCCACCCCCAAGACACATCCCCCACACACATCCCCCGACACACAACCCCCCCCCCCCCCACACACACACACATCCCCCCACACACACACACATTCCACCTACCCCCCACCCACATACAAACACACAAACACACGCATACATCCCCCCACCCCCAACACACACACACACACACACACACACACACACACACACACACACACACACACATCCCCCCACCCCTAACACAAACACACGCACACATCCCCCCACCCCTCCCCAACCCTAACACACATGCACACACACAAACACCCCCACACCCCTCCCTCCACATGCACACCCCTCCACACGCACACACACACACACACCCCCCAGCTCGACACATACACACACACACATACATACACACACACACCCACACACAAACACCCCCACACCCCTCCCCCCACACGCACACCCTCCACACAAACACACACACATCCCCCCACCCCATCCATTAAAAAAAAAATTTTCGTTTAATTAACGATATCTGCCACCCGTCGAAGAACGTCATGCCGTGGCATGACGTCATCTGTGGCCCGTGCCGTGTGTCAGCAGAAGAACGAAATATCCCGTCGATCGAACTTGGTCAAATTTTTCATGATTGTCACCAAATTTGTTGTGGTATTTTGTTAACTCATCCGAGGCAATACGACAATCGAAATCCGATTTGAAATCGGAGCCAAATTGACGCCGTAAGGTGTGCCTGCACGTGTGGATATTTTACCTGTGGAAGAATCACTTTGGAAATGCGACCCATTTAAAATGTTAGATTTTGAATAACTTCGTCATTTAAAATCGGATTTCCACAAAATAAAGGTCACCATTGCTTGCAGATACCTCTCTTTCTCCTTAAAATTGAAGACAGGATGAACTTCAGAGCGAGAAATAAGCCGAGGCGGCGGAGAATTTTACAATGTTATTTTCCAATGTAAATGACAATATCGTGTAGTTTTACGAAAATTCATCAGAATTTACCCAGATTTGTTGCATTCGAATGTTAACACCCTCTAGCGACTGCCAAATCCGAAGACAATTTTATTTCGAGCTACCCTTAGCTCGTGAGGTGGTTATGTCACATGGCCTGGTCAAAAAAAGGTGTTGTGGTTCTTCTTCTTCAGGCAATAACAACTTATAGTTTCCAGACCGTACATCCAATCATCTTGAGATTTTGCACACTTGTTACTCTTCATGACGTCTACTACAGTATGAAGTTTCACGTCGATCAATTAAGCGATTCAAGAGATATCCATTAAAAAAAAAAATTCGTTTAATTAACGATATTTGCCAAACCACGTGACCTATCGCAAATTCTAAAATGACATTTTAGTAGACTGACATGCTGAACAGATCTGTGAATTTTCTCCTCGATTGGATCAAAAATGAGGGAGGAGCTAGGTTTTAAAGGTTCATGCTTAAAAACGTCATAACTCTGAAACCATGTGTCTGATGATGTCGTGCTCGTTGACGTTTTTGTTCGTCATGGGTATGCGATTCTGCTTGCAAAGTTTGGCCTCGATCTGTTCAGCCGTTGCAGAGAAAAAGGGGTTTTCGTGTTTTCACGAAAAACAAGATGGCGGCCGAACCACGTGACCTGCGACGTCATAATTACCATTAAAATATTCTACAGACCGAGTCCCTCCTATGGTGAAATTTTTTATCTCAATCGGCCCTATTATTGCAGAGAAAATGTTTTTTAAAGGAAATTAAAACTTAAAATGGCAATAGCACTGGGAGACGTGGCCTGGGAGGACAAAATGGTGTGTTTCTTCTTCTTTCAACAATAAAGACTTATAGCTTCGCGACCGTACATCCAGTCATCTTGAAAGTTTGCACACTTGTTTCGCTTTATGAGAGCTACATTGCATTAAAAATTCAAGTCGATACATGCAGTGGTCCAAGAGTTACAAGCTTTTTAAAATTTAACTTCCATTATTTATTGCGGCCAAACCATGTGACTTATCAAAACGTCTCAAGTAACGATGAAACATCCCCCCATGAGGAATATTTGTGTAAAGTTTCCACTCGATATCTCCACAAATTATGGAGGTGATTCCATTTCTAGTTTGAGCTTTAAAACGTCATAACTCTGAAACCATGTGTCGGATGACGTCGTGCTCGCTGACCTTTTTGTTCGTCATGGGTATGCGAATATGCTTGCCAAGTTTGGGCTCGATCCGTTCAGCCGTTGCGGAGAAAAAGGGGTTTTTGTGTTTTTTCACGGAAAACAAGATGGCGGCCGAACCATGTGACGTATGACTTCGAAAATTTTTGCATTCTGAGTTTTTTTAACTAAGCATCTGGGAAAAAAATCCCATTTTCGGGGGAGAAAATTTTTTGTTTGACGAATTCTTACCTCTTAATGTTAGCATTTTTTATATACTCGATACACATGTCTTTTGTTCCCATTGAAGAGTTCTTTAGAATGAGCCATTCCTCAAATTTTTCCATTGAGCCGTTGCGGAGATACAGAGGGGAAAAGTTGAATTTGTTTTACAAGATGGCGCCCACACCACGTGACGTATGACATCATAATTAGCATGAAAAAATTATAGGAGCCGAGACGATCATTTGATGAAAATTTCCTGTCAATCCGACCAGCGGTTGCTGAGAACATTAATTATGAAGTTTTCGGAGGTGCAAAATAGGGCGGAAGAATAATAAGAAAAACTCTAGCAGTAATAATAGGTTACTCTCCATTTCATGGAGAGTAAACCTAATGATAACAGCATAATATTAATGATATTACAAAACAAGCTCCCCACTCCCCAAGGGGTTTTGTGATGATTTGCAATATTGTCCACCCTCCTTTCTAAGGTGATTTTTTTTCCTCCACCTCCTTTCTAAGGACAATATTGTCCTCAACATCCTTTCTAATCTATAAAGTCCTTTCTCCTTCAGCTGCTTCTCATTGCTTAGTCTAGCTAGGCCTCGAATCAATCTCGTCGCTCTATGCTCAAACCTCTTTGGCAGTTATGTCCTTCTTCAGATGTGATGACTGAACACAATATTCCAGTTGAGACCTGACTAAATTCCTGCAGTGTTAAAACTACCTCTTTTGATATACAATTTACCCCACCCCTCCCTATGAATACACCACAAAACCCTACTAGTTTAACCTGTATCTGCCCAGCAGTAGCTGACACTGTAGTATCTGCTGACCCCTTGTATCTACTACCACCCCAGCTTCTCCTGTGCGACGCACACCAAAACTGCCCTTTACATCACGTAGATAAATACCCACAGCTATTGGTATATAAAAAAACTTGTTTGAAGAGTATTAACTCCTAGTCCGTGGACTGATCCCTTAAAAAAACAAAATTCGTCTGCACCTCTTAGATATTAGGTTTCTGTGTTTTATTTTGTACATATGTGTATAAGAAAACATTTTAACTTGGGAAACCCTCTAGAAAGTGTCCATTCTGCCTCAAAATTACGTTTCAACCGTGTCACCCCCTCTTGAACCGAAACTAACAACTTTCAATTAGAACATTGTATTTCGCATGTGTACACATCTTTACAATCACTTGAAGTGGGTTTCTAACTTATTCTAACATGCTGATTACAGATACAGAGACCACAGACTGTTCAACCTTGTTATGTTACGACATTCTCTAGGTCATTCTTTACACGTGGATTGTTGCAAACCTCAACCGCTTTTGCATACACAGCTTGGTCAGATGTGATTACAACAGATGGTCTGTCGTGTTCAGTGTTAGTGGCCTGATAGTCCAGCAGGTCCACAACGTGGCTCGCATTGGTCAAAGCTGTATACACCGTGGAAAGATCTCCGGGTGCTTCGTTGATCACAGGCATGTACCCTATGTTATGGGAAAGCTGTCCCTCATCGGTGCGACACAGGATCTGGTTTTGTCGGCTCCATCCAGGCACCACCTGCAACAACAAGAAAGGTGCTCGTTTCAGAAAAGGCATTATTTGATGATGCTTTCTCAAAAATATTATTGATTTATTTTCATGACGCATGCATTATTTATGGGTGTGAACACGACCCTTCGGACTTTTAGATTCATTGAATCAAAATAAAGCCCACGACAGGTACCGTGTTGGAAGGAGGTATTGTCCGAGGCGTAAGCCGAGGATTCTAACGACTGGAATGATGGTACCTGGGCTTTAATTTGATTTCAATGAATCACAAAGTCCGAAGGGGAGAGCTCAAACACTTTTAAATACTTGTCTTTTAAAGTCCTTTTAAAAGTTTGACATATGAAAAAATACTAATCCTTAAATCAGTAGCTAGCCTAGGATACCAATCCTGTTTATAATGGGTGCCGTAATTTTGTAATGCAAATATTTATCGGCTGTTTCATCACGTCGTGAAATGTTTTCTGTCATGGTAGGCCTAGCCATCCACAATGACCTACACCCAGATTCCGTTAACCAATGAGATCGTGCGATTCCCCTGTTTACTGCCGTTGTTTTCTGCGAGCGCACCCAGCAGGGACCGACCCCATTATCCACCACCGGCGAGCATGATCGGCAACTTTTAAAGTGACAACATTGATAAATCAAATGCGGCAAAAATTCAGGGGAAGGGAACACGAGCGCGGCTAGGCTTTATGCATATTAAAGCCTGCGTTTGGCAGGCTCAAGTATTTAATAAAGAAGTAGTGTTGTTGGCACACAATGCTAAAGAGCAATATCTTACCTGTGTGTAAATGGCATCTGGGAGTTGGAGGTCGGGACAGAGCCGTGATAACAGCCAAGGTTTGACGATATTTGACGATATTTGATGGGATTTGCGCATCTCCTTCTTGTTGGCGAAGTTCCCCTTTGGCACTTTCGATTTCTTGTATCTTGCTTGTAGACACAGTGACCAAATTTGTTCAACATGGTCACCAGTTCTGTACCCCCTGTTATTCTTCGAACAGCCATGGCCAATGAAACGTGCTTCGGGGTCAGAATTCTACCACCTCTACAGCAATATAGGATGTCTTGGCAGATGGAAAGCACCTTTTTGTGTTTGGCATCATCAAGCTTCACAAGCATTTCAGTGAAGTGTTTTTCTCCGGAGACTATCCAAGATACCATGTTGAAAAGGATGCTTGGAATTAGTCAGGTTCACTGTTTTTTCGTTCAAAATCATGGTAGATTAGCAAACCTATACATTTTTGGAAACGTTATTACATGGAAAATCTGAAAATCAATGCTTACATTTGCCAATTCCGACCAATTCGATTCGACCAATTCGACCAATCGACCAATTCCATTCGACCAATTCGACCATTCGACCAATCGCTTCGATCGACCATTCGACCATTCGACCAATTCGATCGATTCGATTCGATTCGATTCATCGAATTCGATTCGATCGACCATTCGACCAATTCGATTTGCCAATCAATTTGACCGACCTTTGCTTGTGTGGAACGGACTGTGAAAACGATGCGGACTATATTGTCGGATACGACACACAGGACAGTGATGAGGAACTCTAATGGCATATTCTGTAATCGTGTATGTTTGATGCCATTGACTGCCTGTGTATATTTTGTCATTGACTGCCTGTGTAGATGTGAAGTTATACTGACTGCATGTGTATATATGATTTTGCTGACTGCCTGTGTATGTTTGGTGATATGAATTATTGTGACACATTTTGATGTTATTAACTGCCTGTACAAAATGATAACATGTATTTGATTATGCAACTTATCGCGAATATAAAGACAGTATTTTGCAATTCAAAACCTTTGATTCGTGTCTTACCATTCCCCATAGCACTAATTTGATACTTTCATTGGATTCCTTGTCCCTGAAAATATAGGTTTAGTATATTTTAAAAAGTTTTTAGGGTAATTAGAGGCAGAAATAGAACAAAATATGTATTTTACAGTGGCCATTTTGAAAATCCAAAATGGCCGCCATACAGGTATCTCTCCAAATGTAAACATTGATTTTTAGTTTCCTTATGCTATAACCTTTCCAAAAATGTATAGGTTTGCTAATCTACCATGATTTTGAACGAAATATAATTTATTGACATAGTGAACCTGACTAAATAGAGGATTCTGCAAACTCTGTTGTGCAGCAATCAGGTGTTGGTAGCCACCTCATGTTTTCAACTTTTTCGAGTTTCTTCCGGATATGTAGATTGAGATAATATGCTTTGTACATAGGCGTTTGCTCGTCGTCTGCTGGTGAGAAATTGAAATCATCTTCGACATCTTTATCCTTCAAAGCACGTTCCATGTCTTGACAGGTTTGAATCACCGTTCCTATTTCCATTTGACATGAAAACAACACCTCTGATTCATTCTTTCTGGGTGGGCGATAGAAACGCAAATTGTCTCCGAAGTGGTTTAAAAATTTGTTTTTTAGATGTCGCAAACTGGGATTCGTACACGATCCATGACGAACCAAAGCTGCAACGAACAGGTTGCGTACTGTCGCCATGGTCCATATTGCTTGCTCATCAACTACCGACTTTTGGATCATAGTGATGATGTCATGCAAAGCATCTTTACTGTGGTTGGAGTCTTTAGGTAAAGAAGCCTTTGCTGAAATGACCCGTACAGCATAAGAATTTGTGTAATCATGGTAGCATACGTCACGCTTCAGTAAATCCCCTGCGATGGCATCTGTGCCACCACGTGCCCCTCCTGCAAGATGATTGACAATACGACTGTTGTTACGTACGGCTGCTGCTTCTTTGAGTTTCTCCACTGCAGAGAGCAATGTGAATGGTGGCCTTGTGTTTTTTTCGTCGGTCTTTTTTATCTTGTTTGTATAGCTCTTGGCATATGATACACTTTCCCAGATCAGTGGGTTGAACTTTAGAGCGTGTAAATCTTTTTTGTGGGGAACAACCGGCGATTTCATCAAATGCATCCTCAAGTGGTGAACGAGCTACACGCTGCTTTTCCATCGAGCGTACACTCTTTTCGAGGGTGTACACTTTGTAGCAGTTGATATGTTTCACGATGCTACTGGCTTCGACTGGCAGTGGAACCGTTCCGTCATGTATTGTTTGAGGGTTTCGTGGACATGGTCTTTCCGACGTTTCGCGGCATCGCACAATTTACCCCACGAAGCTGTTGTGAACGTGACGTCCTTGCCTGGAGTTTCACTGTACCCATGACAGACGCAATGGTTGTTCCATTTCACCGGTGGCATCGTGGCTCCTCAACGTCGACGAATCACTGTTTCAGATCTGGAAGTATATGATAAATATTATATAATTACTGTAAACATATATTAGTACTTGAAATATTAACACTAGCTGTAGAATATGGTGAATAATATATATCCACCATGCTAAAAAAAAAATATCTATATTGTGTTAATTGGTCGTTTCCGATTCATATCTGCGTCAAATAATTCTTAGCAAACTAAAACATGAATACCTGCGTTTGGTGTCATGTTGAGGTTACTTGCTTTCTAAATGAAAGAAAAAGTAATTTTTTTCGAATTTGCTGCAGCCCTGTTCGACATACACTTGAAATTTACCAACAATTATGTGTAGTTTACCAAAGAAATAATGTGGGCATTGTATCCTCATGTCTGGAAACATACAAAACGATAGTTCATACACGTATGTACCTTATCTAGATTAGAACATGTGAGAATTAAAATGTTTTATCATAATCGGTTGTGGCCATCTTGGATTTCACAGATGCGCCCAACCTAAAAAGGTTTAACAGTCTGTGGTCATTGTATCTGCACTCAGCACGTCAGAGTAACTGAGAAACGCGCTTCAAATGATCGAAAAGATGTATATACATAGGAAAAACAATGTTCCGATTTATAATTGTTGGCTTCGGATCGGTCGGATTTCAGGGGGAGGTGGGGGGGGGGGGGGCACACCGTTGAAATGTAATTTTGAAGCAGAATGGACACTTTCTCAGAGGGTTTCCCTAGTTAAAATTGTTTCATATACAAATACGTACAAAATAAAACAGACACCTAATATCTAAGAGGTGCAGACAAAAACTGCATTTTAAGGGTCTTATGGGAATCGGCCCACCGACTATCCTGGTATATATAAAATCTAAAATGACCATACCATACAATGCCGTTCTTCTCCGTTCATATGTAGCACAAGGCTGGCTGGTAGCGTCATTGGATGAGTGCGGCTGTGCGGCTGATGCAGTGCCCCCCCACCCCCCCCCCCCTGCTGGTTAGGACAGGAATTTGTAATTTTGTCATTATGCCGGTGTCGTGGAAGTGGATTGGGACTCAAGACCAATGACTGGAAAACAGGTTTACAAAAGATCCAGACTTTATTAACTGGTTGTTCACTTTCATTCCAATACCAAATAACTACCATTTAACTCAATGGACCAGGTCACTCTATCCGCATGGTCCTTCTTGTTCGGCCGATGTTTCTCCGTAGCGCCATGCTCGTTCATTCCATCGGGCAGGGCTTCTGATGGCAAGTGATGCTGACTCATAGTTTGCTCTGGTTTATATGGGCCTTGTCGCGCTAATCCCTTCTCCGCAAATGCCCCGAGGTCATGCATGCTCGCCCCCCTGCTGGGGAGTTCCTTCACCCTCTTTGCATCCCGATGTCCCAGGTCAATAGTGAAGGCTTGGGAATGTGTGTTAGCCCGGGGCCGTGCTAAAGCTACACAACAGGACTCCCAGCTTCGACAGGGCGAGATGCATTCCTGACATTCTTACGACCACCTGCTCGTACCTTGGTTCGTTACCAGTTCCAACCAATGAGTTACACTGAGTTACACTTCCACACCGGCGATGGCTCGCCTTCTCTTTCCAAAGGACACCATGGGATATTTACCGTCCACCAACTAATGGCGGCAGACAGGACTCCCGTTTAACATCCATCTGAGGGACTGCACACACATTCATGAATCATCCCACCTGTGAAACACCTGGATGACAGTGTATAGCTGGGTCGGGGTTCCAACCCAGAATAGACAGCCTGGAGGTGAGTGTGCGCACCTCCAGGGCACCCTGTCAAAATCAGCCCCACAATGTCGTAAGGCGCATAGAATGGTTTGCAAGCACCATTTTATATCGAGTGAAAAAACCTCTTGCCATCAGCAAGCACAATCATGTAAGGAAAAAAAAAAATCAACTGATTAACGAATAGGAAAAGCTTAAATTAGTTATGAATTTTGGGGCAGAGCGATAAGATAGATATGGTAGATCTGTGTAGGTATCATGCTCCGATTATCGTGATGGGGAACCCCACATGTAATTTTGTTTAGGCGGTTTGTTCGCATAGGTGTATATTTGTGGTCATACAAGGATGGCCTTGTGTTAACTAGAGTCGGGATTATGCTAATTCTCCTGTGTGTGAGACCTTGTGATCTATCCATTGTCCGCGTGGCACTACACCATAGAGACTAGTTAAACCCAATAGCAGCGCACACACTAATTAAATCCCCCCCAACAATAAAACTAACCGGAACCCAGATGACGCACTTGGGCTGACAACCCCGACTTGGCAGACACACATTGCTCAGGCAGGCTGAGGCCACGCCCACCTCGTGACAGATCGGTCGAAGGGTTTGATGTGGAGATCACACCATTGGTAGGGGGGGCCAATCGGCATGCAGCTGAAGCCCAGAGACAAGAAGGAGCCAGCTGATTGGCCAAGGGGAGATGATAAAAAGGGTGAAGAGAAACCGACATTTTCCGCTCCTTCTTCCCTTCTCATTTGGACCTCCTTCTCGTGTTGGAACTCCTTCTCGTGTTGGACCCCCTTCTCGTTTGGACCTCCCCTCTCGTTCTGGATCCCTTCATGCCTGGACGTCCTTCTCCTCGCTTTGGACTTTCTTCCCCTGCTTCCCCTTATGCCTTCCTCCGCCATCGACTCTCTCCTTTGGTTCCGGACATCGCGAGCGATTGCGCGTGGACGAGGGTGGCTTGCCACTGGAACACCACATGGCCAGGGTGAGCGGGACGGCCGCTGAGGCCTAGCAGTGCGCGAACGAGGCGGTTTGAGGCTTACTTCCCACCAACACCAGAGCCACGTCCGGAGTGCGCGCTTGGACTGGACGATCTCTGCCAAGGCGCCAATCGAGCTAAGTCCATGATAAAATCAACAACACAAAACAACAGGCATTTTAAGGCCATTTTCCCTGCAAGAGTGGGGGTTAGCCTTGCGGTCCCCATGACAATATTCTCCATGCATGATAAAATCACACCTTTATTTTAATTCCCGTTCTGCCATGCCCTTGTCTGTGTCTGGTTCTGTGCGTAGGAGCGCTCATTAGGGGGTTTTAGTAATCGGCGCGTTTTCTTGTATTATCGGCATCCGTGGCAATAAAGCCTTGTTTATTTTCACTGTACATTTTTACCCAGATTCCGTTTGAGTTTATTTCCTGCTGGCTTTGAAGACTGCCCTCGGAGATCACGTTAGGTAAAAGCTGCCAGCTTCTTCTTTTTCTCTCTTCCTCCCGGGCTTGTATAGTGAAATCCGCTATTGAATAACACCTCAAAGTAACGCTCGATTGCTATCTGTGATATCCCGGTCTTCACCGAGGGCAATCACACGACAATATCTATATATATATATATATATATATATATATATATATATATATATATATATACATATGTATACTGTATATACATATATATATATACATATATATATATATATATATATATATATATATATATATATACATATATATATATATATATATATGTCAAGTCGTAGATTCTTTATTGACAATTCTCTGTTATGACAGCCGACTGCATGTCCCAACGTGAGGTAAACCCCGCCGGGAACGCGAATAGAGCGGCGTGCAGGGAGTGTTGAGATTCGTGCGGAGGCACGAGGGTGCGCGCCAAGACGGGGGGGGGGGCGGCGTGGCGTCATCGCGTTAAGATGGTTGTGCCAGGTCGATCGGCGATCTCTGAATTTAAATCGGATTTTTGTCATGTGTGTTGTGAAATTAAACGTCTATCCGAGAATCCTGGCAATGTTCGTTTTATTAAAATGTGGTACAAACCTGCGTTTCCGCCGTGCGGCTCCGTGGAAGTTAGAGTAGAGTTATTGTGTTTTTAGGCAAGAGCCGAGCGAGCCGCGAGTCACGGGTGTGCTGTATGAGGTTGCTCGGAGGATGTGTGCCCAAATGCATTGTGGGTCATTGCGACTTTGCTGAATATCGGACGCTGGATGTCGGACGTTCATGCGCGCGTGGAATGTGTAGTTTCAAGCGGAGTGCTCGAATTGCAGATATAAACTTGAAAAACATTAATTATATAATCATAGCGGCGCCTGAATTTTAATAAACATGCTTCAGTTTGTGTTTAAAATGAGGTCATGCTGGACAATTGTATACGTGTGCTTTTTTCGAGGCTGGTCGTAAAACCACGCCCACATGCGCTTGTTTTTGCGTAATGCTAGTAGAATGACATGAACCTATCGTTAACCATATATATTTTGTTTTAATCACAGCAACGCATGACTCTGTATAAACATGCTTTGAATTACTCATGTACACAAACCCATAAAATATATGGGTTTGTTTGGCTAAGCATACACTCTCCTCTTTGTGAGTTACATTTCTGTTTTCTTGGAGCCCAGAGAAACATTTGGTCCGAATGATAAGGAAGGGCTGACTCCCCCGAATGATAACGGTGGGAGGGACTCTCGCCAGTCGCTTTGTTCTCTCGGAGATTTTCTGATAATCGTATTCGTATATAAGTGAATGAGAATCAATGCGTTTTCAGGAAGGCTTGACTTGGCATGTTCTTGCTGTAGCTTGCTGTAGACGTCTGTCTCCTCCGGATCTGTATAAGTTGGCTTTAATAAAAAACTGCGTCATTTTTCAGGCTATTTGTGGACTTCTTCACCAAACGAAGAGCTGATTCTTCACAAATGGTGTCAGAAGTGGGATGTCAACAGACGCGGAGGACGGGAAGCGGAGCCCGGGCGACAGAAGGAAGGCTGCTCGAGGCCGGGACGCTGGCACTCTAATTTGATTAAGGTGAGCAATTGTCTTATACCAGAGGGCTATCTTTCCAAATTTGTACCTTGCTTCTTCGAACGGGTTCAGTCCGCTTCCCTGTCATCCGCGCTGTCTGCACTCGAACAGAAATTGTAAGTAAAGGCTCATTTAGGCCTCAGAATGACGTGGTTTTGTTAAAGCCAGGATAAACAAGTAAGGACTTAACAGTAAGCTTAAAGTTACAGTTAGCACCAGGAGGGGAAAATGAGGTCGGACAGCCATATAGGCTGAAGCCAGGTGGCCAAGATTTTTCCAGGAAGGAACAGCCCAGAGACAAGATGGGGTATGCCATTGCATGCCAGGGAACGAAGGGCTATGGCTAACTTAGATAGAAGGCCAGAGGAACATAGAAGGCCATAGGAACATGGCCAGTAAAAGGATTTGCGCAGGATATCGGTGAAGATAACGTTCGGTACAAGGGAAGGGGAAAAGTGAGGTCGGATAGCCGTAAAGGTTGAGCCAGGCCGAGAACTTTCCAGGAAGGATCAGCCCAGAGCAATAAGATGGGAAGCAAGCTAATGAAAGAAGGGGACCCCTTAAGGGAACCCCGGCATCTTTCATGTTTAAGAGGCATCATTTTGCCGCGGTAAGACCATTAAAGGACTGGGCGGTGTTAACTAAAGATTTAAATAATCCCTGGCCAGAGGACAAGTAAGTAAGCAGTTAAACAAGTAAATCAGCGAGTGATGCCGCTGGACCAGATGCCAGACCAAGACCCCCCACCCCCCCAAGCCCTGAGCCCTGTCCCCGGGCTACAGGCGCCACCTCTCCCACCCCCGCCCCTGTTCCCCCAGGGGTTAGACCCCCAGAAAACTAGACCAGCCGCCCCTCAGGTTCACCTTAGCCCGGGCAATCCTTTTAGAGGACAAGAAATTAATGGGGCGGACAGCGGGTTCGCGGCCCCAGAAGGGCTAGGAGTATTGTATTGTACCCCTCAGTGGAAGGGCTCACGGAATCGGAGAACTCACAGCCTACAATCGAGATGTGTCCCTTTAAAAAAACCATTTGAAAGAACCAGATTTGGCGGCTATGCAGGAGCGGGTGAGAACCTTGCTGGCTGAACAGCCCGGTCACGTACCGGAACTTATGCGTTTGTGGATACAAAATACAGGCGCAGATTGGCGGGACGTCTGCCACATGGGAGAGGCTGTATTGCCAGCGCGGGTGTGGGACCAGGCCAAAGTACACGCACGCTGGCCGAATGTAGCACCAACCCCGGCCCAGACCCTCGACGATTGGGGGGCCCTGGTCGACCTGTTGTTGGCCGGGGTACACATCGCACTAAGGCTAACCGACCAATTAGATGAAGCGGCCGAGCAGTGGGACATGGGCGACGATAAGAAGGCCGATGTAAAGGACGACATGTTGCAAATGATTGCCCAGGAATCCATAAGGGCCCCCTCCCCAAAATTTGGAACCCACAAGGGCCCCCTCCCCAAAACTGGAACATACAAGGGCCCCCTCCACAGCCGCAGAATTGGGCCGTGCAAAAGGACCCCCCACCCCCCCCAAGACCTGAGCTCAGTCCCGGGGCTCTAGGCAACACCCCAACACCCCCGCCCTGCCTTCCCTTTTTCACCTCAACCCACCCCCCGTCCAACCCGTCCCAAAAAAAAAAAAAATCCTTTTCCTTGAATGAGAGACGTAACATGAATGAGCAAAGACTGTTTGGGAGTGGCTGGAGAAAGGCATGATTTGAGTCGATCTGAGTTTCGCGCGAAGAATGGGAGACTCACTCGTATATGAATGAGGAATGAATGTATATTGGGATGTTAATTGACGTGTGTATCTAGCCAATGTATTTGTCTGTATGACATATGCAAAGCAGAGGGTTTCGGTGTGAAGCTTTGTAAGTGATCTGCTCGACGTGCGGGAAATTCAGGCCGGGAATGTCCATTTTAGCGTCTATCCGAGAGAACAGGCGAGGTCCTGAACTGAGTCCGGATTTTCATCTGTTTGGGAGTTGTTTGGGAAGCGAATTGATATAAATCGGGTCAGGAAAGCACCTGGAGTGCCCTTGTCGATCTACTGTTGATATGAAGCGGTTTCTTGGAGATGGTTGCAGGATGGGCTGTTTTTTTTTTCTTTCGAACGTTCATGTCAGACGAGCCATGTCGGAATAGTGGCCGGCTGCGACATATATGCCAGGCAATGTCACAGGACGAATACGTTATTTAAGATGGATTTATAAGATGGATAGATGGATGAATTTATTTAAGATGGCTAAAATAAACGATTTCAAGACAGAGTAATTAATTTCCGGAGCCAAGTTCCAACAGGAAGTCTTGTTCATACAGTAAGGTACAGTGCGGAGTGGCGGCTGGAAGGTGCATCGAGGCATTTGTGTTGATCGATGCGGACACAGATTTAGTATGCTGGTAAGGTTAAGTTATTAAAATTGGAAATTCAATAATTTGAGCAGAAATGTCACGTTTCAACAGAACGCTGATCCGAGGAAGGAGGACGGTTGAGGTTTCAACTGTCGGTATGTGGTGTGGCTTGTGCCAAGGTGTGGGCGCGAGGAGGTGTGTTGATGAAGCGTTGTGCGAACGAGGAGGGATGTGCGAAAGGTGCACCAGGTAGAGAGGTGATGCATTGTGAAGCACGCCTCGTACGGAAGTTCCTGGACGGATTGTGACGGTTGTTGGATTCGTAGGAGCTAGCATTTTGCGATGTAGAGCCTCAATAAGGGTCATTTGTCTGTCTGGATGTGGTTCTTGCAGGGAATGACGCCGGACTTGTATTATTTGCGGAAAAATAAAGCGCTGGTTACCCCAATTCGAAGTTTGACCTTTTAAAGTTTAGTTGACCCTTGTTCGAGATATGCAAGGGAAAGGTCAGAGGTAATTCACTAACCTTGGAAGAACGACAGGCAGTCAGTCTATGAGGTGTTGCTTTAACGACAGGATATAGAACCTAAATCTGGAAGGAAAGGACATTATATTGTTGGTTAAACTGAAGTCATGTACATAATTAGTGGACAGAGAATATCGAGTTTTTTGTTGTTGTGGAAGCGTCAGGTACAGTACGCTTGGAATTTAATTTAACCGGGTCGAGTACAGTGACGTGTTCGATCGAGCTGTGGGGATTTGAGATGGATTTGAGTCACGTTAAATGGAGGACATTTGGGAGGATGAAGAGATGCAAGTAACGTGGATTAAATTGTGGTATCACGAGTTGGGTGCCAGAGATATTGTGGTTATTATAACTCACTGATTATAGGGGGCGCCGGGCGCACCGAGTACAGATCGGGTTGCATGATGGAGCACGCATGCATGGATTTTGGCTTTGCGAGGCTCCGGATAGAAATTGGCATTTCGATGCTGTGGATTATATTGTGCCTGCCCGGAAAGGTGATGTCCTGTGCTGGGGCTGGCGACATGCCTCTGTTATTTGTATGTCTGTCGGTCTGATTGTAAGTCTTTGGTACTGGGAGATGCTGTTGTCTACTCTGAATGACAGGTGGTGGTATCCAGGGCGCTGAGGAGTTTGTTCACGTTGTAAAGTTTGTTTATTTAGTTTGTTTATTGTAGAGAAGAGTGCTTTTGGGATTCCGGAGCCAGAGTGGATAATTTGAGGGTAGTAGGTGGAGTAGAGGACATCTTTGCAGTGCTGTAGGTGGTCCTTGTAGGCTTGGGGGTGAACTAATTTGGGTTTAATAGGCACAAGCTGGTCTAAACAGGGTGAGGAGGATGGTGTGATTGATGATGTCAAAGGAGGCGTTGAGGTGAGGAGGATGAAAATGTTGAGGTTGCCGGCATCAGAGGAGAGAAAAGGTCGCTGGTGATTTTGAGGAGAGCAGTTTCAGTACTGTGGCTGGAGCAGAATCCGGATTGGGATGTTTCATACAGGTTATTGGCAGAGTGGTGATGTTTGAGTTGAGTGGCCACAGCACGTTCCAAAACTTTTGACAGAAAGGGTAGATTGGAGATGAGTCTGAAGTTATTTAGGGTGTCAGGGTTTAGTCCAGGGTTTTTTCCAAAATGGGGGTGAAGTTTCACGAGTTTTTGGGGAAATCGGTATGTGAAGCTGGATTAAGTTGGAACTGCTTGATGAGCCATGGAGATGGATTGGGTTTTGTTGTTGGTTGTCTGGGAGTTCGGTTGTTGCATTGCCAAAGGTTTCTGTGTGGTGGACACACTCGTTGGCTGTTGTCTTGTGTGACGTGGATGGAGATGTATGTGGCTGCGTGTGGCTGCCTGGAGTCGGGAAGACGGCTACAGTGGTTGATATTGGTTGTGGATCGTCCGGGGTGCTTCGATTTGCATAGGGGGTGAAGATTGGGATATTACATTATTTTAAGTAAGTATTGGTATGAGTAATTACATAAGTAATTATGAGTTATTATGAGTATTAGTTATGAGTAAGTGATTATTTTAGTAAAGTTACATGTTTCGCTGTGTTGTGGATCTGGGGACAAGCTAGTTTGATGGGTACCCTGGGGTCTTCGGCGTGTCTATGTGTTTGGCTGTCTGTCACACCGGACTCTTGAATGGGTTTTCATGAGACGAATTTCAGACATAACAGTGAGAATCTATTTTGAGCGAATCACAGTGGGTGAGGAAAACATTGTGTGTGACCAGACACCAGAACTGACCAGAATTGAAATTGGAAGTAGACCAGGTTATTTCTATTATTTGTTTATTCGTGAAAATAAATAAATAATAGGGGGAGGTTAATGGAGGTTAATGGTGGTTTGTGTGTGTTAATGGAGGTTAATGGTGGTTTGTTTGTGTTAATGGAGGTTAATGGTGGTTTGTTTGTGTTAATTCTAGTTGAAACTCTCGCTGAAGTAATTTTCGTTTATTTTTATTTTTTGATTCGATTTGAGAGTTGAGATGATTGATTTTTTATTAATTTTATAATTTTATTTTTATTGATGTTGGAAACAGGTAATGGGATGCTGAGAGAAGGATTGAATTTAATTTGAATTGGACTGGATTAAATGGGATTGAATTTAAAAATTGAATATTGGATAAAATTAGGATCCACTTGAAAAAAAGTGGATTAGGAAATTGGAGAAAAGGTGTTCTATGAAACTATGAATTGAATGAATTGAATCTATGAATTGGAGACCTGTAGACCAGGCGCTCCCAGGAGACTTGTGGACCAGGTGTTCCACCAGAGGAAAAAGACCAGGTGTTCGTGGAGCACTTCACCTGCAAGAACGCCTTGGAACCAAGGTGGAAGGGACCAGTCCAGGTGTTGCTGACTACACCAACGGCAGTCTTTTGCGAGGGCAAGACTTCGTGGATCCACGCCACGCACTGTAAGTTGGCCATACAAGCACCAGACACTACACCACAGCAACCACAGTAAGGATGGGCCTAATCATAGGTACAATACTATTGATAGCGACAGCAGCTAGGGGAAACTCCGATTCCAATAGATGCGAAAACGAAACCCGACACCTCACCGTAACATGGGGACAAAGAGTATCACTACCATGTTTCGAACAGAAAGCCCTGCACACAAATTGGGTGAACATAAATTGGCTAGCACTGTCGGCAGGGCCTGGACGCGTTGGCATGGTACTACAAAAGCAACGAGAGTTCCGGGAAGACGGGCAAGCTAGCATTAAGACCTTGGCCCAACCAGGATACCAATGGGGAACCCCTGATTTTAAGCTACAAACACGCACACGCCTAGGGAAAGACATGACCATGCAGGTCCGGTGCAGCGTCTGGACCCCTGGCGCGGCCGGTGGCGAAAAGAACTACATACCATGCATCGAATACATACTCACGCCACAACCCCAGAATAAGGCCCCAAAGAAGGGTGAAAACACATATTGGAAAGTGGCCAGGGAGGTGGCAACAATTCAAAATAGGACACACTGCTGGTCGTGCATGCGCTTTCCCCAAGCAGGCACCACAGGAATACACATGATAGTGCTACCTCTGTCCCTCAATGACCTCTGCTCACAACCTATCGATTCCCCATGTTTAGTCACCACGCTGGAAAGAGAAGGGGTTGACAACGGCAAGAGTTGCAATCGACAATTTAATTATCGCCCGTCAATGATTGCCCATGTGGCCGAGAGGCCTGCCCCCGTCTGGGTCAAACCACAGAAAGGGAAGGTCTGCCTCCAGGGTTCCGGCCACTTGCGTATGGGAGAATCAGAATGCGCCTACACTCTCCCCGGGAAGCTGGGACAAGGGAGCTCGGGGATTACATTACGAATAGTACTGCAAGATAAACACAACCACAACATAACGGCTATAACATTCTCTAGGGGGGTTAGTAGGATTAATGGGGTGGTAAAGGGACTCCAGTGCTTATCCACCCACCTGGTCCCACCCCATGGGACAATGTTTATATGCGGCGACAAGGCTTACCCCTATTTACCAAATAATTGGGGGGGCACATGTTATCTGGGTTCAGTCCTTCCTGACGTTGAGATACTGGATGAGCTAGACCCAAAGTCCTTGGACAGGCGTTATAAGAGGTCAGTCATGAACGAAGATGGAACCACTAAACTACACGGGAGTCTATGGGAAAAGGTGTTTGGTTTCTTCTTCCCAGGAGCGGGCACAGTCATGGATAGTTTCCGAATAGACAAATTGGCTTTGACCCTAGAAAAGGTGGCAAACGACACCGCTATGGCTCATGACATACTATTGGACACGGTAATTCACATGCGTACAATGGTGATGCAGAATCGGGTGGCTTTGGACATGCTCCTGGCAGAGAAAGGAGGGGTATGCGGAATTATAGAGGGAAAATGTTGCACTTACATACCCGATCCATCTGAAGGAGTGTCAGCCGCAATAGTGAGACTAAGGGAAACTAGCCACGCCCTGACGATCGATCGGATCGCGCGCGAAAAGTCTTATACATTTAGCTGGCTCACTGACTGGTTCCAGGGATGGACGGGCACCATAGTGAAGTGGTTATTGACCGCACTGGCTGTGATAATCGGGGTAGTAATTTGGGGGGCACTAATGAAATCTCTAGTCCTCCTCTGTATGAGAAAGTATTTTACAGGATGGAAAGTGAAAAAGCCGCCGACAACGACTATGGCTCTGACCACAGAGGCCGTCGACCTGAACGGGTCCTTCAACAAGGCAGTTGCGACCGGCGCTCCAGAAAATTGCATTGAATTTTGTAATGACTGTGATACTTGTGCGGATCCCATGTGGGAACGGGCTGCTGCCTGTAACGGTGTATGTGATGACTGTGATACTTGTGCTATAAACCCCTTGCGTGTACTGGCTAACGCTGCTTATGTATTACAAGCTGACAGCTGCACGCCCCCTTCCGACCCAACTATGGATCTGATTGCGACACTGGGTCTGGCGGTCGAGGGACCCGACGCGGATGTCCTAGACCCGCAAGCCGACCAGGCGCCCATGGGAGACTTTGACATAAAGGAAGTTCCTCTCTTTGCTTCATATGTATTAAGTTCAAATGCTTCAAGTGAATCGGATTTTTACGCTCTGTACCCTGACCAGGAAATTGAGACACAAGATACTGACAATACTATGTATTCCCCAGAACAGCAGCACGTGAGGGACCTCATGGGCATGATCGTTGATTAACTTCGAAGATCTGCAAGGACTGAGTCTGCAAAGGGTGGGGGGAGCAAGTTCCGCAGGGGAGGTGACGGGCCCTCTGGCGGAGCAGAACCTCATCTGGACCAGACGCCTTCGTTGTGGATCCGAAACGTTAATGGACTTTCATGTTCTGAGCCCTCAGGTTCCAAGCACGCACCGCACGACACGCTCGCCAAATCGCCAGGCGAAGCGCTTTGGGCGCACGATATGCCCTTGGGAGATACCCGCATTACAATTATTTTTTCAATACCCGCATTACACAATTATTTTTCAATAAAGCCCGATGTGGCACGTTGTCTCTTAAGATACTTTGTCTCGACGAGACAAGAGGAAGGAATGTCAAGTCGTAGATTCTTTATTGACAATTCTCTGTTATGACAGCCGACTGCATGTCCCAACGTGAGGTAAACCCCGCCGGGAACGCGAATAGAGCGGCGTGCAGGGAGTGTTGAGATTCGTGCGGAGGCACGAGGGTGCGCGCCAAGACGGGGGGGGGGGGGGGGCGGCGTGGCGTCATCGCGTTAAGATGGTTGTGCCAGGTCGATCGGCGATCTCTGAATTTAAATCGGATTTTTGTCATGTGTGTTGTGAAATTAAACGTCTATCCGAGAATCCTGGCAATGTTCGTTTTATTAAAATGTGGTACAAACCTGCGTTTCCGCCGTGCGGCTCCGTGGAAGTTAGAGTAGAGTTATTGTGTTTTTAGGCAAGAGCCGAGCGAGCCGCGAGTCACGGGTGTGCTGTATGAGGTTGCTCGGAGGATGTGTGCCCAAATGCATTGTGGGTCATTGCGACTTTGCTGAATATCGGACGCTGGATGTCGGACGTTCATGCGCGCGTGGAATGTGTAGTTTCAAGCGGAGTGCTCGAATTGCAGATATAAACTTGAAAAACATTAATTATATAATCATA
Organism: Myxine glutinosa; assembly: GCF_964187855.1. Classification (NCBI taxonomy): domain Eukaryota; kingdom Metazoa; phylum Chordata; class Myxini; order Myxiniformes; family Myxinidae; genus Myxine; species Myxine glutinosa. The sequence goes on along the minus strand of NC_136272.1, from coordinate 46,734,449 downwards.
GCGGCGCCTGAATTTTAATAAACATGCTTCAGTTTGTGTTTAAAATGAGGTCATGCTGGACAATTGTATACGTGTGCTTTTTTCGAGGCTGGTCGTAAAACCACGCCCACATGCGCTTGTTTTTGCGTAATGCTAGTAGAATGACATGAACCTATCGTTAACCATATATATTTTGTTTTAATCACAGCAACGCATGACTCTGTATAAACATGCTTTGAATTACTCATGTACACAAACCCATAAAATATATGGGTTTGTTTGGCTAAGCATACACTCTCCTCTTTGTGAGTTACATTTCTGTTTTCTCGGAGCCCAGAGAAACATTTGGTCCGAATGATAAGGAAGGGCTGACTCCCCCGAATGATAACGGTGGGAGGGACTCTCGCCAGTCGCTTTGTTCTCTCGGAGATTTTCTGATAATCGTATTCGTATATAAGTGAATGAGAATCAATGCGTTTTCAGGAAGGCTTGACTTGGCATGTTCTTGCTGTAGCTTGCTGTAGACGTCTGTCTCCTCCGGATCTGTATAAGTTGGCTTTAATAAAAAACTGCGTCATTTTTCAGGCTATTTGTGGACTTCTTCACCAAACGAAGAGCTGATTCTTCACATATATATATATATATATATATATGTATATATTATATATATATATATATATAATATATATATATATTGTTGCGAATATGGAATTTGGCCTCCATATCCGCTTGTAAATATTCCCCTATTTTCTCCAATACTCCCCAACTTTCCCCAATCCCCCATTCCCTAGTCCCATTGCATGTAAACAACAATCAGTAGAGCCGACCTTCCCCTTATTCCCCCATTAAATGTCGTGCCCAGGTCCACCGCACCACACGTAGACAACTTTCGGACATCTTCCTAGTTATTCTTAATCTATGTCAGTTAAGGCCTCGTCTCCATTAATTATGACTCTTCGTTGCACCAGAATGTAACAATTGGCATCAGTAGTGAGTTTAGGACCTTTCCCATACCTCCTCCCATCTTCTTCCCCAAACAACAACTACAACAACAATTACAACTACAACTACGACTACAACAACAGAGGGGCGGGGAGTGTGCGTCCTCACACCGGCTCGGTTACCCGCCATGACCATGCGCTCCACGGCGTTACCCCGAAGGGGCTGGCTGTCAGCTCCTCGTCAGGGGCGGAGCCAGTAACCCCCCCACGCACCCAATGAGAAGCAACGTGCCGATTCCATCTGGGGCGGAGCTAACGAGCCGAGGGCGTGTCACTCCCCGCCGGATATACGCGGCCCCGCGCCGGATGTGACGTCAGATGCGCCTCAGCTTGGAGAGAGAAGCCACCGCCACCCCCAGCGCGACGATACCTCCCCGCATCTTTGGACCGGACCGGACCGTACTGTACCCTGCCCCGAGCCCAGGAGGACCTGGAGCCATCGATACCCGCTTTCCTGTCATCAACCCCCGTGTGAGTCAGCCGTTGTCCCGTTTGTCTGTCGTCTGTCCGGGGTTAATATAAGAGTGTGTCTAAGTGCCTGTCTTTCTGTGATTATACCTCTAGCCCCTGTAATCTGACCTTTCCGTACGAATATAATCTCCTCCGGAGGTCTTGAGAATTGAAACATTGGTGTCGTATTGTGTTATTGTAATCCAGCCGGGTGTCTTCTTTTTCTTATTGAGCCAGCATCGCGCGACTAGTCAACGTTCGGGCACAATCGGGTAACTTGTGCAGACGTGGTCATACCATAAAACCGCTCGGCAAATAACATCCAAGCCACGTCTGTAACAATTGGTGTCGAGGAGTGGAATTCGAACCCGGGACTAAATTTATTAGGCCCAAATTTGTAACAGTTAGAATCGATTTGGAGCGCGTTTCCCGCGCGAAATTATAACGGCCGAAATTTGAATTTGTTTTACGAAAATAAAATAAAAAACCGAATTTTGAAAGTCGCGCTATGGCGGATCAAGACAGCTGGGGTCCGGTAGAGGAGAGAGAGGTAGGGTCGATCCAGGACCAAAATGAGGGACAGGAGGAGAGCGAAGCAGTGAGGGAAGCAGGTTCGCAAAATAGCGCCGTCACGCACGAAGAAGCGGGCGCACAAAATGGCGCCTCGCTGGTCACCGCGCCCGCGACCGTAGCAGCGCCGCCGATGGATTGGGGCCTATTTATGGAACAAATAAAGGCGCTCATGGTCCAGACAAGTGAAGACCTGAGGAATGACTTGGGAAACCAAATGGGGGTAATGGGGAACCGGATGGATGCTCAGGGTGAGCGATTGGAGGGCCAAATGGGGGTAATGAGGGACGAAGCGAGGGGTACCAGTGAGGGATTAGACAATAATTTTAAGGGATTAGACAATAATTTTAAGGGATTAGACATGAAATTTGGGAAATTAGACGATAGATTAGGGGAAATACAGGAGGGGTTAACGGGGGTAGAAAACAGAATGGCCGCTCAAGAGAATCAAATGGAAGGGATGCAAAAAGGGTTAGAGGGGTTAGAAAACAGTATGGAAGGCAAATTGAGGGACATGAGGGACCAAGCGGAAAGGGAAGTTAAACAAATGGAGCAGCAGATAGAGGGGGTCAGAATGGGGGTAGAAACCAAACTGGATGCTCACAGGGAGGAAATGGAGCAGATGAGGGTGGCATCTGGGCAGGAGATGCAAGTGATGGGAGAGGAGATCAGAAGAGGAGTGAGTGAGGAGGTCGGAGGAGTGCGCGAGGAGGTGAGGCACTGTGAGGAGCACATGGAAAAGGAGGTGAGAAAGGGGACTGTAAAGTTACAAGGGGGCATAGAGGACCTGACGCAGGAGGTGGAGCAGCTGACGGTGGGACAGACGGAGTTAGTGGAGCAGGTTCAAAGGAACACTGCGGTATTAGGAGGTTTAAAGGCGACACAGAAAGAACTAAAAGATGACTTGGTAGCGACGAAGAGGGAATGTCAGATGGTACGTGAGGGACTGACAACGAGGTTGGACGAGGTGATAGAGGTTATGGAGACGAAGGACCGGCAGGTGAGGACGCACATGGAAACGGTCAAGGTAGCCTTAGAGGATGAGCTTGAGGAGACGTACCGGGGAATAAAAGAGGTGAAGCACAAATTAGAAGAAGTGGAAGAAGGGGTGAGCGAAATTAAGAAGCGACGGAGAGAGGATAAGAAAGAGATAAAGGAGGAAGTAAAAGAATTGGTCCAAAGTCTGTGTTCGGATCGTGATGATGTGCTCATTAACCGGATGAGGGATTCGCAGGTGATGGAGGAGAAGCGAAGAGAAAGAGGACCCGGTGTAAGTGGTGACCAATATGGTCGTGCGTATGATGCGCCAGGGGATTTAAGAAGCTTGGGGGTCGAGATAGACCCGGGTGTTCGTGAGAGGCCGTTGGTGAAGTGTGCGACAGGTCTGGTGTGCGAAAGAGGAGGTGTGCGAGAAAGTCCGACTCTGGGGTGTGTGAGGAAAAAGTGCGTGCCAAGGAGTGAGGGTGCTGGCGAGAGTGAGTCGGTCGTAGCGCGTGTGCGAGGGAGCACATGGAAGCGTGGTGTGGTGAGTGTTACAGAGGGTGTGACGGGAGAGTGTGCGCGAGAAAGGTGTGTGACGGACAGGTGCATGAGGAAAGAGTGCGCTGTCAGAAGTAAGGAAGAGTGTCCACCTGTGGTGAGTGTTACAGAGGGTGTAACGGGAGAGTGTGCGCGAGAAAGGTGTGTGACGGACAGGTGCACGAGGAAAGAGTGCGCTGTCAAGAGTAAGGGTGAGTGCGCTGTCAGGAATGGAGGTGAAAGTAGTGAGAGTGACATGGAGCGTGAGTTAGTTGTGACAGGTGAGCGAGGATGTACACCTGGGATGGAAGGATGCACACCTGGAATGGTAGAGCGTGAGTGGGAATGCACGCTGGAGTTGGTGGTGAGGCACGTGGTTGGGTGTGCGAATGAGGGCACACCTGTGATTGTCACAGAGGAGGTGACCGAGGAGGGGGCGCGAAGCGGTGTATTGGTGAGGTGTGCGAGCAACGAATGTGTGCCAAAGTGTTCGGTGGTCAGGTGTGTGACCAAGGCTGTGAGTGGAATGGGTGTACCGAGGTGTGTAAGGAAAGGTACGAGGGGCATGGAAACGGCTGGATGTGTGAGCAAGGAACGGGCTGCGGGGTGTAAGCGTCCAGGTGAAGCATCGACGTTAGATGGGGTAGAGTTGAGAACGACTTATAGCCGAATCGGGCCCTCGGTGCGTGCTGGGCCTCGCTTTGAACGGCCGCGTCCGTGCTCCACTAGGCGGAGCTGGCAGCCCGATAGAAAGGGTCGTCATGGCGACCACTTTTTGTTGAGACGTGCCGGCAGGTCGAGATCGGGACATTGGATGGCTCCACGCCGAGGTGGTGTGTGGGATCTCGGCACGGGTAAACCCCCGTCCCTGCACCGAGTGCCGGACGCATCCAGCCGCTGGCACAAAACAACCAGCATCCATTGCTTGGCTTTACGAAGCCGGGCTTTGGACAGGAATTGGCGCACCGAGAGGCAGTAGTGAGTAGACTGGGTGATGAGGTTAGTGTATTGGACCCAAAATTAGAGAAAAACAAAATTTGATGATTGGCAAGGGATTGGCAGTAGTGATTGGCAGATGATGGGTAGTGATTGGCAAATTTTTGATTTGTTGAAATTTGATGTGCAAAATTGGTAGTGAGAGACCCCCGATGTGGTGGGATGGCATCCCTGCCACCCTTCCCATGTGGGGGCAAAGGAGCACTAGATTATGGGGTGTATGGCAGTGAAAACTAGCCCGGGTGGGTTAGGATATGGTGTGTAGGGATCTAGCGAAGATGACATTAGGTAACGTTAAGTTTAGTTAGTGACTGATACCTGTAGTGGGGACGCAGGTAGATTAGTATGGATGATAATGACGTGGGAGCGCAATAGTTTAAAGGGACGACTGGGAAGCGCAAGTTTCAGAAGGGAGTAGTTAGCTGAGATGATGCTGTGTGTGTGAGAATTGAACAGGTGTGATTGCACAGGTGTGCAACTGGACAGGTGTGTGGAGCAGTGTATGAGTAGTGAGTGTTGTGGATCAGCGCGAATGCGCTTGGGGAGAGAAGGGTGCAGGTGGCACCAGGTGTGAGAGCACAGGTGTGCAAGTACAGGTGTGTGGAGAGAGTTGGAGTAAGTGGTACGGAGTGGTGTGCATGGTGCGAAGGTGTGGATGGGGGAAGAGTGGACCCCTTTCACGAGTACCCGGGGCGGGTAGTGTAAGTGTTAGGTAGAGGGTACAGGTAAATTGTGGTTGGATATTGGCACTTGTGGTGCGGTTGCAGAATGGTGTTGTGAATGGGTGCATTAGTGTTGTGGAAATGGCTGGGCGTGTAGCCTGTTAGTGCGTGTAGTTGGTTGGGCACTCCACCACTGTGAGGATGTCGGCCAGGTGAGGCCGCAGGTGGGCTCTGGGAGCCGGTAGAGTTGTGGATGGGGCCCGAGGATCCGGAGGATGGACCCGGGTAGCCCAGTGCCAGAGAGGGCACCGAGTGGGGAGAGTGCCAGAGGGCCTTCCCCAGGTAGTTAGGTTAGGGTAAGGAGCAGGTAAGCTCGGAGGCAACTGCAGTGGTGGAGGTGTGCAGGTGGGTAGACCCACTGGGAGAGGTACACGTCGCAGCCCAGAAATTGTACGAGGGCACCGGGAGATGAATCGGGGGAGTGAGACCCCAAATTGAAGCGCACCACAGTTTGGCCAATGGGAATTGGTTTTTAGAACCCATAGTGTAAGAGGGCCAATGGTTTGGCCGGAGAAAGACCCCGGGTAGTGTAAAGTTGTTAAAGTCATTTAGGAAATAGTTAGGATTGATGAACCTGTCGCACCATACGCAGCCACTTACCTGTGGTGATGATGATGACTCCACACCTGTGTTTTCTTTGTTTTGTTGCAGGAGATGAATCGCTGTGTGGATTTGTGAGACGCATCACGACGTGGATGAGACATTGGGGTGATTCCATCTCTCCCTCCCTAGGAGGGACTGATGATGAATTGGTAATGGCAAATTTTGATGTTGAGTTGAAAATGGCAAATTTTGATGAGAGTCGAAAATGGCAAATTTGATTGGTTAGGAGGGAGAGAAGACGAATTTGGTTTATGGGAGGAACGGGGAAGACAGTAGGGATGTTTGTTGATTTGTAAAGTAGATGTTTATGGGTAGTGTTGTGTTGTGTGGATACAGTAAGGGGTAAGGGAGGGGCCATGTAGGTTACCTGGTGGGGGGGGGGGGGGCGTACGATAGGAACGTACCTGTCTCACCTGGTTCCCATGTGCCCCCAGTGTGCATTACCTTATATTGCGTGCACTTTTGCGCCCTTACCACCTTACTCACTTGTTTCTTGTTTTGTCTCCCACCTCCGAGGATCTGGCTTTGGGGTAGAGAGAGAGGAGAGAGAGGTGCTGGCTGCGCAGTTGTGGGCCTGCACTTTCGCTGTTTGCTGCCGGGATCGATACACCATATGGACCGCAATGTTTGTGGCCACCCACAATGGACCGCAGTTCGTTTGCGGCCAAGCACCACCCGGGGATGGACCTATGGGTCAACGTGGCACCTATGCCATACAGGTGAACCACTTTTAATTAACACCACTGAAGGCCACAAGAAGAGCAAGAGGCACCTGCAGGGTTAGGGGTTGTCGAATTTATTTTTATTCCAATGAACAATGGTGACTGCACCGATTGGTGGTGGGGTGGTGCTGTTGATGCTCGGGAAGGGTGCTCTGCACGTTATTAAAGGCCGTCGGCCACAGAGCACTCGTGGGTTGGTGTATCGATGTTGGCAAGCGCGCTCTCTCTATGCATAACATCTGCATGTGTTCCTCCAAAAACAGGTCCTGGATCGTAGTGTAAATAGCAGCGTAGTCTTGTAAATAATGCTCCCTACCGGCTGTATGTTTAGTTTGAGGATCCTTTCCGGATTCGGTTATCCTGTGGGTGTGTTTCTGTGAGGAGAAGGGTGCAACGTCGCAGGGGGACATATTTACTCATTTGTGAATATCTGTAAAACTGTCGCACTCAGGGTAGAGTTAATAGTAGAGGGAACTACATTGCGTGCCACACTAAAGTAGGTAAAAATTTATCGGGTCGGGACGCCCCGAGGGTAGAGAAGGGTGCAATGTTGCGAATATGGAATTTGGCCTCCATATCCGCTTGTAAATATTCCCCTATTTTCTCCAATACTCCCCAACTTTCCCCAATCCCCCATTCCCTAGTCCCATTGCATGTAAACAACAATCAGTAGAGCCGACCTTCCCCTTATTCCCCCATTAAATGTCGTGCCCAGGTCCACCGCACCACACGTAGACAACTTTCGGACATCTTCCTAGTTATTCTTAATCTATGTCAGTTAAGGCCTCGTCTCCATTAATTATGACTCTTCGTTGCACCAGAATGTAACAATTGGCATCAGTAGTGAGTTTAGGACCTTTCCCATACCTCCTCCCATCTTCTTCCCCAAACAACAACTACAACAACAATTACAACTACAACTACGACTACAACAACAGAGGGGCGGGGAGTGTGCGTCCTCACACGGGCTCGGTTACCCGCCATGACCATGCGCTCCACGGCGTTACCCCGAAGGGGCTGGCTGTCAGCTCCTCGTCAGGGGCGGAGCCAGTAACCCCCCCACGCACCCAATGAGAAGCAACGTGCCGATTCCATCTGGGGCGGAGCTAACGAGTCGAGGGCGTGTCACTCCCCGCCGGATATACGCGGCCCCGCGCCGGATGTGACGTCAGATGTGCCTCAGCTTGGAGAGAGAAGCCACCGCCACCCCCAGCGCGACGATACCTCCCCGCATCTTTGGACCGGACCGGACCGTACTGTACCCTGCCCCGAGCCCAGGAGGACCTGGAGCCATCGATACCCGCTTTCCTGTCATCAACCCCCGTGTGAGTCAGCCGTTGTCCCGTTTGTCTGTCGTCTGTCCGGGGTTAATATAAGAGTGTGTCTAAGTGCCTGTCTTTCTGTGATTATACCTCTAGCCCCTGTAATCTGACCTTTCCGTACGAATATAATCTCCTCCGGAGGTCTTGAGAATTGAAACATTGGTGTCGTATTGTGTTATTGTAATCCAGCCGGGTGTCTTCTTTTTCTTATTGAGCCAGCATCGCGCGACTAGTCAACGTTCGGGCACAATCGGGTAACTTGTGCAGACGTGGTCATACCATAAAACCGCTCGGTAAATAACATCCAAGCCACGTCTGTAACAATATATATATTGTTACAGACGCGGCTTTTAGATGTTATATTGACCGAGCGGTGGTGTATTTAACCGCGTCCGAACAGTTACTCCCCGATTAAAACCCGATTCCACCCGACGTTGACCAGATCGCCCCACAGATATTCAATCGGGAAATCTCTAAAGCGACCGAAAGAGAATGAAAAAGAAGAAGAAGAAGAATACGGAGGAAGAACAGATTTTATTATACACACACAAGCAATGGATGGAAGAAGCAGTAACACAGCGAATCGTTAACTTACACTACTCATTTTTACTTAGCCCCAAGACAACGAGTAGGACAGGACGTTCACACTTACACAGGGGATATTGCAGGCAGGTAGGGCTTGAGATGGATTGCTTGAGAGGGAGGCAAGGTCGGGAGGCCGCAGCTCACAATTCCTCGCGGTTTTGGCGGGAAACCCTCCGTCGTGTATCCACTGCGGTAGACGTCACGCGCTGGTTCGGCACACCTGCTCCTCTTCTTGGGGTGGGGCCGTCTCCCTCCTTTCAGCGCGTCTCTCCAAAGCTGGTTTCCTTGCCGAGTACCTCTCCTCTTTGGCTTGGAGCGTTTCGCATCTCACCTCTTGGTGCAGCCTCTTTGCTCATCTCCCAAGGCCTCTCTCCAGTCATCTCCTAAAGCAGTCCCTTACAGTCGCTTTTATCACCTCGGGCGAAATCAAGCCGCCGGCTCCGAGGGCACGCCTACCGGGTCGCTCACCGCGGTGTTGATTGGCTGCTAGGGCTGGTTCACTCCTTCTCTCTTATGACGAGGTGGAGACACGCCTTTCTTCTCCGACTCAAAGCACATGGGCAATGGCGGTTGAAGAAAACCGCCCAAAATGCGGAAGGCAATTGGAAGGGAGGTTTTGGGGAAATTGGAAGGGCCTACGCTTATTTTGTTTGATACAATGCAAAGTCAATCTAGTGGGAAACACATACTTAGCCTACATGGAATAAGGAAATACACTATTTAAAAGATATATCGTGACCTGCGTGTAAGTTTCATGGAATTAACTAGGACGACGGTTGCGACCATTATTTACATTACGAGGATGTTACCGTACTTTTTGTAACGTTCACATTGTAACGTTTTTCACATTCGTTACACTTCCTCCAAGATTGTTACACTTCTCAAAAACCGTTACACTTCTCAAATTCGTTACACACTTCTCAAAATCGTTACACTGCACCCTCCTTTCTTCAGGTCCGTGCTCGGGCCTATTAAACTTTAACTTAGTGTGACACGTAGGTGTAATTCCCTCTACAATTAACCTGACCCTGAGTGTGACAATTTTAAAACACAAATAAGTATGTCCCCCTATTGCATTGCATCCTGTCTAACAGACTCAAGCCCACAGCTAACCGAATTACGGAATTATTCTCAAACTATACATTTACGGTGGGGAGCATTATTTACAATGACGTGATTTCTTATTTACAACGCAACCCAGGACCTGTGTTTTTTTTTTTTTTTCCTTTTTAGGGAACAAGAGAAGGAAATTCCTGTTGGGAGGGAGGAGACAGCACGCATTGCATCGATGCACCAGTACCAGTACCACCAAAGCACCCAAAAGCACCAAACACCACAAAGCACCACAAAGCACCCAAAAGCACCATCCGGTGCGCAGTCACCATGGTTCATAATAAACACAACAAAACAACTGGTGGTGGTCTTCTCTTTCTCTGCTGGGCCGATGTTCTTCCCGACGTCTTCTGGCTTCATGCGGCCTAGTTGGAAATAATAAAAAGCACAACTTGTGTCCATTTTTATTTAGGGCCTCAGGGGCCAACTAAGGGTGGTCCACCTGTTTGGCATAGGTGCCACCTTACCGAGGTCCGCAAGCAAGATTCCCTGGCCACTATGGCCGGTCTCCAACAGAGGTGCCCTGCCCCAGAACCTGGGGTCCATCAAGTGGTACTTGGCCGCAGAACAGCGGTCCATAAAGTGGTACATCAACGCAATGCATGCTGGTTCTGGGAATCTCGGGCGCACAATGGCCACCTCACGCACGCTCCCCTCGGCACCCAATGGCGCACAGGTCATGTGGGAGACAAAAGAAAGACAATTGAGCGAGGGGTAAGGTCTCAAGGGTACACGTCAATAAGGCAATGCAAGGCGAAATGCGTACGGAGGGCGAAGTGAGAAAGCTCGTCCCTACCGTACGTCACCCCCCTGTCACCTACCCTACTCTTGCCCTTACCCCATATGTACAAAATCTACACATTACCAATTCGTCACTACTGTCACGTCTTCCCCATATTTCCCCTATACCAAATTCGTCACCACAATCCCTCTACCTCAAAATTTGCCATCACCAATTCATCATCAATCCTCATAAGGAGGGAGAGATGGAATTACGCACAATGTCACACCCACGTCATGATGCGTCTCACAATCCAAACATTTGCATCATAAAAAATAATCAAAACATGGCATGGTGTGGAGTACCTGTCACCTCAGGTGAGTGGATGCAGATGGTGCGAGGAGATCCTTCATCCTAACTATTTTCTAAATGACTTTAACACACTTTACACTACCCCGGGGTCTTTCCCTGCCAATCCATTGGCCAACTTACACTATGGGTTCTAAAAACCAATTCCCATTGCCCAAACTGTGGTGCTTCTCAATTTGGGGTCTCACTCCCCCGATTCATCTCCCGGTGCTCTCGCACAATTTCTGGGCTGCGACGTCTAGCTCTCCCAACAGGTCTACCCACCTGCACACCTCCACCACTGTAGTTGCCACCCGAGCTTACCTAGCTCCTCACCCTAACCTAACTAACTGGGGACAGCCCCTCTCCTGGCTCTGTCACCCCATGGTGCCCTCTGGCACTGGGCTACCCGGGTCCGTCCTCCGGATCCTCGGGCCCCATCCACAACAACTACTACCGGCTCCCAGAGCCCACCTGCGGCCTCACCTGGCCGACATCCTTACAGTGGTGGAGCGCCCAAACAACTACACACGCTAACAGGCTACACGCCCAGCCATTTCCACAACACTAATGCACCCATCCAAATACCATTCTGTCACCCGCACCACAGATGCCAATATCCAACCACAATTTACCTGTACCCTCTACCTAACACTTACACTACCCGCCCCGGGTATCCGTGATGGGGGTCCACTCTTCCCCCATTCACACCTTCGCACCATCCACCCCACTCCACAATTTCCACCATTCTCACTCCACGACCATCCATTCCACTACTCCAGATATTCCACACTACCATTTATTCCACACAGCCACATACACCTGTTGTTGCACACCTGTGCCCTCACACCTGGTGCCACCTGCACCCTCCTTTCTTCCTGGACCATTTGGTCAACACAACACGCAATCACCACTACTCCCTCATACACTGCTCCACACACCTGTTCAGTTGCACACCTGTGCAATCACACCTGTTCCATTCTCACCTGTTCAATCCTCACACACACGGCATCATCTCAGCTAACTACTCCCCTCTGAAACTTGCGCTTCCCTGTCGTCCCTTTAAACTATTGCGCTCCCACGTCATTATAATCCACACTAATCTACCTGCGTCCCCACTACAGGTATCAGTCACTAACTAAACTTAACGTTACCTAATGTCATCTTCGCTATGGCCCTATCAATATCCTAACCCACCCGGGCTAGTTTTCACTGCCATACACCCCATAGACTATTGCGCATTTGCCCCCACACTGTGAGGGATGGTGGATTTGCCATCCCACCACATCGGGGGTCTCTCACTATCAATTTTGTTCGTCCAGATTCCAACCAATTCAAAAATTTTCCATTTACTGCCAATTCTATTCACTTTTCTAAATTTCGGATCAATTCACTATCACTATTACCATCACCCGTCTACTTATTACATCCTCTCGGTGCGCCAATTCACGTCTACAGCCCGGCTTCGTACAGCCGAGCAATGAACGCGGATTCTTTTGTGCCGGCGGCTGGATGCGTCCCGCATTCGGGGCAGGGGCGGGGGCTTACCCGGGCCGAGATCCCACGCACCACCTCGGCGTGGAGCCATCCAATGTCCCGATCTCGACCTGCCGGCACCTCTCAACAAAACGTGGTCGCCATAACGACCCTTCCTATCCAGCTGCCCGCTCCGCCTAGTGGAGCCCGGCCGCGGCCGTTCCAAGCGAGGCACAGCGTGGATCGCGTACGGCGGTTCTTTCGAAACCGCCGTGGTTCGGATCCCCGCTGGTCCTCGCGGCACGCGAAGCTGCCCGACGCGCACCGAGGGCCTGATTCGGCTATAAGTCGTTCTAACCTCTAGCCTGGTTACCGTCGACGCTTCACCTGGATTCTTACAAGCATACGCTACCCCTTTCTTGCTCATACATGCAGCTGTTCCCATTCTCCTCGTACCTTTCCTTACACACCTCGGTACACTCATTCCGCTCGCCGACTTGGTCACACACCTGACCACCGAACACTTTGGCACACATTCGTTGGTCGCACACCTCACCAACACACCTCTTCGCGCCCCCTCCTCGGTCACTTCCTCTGTGACAATTACAGGTGTGCTCTCATTCGCACACCCAACCACGTGCCTCACTACCAACTCAAATGTGCCTTCCCACACACGCTCTACCATTCCAGGTGTGCATCCTTCCATTCCAGGTGTACATCCTCGCTCACCTGTCACAACCAACTCACGCTCCTTGTCACTCTCACTACTCTCACCACTACTCTTGACAACGCACTCTTTCCTCATGCACCTGTCCGTTACCCACCTTTCTCGCGCACACTCTCCCGTTACACCCTCTGTAACACTCACCACAGACGTACACTTTCTCGTTACATCCTCTGTAACACTCACCACAGGTGTACACTCTCTCGTTACTTCCTCCGTAACACTTACCACACCGCGCTTCCATGTACCCCCTCGCACACGCGCTTCGACCAACTCACTCTTGACAGCACACTCACTCCTTGGCGTGCACTTTTTCCTCACACACCCCATGGTCGGACATTCTCGCACACCTCTTTTTTCGCACACCTGACCTGTCACACACTTCACCAACGGCCTCTCACGAACACCCGGATCCAAACCAATCCCCAAGCCGACTGAAGCTTTCCTCACATCATATACATTGCCACTCACCTCCGTACTTCGTCGTCGCACCTCCTCTGCCACCTGCAAACTCTTTATTTGGTTAGTGAGCACCTCATCATGATTTGAACACAGACCTTGTACATATTCCATTACCTCCTCCTGGATTTCTCTCTTAGTTTCTGTCCGTCCCTTCTTAATTTCACTCACCTCTTCTTCCACTTCCTCCAGTTTTTGTTTAACCTCTTTTATTTCTCGGTGCGTCTCCTCAAGTTCGTCCTCTAGGGCTACCGTGACCGTCTCTATGTGCATCCTCACCTGCCGGTCCTTTGTCTCCATTATCTCTGTCACCTCGTCCACCCTCATTGTCAGTTCCTCCCGTACCATCTGACATTGCCTCTGTGTCGCTATCAAGTCATTTTTAATTTCTTTTTGTGTCGCCTTTAACCCTCCGAGTACTGCAGTGTTCCTTTGAACCTGCTCCACTAACTTCGTTTGTCCCTCTGTCAGCTGTTCCACCTCCTCCGTCAGATCTTCTATTCCCCCTTGTAACTTAGCCGTATTATTTCTCACCTCTTTCTCCATACGCTTCTCACCTCGCTTTACCTCCTCGCGTAGCCCCGAAACCTCCTCACTCACCCCTCGTCGTATTTCCTCCATCTCTTTTGTAGATGCCACCCCCATCTGTCCCAATTCATCCCTCTGAGCATCCAGTTTGGTTTCTACCCCGATTTTCACCTCCTCTATTTGCTCTCCCATTTGTTTGATTTCCCTGGCAGATTGTTCCCCTATTTCCCGCAATTTGTCCTCCATCCTATTTTCTAACCCCATTAACCCATTTTTCACCCCCTCTAACTGATTCTCCTGGGCAGCCATTCTGTTTTCCACCCCCGTTAACCCATTCTTTACCTCTTTTATCCCGTTGTCTAACCCCTCAAAATTATTGTCGAACTTCCCAAATTTCTTGTCTAACTCCTCACCGGTACCCCTCGCTTCGTCCCTCATTACCCCCATTTGGCCCTCCAATCGCTCACCCTGAGCATCCATCCGGTTCCCCATTACCCCCATTTGGCCCTCCAATCGCTCACCCTGAGCATCCATCCGGTTCCCCATTACCCCTAATTGGTTTCCCATTACCCCCAATTGCTCACTCTGAACCCTCATTTGCTCACTATTCTGGGCCATAAGGGCCTTCATTTGTATAAAAAAAAAGGTTCAAATCCACCAACGGCGCTGCTACGGTCGCGGCAAAATTTGGTGCCGCTACACCCACGTGCGTGAGGACGCCACTTTGCGCGTCTGATACTTCCGCAACCACATTGCTATTTTTCTCCTCCTCCCTATCCTCCACATACATTTCCCCGAGGTCCTGGGTCGATTCCACCCTGTCTATCTCTCCCACCGACATCCGATCGCCTTGATTGTCCATGGCGCGATCTCAAAATTCGGGTTTTGCTTTATAAAACAAAATAAATTTCGGCAGCTTGTAATTTTGAGCGCGTTAAGTGCGCTTCGGGTCCGATCTCGGGTCCGATCTCCCTCCTCGACACCAATTGTTACTCTAATAGTACAATTGGTGTTCCAAAATTTGGGCCTAACAAATTTAGTCCCAGGTCCGAATCCAACTCCTCGACACCAATTGTTACAGACGCGGCTTTTAGATGTTATATTGACCGAGCGGTGGTGTATTTAACCGCGTCCGAACAGTTACTCCCCGATTAAAACCCGATTCCACCCGACGTTGACCAGATCGCCCCACAGATATTCAATCGGGAAATCTCTAAAGCGACCGAAAGAGAATGAAAAAGAAGAAGAAGAAGAATACGGAGGAAGAACAGATTTTATTATACACACACAAGCAATGGATGGAAGAAGCAGTAACACAGCGAATCGTTAACTTACACTACTCATTTTTACTTAGCCCCAAGACAACGAGTAGGACAGGACGTTCACACTTACACAGGGGATATTGCAGGCAGGTAGGGCTTGAGATGGATTGCTTGAGAGGGAGGCAAGGTCGGGAGGCCGCAGCTCACAATTCCTCGCGGTTTTGGCGGGAAACCCTCCGTCGTGTATCCACTGCGGTAGACGTCACGCGCTGGTTCGGCACACCTGCTCCTCTTCTTGGGGTGGGGCCATCTCCCTCCTTTCAGCGCGTCTCTCCAAAGCTGGTTTCCTTGCCGAGTACCTCTCCTCTTTGGCTTGGAGCGTTTCGCATCTCACCTCTTGGTGCAGCCTCTTTGCTCATCTCCCAAGGCCTCTCTCCAGTCATCTCCTAAAGCAGTCCCTTACAGTCGCTTTTATCACCTCGGGCGAAATCAAGCCGCCGGCTCCGAGGGCACGCCTACCGGGTCGCTCACCGCGGTGTTGATTGGCTGCTAGGGCTGGTTCACTCCTTCTCTCTTATGACGAGGTGGAGACACGCCTTTCTTCTCCGACTCAAAGCACATGGGCAATGGCGGTTGAAGAAAACCGCCCAAAATGCGGAAGGCAATTGGAAGGGAGGTTTTGGGGAAATTGGAAGGGCCTACGCTTATTTTGTTTGATACAATGCAAAGTCAATCTAGTGGGAAACACATACTTAGCCTACATGGAATAAGGAAATACACTATTTAAAAGATATATCGTGACCTGCGTGTAAGTTTCATGGAATTAACTAGGACGACGGTTGCGACCATTATTTACATTACGAGGATGTTACCGTACTTTTTGTAACGTTCACATTGTAACGTTTTTCACATTCGTTACACTTCCTCCAAGATTGTTACACTTCTCAAAAACCGTTACACTTCTCAAATTCGTTACACACTTCTCAAAATCGTTACAATATATATATATAGAGGTTTTGAGATTGTACATATAACATCATTAAAGGTTAAAGGTTTGCCCCCCATAGTTAGTCCACAAGCAACATGCAGGCCCATTAGAATTAGTTATGTCATAGTATGTGTAAGAGTAGGCCATTTCCCTCGTGACATCTGCGTTGTGTAAAGAATTGAGCTTAGGTCCTTTTCATTTTGCGGCCACCCTTCATTTTCATCAATGCACAAACTCGATCCCGCGCCCCATTTTGGCTGATCCCTCCGTGTGTGGTGCTTTGGCTGCCAGCAGCATTAGCTGCCTTTTGCTCGCTCAAACTAGTCGGGTAACCACGAGGTTGGCCTGAAAAGAGGGCGGAGCGCGAGGATCAAGCAGCGCGTAAGAGGCGGTGACGCTAAGGGCAACAGCCAACCAGGGCTGAGAGGGCATGGCTTGATAGGGCGTGGCACGACGCATCGAGTAACTTTGAGAGGCTTCGCTGGGCAAGGCTATATAAGTCTTCACACAAAGCCCTTGAACAGGACTCATGGGGAAAGGACTTGTTGGAGAGGACTGCCCTTATGAGGACTCGTGGGGAAAGGGCGTGCTGAGAGGACTGCAATGAATTGCGCTTTGTAAAAGGACTGTATGAGGACCGAGTGAACTGGCTGATACGAGAGAACTGATCCGGAGCACTCGTGTGAGAACAGCACTGAGAGGACCGGCATGCACATGACAGTTTTGAGGCATTGATTGAGAAGCGCATTGAGAAGCGTGTATTGAACTGTCCTTTTATTACGTACGCAGCCCCGCGAGTGTAACCGGCAAAGCCAGCCCTACCGTTCACCCCGTAATAATCCCGTGTGCCAAACGAAACGTGGAGAGCTCCTGCCGTCTGGTTCATCTGCTTCGCGGTGCGAGTTGGGGACCGGAGAGCGAGCTGCCTGGACGCCATCCCTGGACCATCGACCTGTTCGTCTGCAACCCCGTGTGAGTGTGTCTGAGTGTGACGGGCCCGTTTGTCTTGGGATAAGTTAAGACTGTTTAAGGCTGCATTGTGTATTCTTCTTCTTCTTATTGTGCAAAGTGTAAATAAATCGTGTTATTCCTTTCTTCCAAATTCGACTGTTTCCGTGATTTCCTCCATTGGGTAAGCGTGGCACGATTACGGACCACTTGGATCGGGTTTAGTCCTTGATAACGGTTCGGGTCACAGGTTCGCGACCGCTCGGCATATCCACCAACACCCGTGATTCAGGCGGGGCTTATTTCCTCGTTTCTGGGTGGCGCGAGTACTTAGGTATTAGTGATTAGTCCTACGACCCTACTTCGCTGTCCAGGAGTGACGTCATAGGTCCCGGGTCCCGTCGGCTAGTCAAAGACAAGGGGACTAATCCCTCCTTGGTAAGGGGAAAAGGCCGGCGCTGAGATCCGCAACAATTGGTAGTCAGGAGTGGGGATTTGGAACCTGGAACTAAATTTTTAGACCAAATTTTGGACACCAATTTTGCATATTGGCAGCAACAATTGGTGTCGGGGAGTGGGATTTAGAACCCTACTAAATTTTTTTGGGACGAATTGGCTCCAAATTACGAGCGACCAAAAATTTAGTTTTAACATCGAAATTAAATTCGTGCCATGGCTAGCCAAAGCGGTCGGATGCCGGTGGGGGTAAATGAGGAGGTAGAGGAGGAATTCGAATCGATGACCCAGGACCCCCGGGACAAATTGGGAGAAATAGAGGAGGAAGCGGAAGAGGTAGCAGGGGAAGACAATGGCGGCGCCTCGCACCGAGCCCGCTGATTGGACCGGGCATGACATTGGGTTATACCTGGCCCGGATAATGAGGAAATTGCACGCCCAAATGCCTAACCCTTGCACACCACCAAAGTGGGTGCAACAAATCCACCAAAGAAACCCGGGAAATAAAAAAATGATGGGCACCCAACACAATGAAATAAATGGCAAATTGGATGCTCAAAGTGACAAATACACCCGGAAAATAAAAGGGTTTGAAAACGAAATAGGTGGCCAAATAAAAAAATGGGGGCGAACATTGAGCACAGGTCGAGCGGGAAACTCGCATTGGTACACGACAGGGTAACGCGATGTGAAAAACGCATGGAGAGCGGGGTAGAGCCGGGCGCAGTTAAGTTGACCGGGGTAGAAATCGCGACACGGGGTATAGAAAAGCCGACGGCTGCCGAATTGGAAAATTTTATTTTATGTGTGCCAGTGGTCGTCGAGCTTAATAAAGAAAAAGAAATTATAATTGAAATTGGGGTTGAAGAGACGGCAGAGTTAGTCCATGAATCGGAGATTGAGATGGAATGTACTCAAAGTCTGGATTCACATTGTGATGTCGTACTGCCGAACCCCAATGAAAGTTTGCAGGTGCGGTTGGAGGAGAAGAGAATGGCAAAGTGGCAGTGTGAATGGCGCGAAAAGGTTTGGCGTGAAAGTGTGTGGCGGGAAAAGATTTTTCGTGCGCTTGGGATTGCGACGTCAGCTGGGCGCTCGTGGAAGGTCCGTGGTGCGCTGTGTGAAGGTGAATGGCGCGCGTGTGCGAACGGGCCGGAGCACGAGTATGAAACCGAGAGTGAGAGTGAATGCACAACGGAGTGTATGTGGGAAGAGTGTGTTGAAGAATAGTGTGAAACGGAGTGTGACACAGAGTCTGCGATGGCCGAAGAGAGTGTGCGGGAGTGCACACCAGAGCACGTGATTGGGTGTGCAGCAAAAGAGTGCACACCCATGGTTGTTACGGAGTACGTAACGGGAGAGTGTATGCGAGGGTGTGCAATGGCCAGGTGTGTTATGGAGTGTGTAACAGAGGAGTGTGTGATAATGGAGTGTGCGAGCGGCGTGAGTGCACCTGAGTGGAATGCAGAGGGTGCAAGGG
Organism: Myxine glutinosa; assembly: GCF_964187855.1. Lineage (NCBI taxonomy): Eukaryota > Metazoa > Chordata > Myxini > Myxiniformes > Myxinidae > Myxine > Myxine glutinosa. The sequence goes on along the minus strand of NC_136272.1, from coordinate 46,715,478 downwards.
AAGAGTATGCATGAGCGAGTGCGGTAACAAAATGTATGGGGTGTATGAGAGGCGCTGGAGCGCCGCGTTGTGCGAGTGAGAAACGGGTCGCGTGTGATGAGATTGCGACTCAAGCATCGACGCAGACCGGGGCAGCGTTTAGGGCGACGGATAGCCGACGCAAGTCCTCGGTGCGCGGGGTGCTTTGTGTGCTGCGGGGACCGGCGGGGATCGTTGCCGCAGCGGTCTCGCAAGGAGCGCCGTGCACGATTCGTACCGGGCCCCGCCCTGTATGGTCGGTGCCGCGCCTTCGCGCGAAAGGCAAACGGCACGGTTTGAGGGGGGTAGGAGAGGTCGGAACTTTGCCCCCTGGTGGGCGCGGTGCTCCGGCCGGGGGAGGTTGGGTCATTGTGCCGGAGACCGAAAGGCTCTGCGCAGAGATGGCGCCTGGAACCTCGGCCCAAGCATGCCTCCTCCCCAGAATCGAAAATGCCGGACGGACCCAACCAACAGTAGACCAACCACCTGCATGCATTGCTCGGCTTTGCGAAGCCGAGCTGTGATAAAAATGTATTCCCACCCGACGAGGCTCGAGAGTAGTGGACGAATCGCAATAGTGATGGCGAATGGTAGCTTTACCATTCACTGTTGGGACACATGAGCTTTAGATTATGGGAATGGCAGTGAAAACTAGCCGAGGGCGGGCTAGGATATTGTTAGGGATTTAAAGATGACAGTAGGAGATGTGAGATTTAAGTAGTGACATTTGTACCAGGTAGAGGGGATGTAGAGAGATTAGATGGATGATAATGACGAGGGAAGTGCTTTGTGTAAGGGAAGACGGGAAAGCACGAGTTTTAGAGGGAAGTAGTTAGTTAGATGATGCTGTGTGTATGAGCTTGAGATTGAGAATCTTTGTGATGAGCTTGAGCAAATGAGGAATTGAATGAGAATCTTTGTGGTGAGTGTGAGCAAATGAGGAATTGGTCGGGGATGACCAGAGGTGATGTATGAGTGGTGTATTGAGGACATGTGTAATGGTGTTGAGGGAATGGACTTGCATGGTGTGCAAGTGGGGAATAAATGGTGTGGAATGCTTGGTGGGAGTAAGTGGTGTGGAATGAGTGGTATGGAGTGCATGGTGCGAAGGAGTGGATGGGGGAAGATGGACCCATTCACGAAAGCCCAGGGTGGGTAGTGTAAAGCCAGGTAGAGGGCTTAGGCAAATTTTGTATGGATGTATGATGTGTGCCACAGGCTACACCTGTGGTGCGGGTAGTAGAAAAGTAGTGCTTTGGAGGGTGCATGAGTATGTGGAATGGCTGGATGTGTGGTTTAATTGGTGCGTATGGTTATTGGGGCACTCCGCCACTGGTAGTTTGTCGGCCAGGTGAGGCCGCAGGTAGGCTCTGGGAGCTGGTTAGAGTAGTTGTGAGTGTGGCCCGAGGATCCCAGGAGAGGACCCGGGTTGCCCAATGCCAATGTGGGCACAGAGGGGGTAAAGTGCCAGGAGGGGCCTTCCCCAGTTAGAGTAGTTGTGAGTGGGGCCTGAGGATCCGAGGGAACGACCCGGGTTGCCCAATGCCAAGGTGGGCATCAGGGGGTAAATTGCCAGGAGGGGCCTTCCCCAGTTTAGGTAGTCGCAGGAGCAGGTAAGCTCGGGTGGTGACTTCAGTGGCGGAGGTGCGCAGGTAGGTAGACCTGCTAGTGGAGCCCACACGACCCAGCCCCGAAATTGTGCAAGGGCACAGAGAGAAAATTAGTGGGAGTGAGACCCAAATTCGGAGGACACCACAGAGAGGGCAATGGGAATTCGGGTTCTTAGAACCACATAGTTTAAAGAGGCCGATTGGCAGGGTATGACCCCGGGTAGTTTAAATGAGTAAATGTCAGTAGTGTAGTTAGGTAGGATGAGAAATCCCTTCGCACCATCCACAGCCAGTCACCGAGGAGGACGAAACTTCACACCAGTGCTCTGTGAAACTGTTTGAGTGATAAAGACGCATCACGACGTAAGTGTGACATTGTGTTTGTTCCATCCCTTCCTTCCTGGGAGGGATTGGGAGACGAATTTGGAATAGAGGGGGATATGGGAGACAAGACGTAGAGACAAATTTGTAAATACAAGGAGGGCTAGGGTAGTGTAAGCCGACGGTGGGGGGTACGGACGGCTAGGAACGAGCCTGCTCTGCTCGCTCTTTTGCGCCCCTCGCATTGCATTACCTTGTGTTTCTGTGTACCGTTGCGCCCTTTCCACTTTGCTGGTCGTGCTTTGTCTCTCCCCCGACCCCAGGACCATTTTGGAGGTGGAACTGTGCAGCACCATCGACCTGTGCAGCATTCTTTCTGCATCTTGTTACATCTGTGCAGCCGAACTGCACAGCACTTTGCTGCCGTATCCTTCTGCTGCACCCTTGTACATCTGTGCAGCCAAACAGCGCAGCATTTGCTGCCATATCCTTTTACTGTAACTTTGCTGCACCTGTGCAGCACTTTGCTGCCACAAACACTTTGCTGCACCTTACACACTTATGGACCACAAGCTTTGTGGCTTTGCACCTCTGCTGTACAGCACTTTGCTGCAACATCACCTTGCATCTTCGGACCACTTGTTTTGAGTGGCATTAATGTCACGCAGTCAGACCACATGAGGTTGGCCCTGCCTGGCAACGAAATGAAATAAAAGCATGTTGTGTGCATTTTTATTATGGTGTGCTAGGGATGAGAAGATTTGTAAGTTTAGTTATCCCTGAAGATCAAAAATGGCCTGTATGCCCGTTCGGGGGCTAGCCGGTTTGATATATGCACACAGAAGAAGCAAGATGCAAGAAGCAAGCAGCAAATGTTATGATGATGATGAGTGTTTTGTGTTTTTGCTGTGCTTTCTCTCCCCTCCAATCTTCTCTTCCAAAAAGGACAGGTCCTGGGTCATAGAATTGTAAATAAGATTAAGTTTTTGTGCTTGTAAATATAAAAATGCTTCCCACCGGCTATGTGTTTAGTTTGACAAATTCCGGAATTCGTTTAATTGTGGGTGTGAATCTGATAGGTAGCTACTCAACGCAATATGGGGGACATATTTCGTGTTTTAAAACTGTCACATACAGGGGTTAGAGTAAATGTTAGGGAGAACCACACCTATATGTCACATGTAAAAGTAAAGTTAATTTTGCATGTCATTCTCTAACCGGTCGTTTCAGTTGTTGGGTTCGACTCGGGGATGAGTCTGATGAGGGAGGGGTGTGTGTTGCGGTTTTGTGTTTTTGCAAATAAAGGTTAATTTCCCCCTCATAGTTTAGTCACACGACAACACGTAGCCTCGCGATAGTTCAGTTATTTCATAGTAAATGTAAGCATAGTCCTTTTCCTGTGTTAGTTTTGCGTTGAGTAGAATAATGAGAGTTAGGTTTCCTTCCAATGCTTTATGCTGCCTCGATGCTTTGGTTTTTGGTGCAAATTACCACGGGGCCGGCCTGACAAGTCGAGGCAGGCTGAAGGAAGGCGGGACAGAAGGAGTGGGGAGTGACCGGTAAGCACGAGCCGCCAATCAGGGCTCGAAGGGAGTGGCTTAGCACTGCGTCAAAAGGCGTGGTTTGGAACATTCGATGCGGGCTAAGGGCGTGGCAATAGAACCCTTTGCGCAAAGCCCCCACCTCAGTTATGGGGAGAGGCGCTTGAACGAGTTGTGAGTTATGGGGCGTTCTCAGTTCTGAGGAAAGGTGCGCTGAACCAAGTTATGAGCCGGGGTCCTCTGTTGAACAGTTCTGAGAGTGCGCGGTGTTGAATCGAGTTACAAGTTAAATGCTCGGTTGAGCTTGAGGCAGATCCTCTGTTGAGGTACGAGGGTGAAAGCGTGCCATTGATTAATCGCGCTGTGTGGAACCGCCGAGCCGGGCGAGAGATGCGCATATTCGCCTGCCTGCCTTTGTTCGAGATACGCGCTGCAAGGATCCCTCCCGCCTGCCTGCCTGCCTTCATCGAGGGACGTGCTGTGACCGCAGAGGGCCACGCCGGGCGAGCTGTTCCTGAACAATAAAGCCGGCACGTTCAGCGCATGAACCATCCTTCCTTCATTCCCCCTGTGAGTGTGAATGGGCCCGTTGTCTGGGTAATAAGCTAAGACTGCTTAAGTGCCTGCTCTGTGTCTCTTCGCCTTGTATCGCTGTAAATAAACCTGTGTTCTTCCTTCCATTTGATCGTTCCCATCATTTCCATCTATTGACTTAGTGTGGTACGAATTATATCGCTCTAATCGGGTTCCAATAATAAGGTAACTGCACGGACCACGTGGTACGCCATCCGCTCGGACGTACTCAAATTACGCGTGGTTCGTGCGAGACTTGATCCCCGCTTCCGCGGCGGCGTACGTACTTAGGTACATGCGAGAATTGGTGTGGTGATTTGTCGCTCAAGATTTTGGGTCTCACTATCTGCCATGATCTTTCTTGGGAAAACCACATTTCCAAGCTGGCCTCCAAAGCCAGTCGCCGACTGGGCATCCTCCGTCGTGTGAAGTCCTTCCTCGGCACACCTGAGCTCCTCACCACATACAAGGCTTTCATCCGCAGCTCAATGGAATACTGTTCTCCCCTATGGGCCGGTGCTCCTGCCTCACACCTAGCTCGGCTTCACGCTGTTGAAACCAAAGCTTTCAGAATTATTGGAATCTCCCGCGATGAAGCTATCTCTGAGGGCCTTTCACTCACTCACCGCAGGCAGGTAGGTGGTCTTTCTGTCTTCTACCGACTCCTCTCCGGCCTGGCACCCCCAGCTCTCTCTGTGCTCTGTCCCCCAAATATTCCTACAGGTCGCACAAGATCTGCCAGCAACCCTCTGATGGTTAAACTGCCGAAATCTCGGCTCTCCGCTCACCTTCACTCTTTCATTCCTCTTTTCTCCCGCCTCTGGAACAAACTCCCTCACTCCCTTCAATCCCACTCCTCCCTCCAGGTCTTTAAAACAGCTGTTCACCACCATCTCTTATCTTCCCCCATCCAAAACCTTGATCTTTTCTACCCCCGCTAATTCACCCCAGATCCACCTTGTTTGAAATTCCAACTTCTTTCCTGGAAGTCCTGGCAGTGTCCATATGTTTTATACCTCTCCCACTGCCCCCTTCCCACGCCCCCCCCCCCAAAGCCCTCGCCCTCTCTCAGATCTCTCGATGTCTCCATGTCTCTCGGTCCCTGCTCTCAAATGTTGTGTTTGTGTCCTTCCCCCTCTCTCCCCATCTTGTCTACCGCTCCCTATGTTATATGTTTTATGTGTCGGTTTGTCTTTCTGTGTGATTAATGTTCGCTCTTTCACGAGCCTCGATATTGTATACAAAAAAAAAAAAAAAAAAAAAAAAATTGTCCCAAAACCCTGTCCTGCGTCCGACCGGAAGTGGCGACTCAAGTCTTGCGGTTGCGATGACCCAAGGAGAACAAGGGGCTTAATCTCCCCTTGGTTAGGGAACGAGGGTCACGCAAAACCGTAACAATATATATATATCTATATATATATATATATATATATATATATATATATATATATATATATATATATATATATATATATATATATTGTTGCGGATATGAGGATTGCATTTTTTTGATTGTGTGTATTGTAGTGGTAAATTGTTGTGTAACATTGGTTGGATATGGCCCCTCCTGTCTCCAGAGTTGTGTAAAGGTAAAAAGGGCGTCTCGGTAGTTAATTCCATGAAACACCACATTGAAGGACCCGATAAAACCCTTGTTCAGTAGCTTATATCTTATTATGTGTTTTAGGGTAAGGCCTTGTCTTCCATTAGAATAATACTCCATTGCACCGAATCAATTAAGAATAGCTCCCCTTCAATAATTCCATTTCCCAGCCAAACTCTCCATCTGTGGGTAAAGCAGTTCACAAGCGTGGGGTGCACGCCCTCTCATTTCGCTGCGATAGTGAATATGTGCTCCGTGCTCTGTTTGAACAGGATGGGCGGGGTCGCCCGGGAGAGGCAAGCCCAGGGCGCGCCACGAAGGGCGGGGCTGTTCAGCCCCATGCCCAAATAAGGAAACAAGCCCGTGGCTCGCCACGAGGGCCGTGCCGTCGGCGCCATGCCCAAATAAGGAGACAAGCCCGTGGGATTACCATACAAGGTCACGAAACAGAGCACGGGGGGGAGGGCGGTACCGAAACCGAGGAGGGCGTGTCAGACCCGCGCTGAAGGTTTGAGAGAAGGGTGCGACGATCGCTGGGACAAGCTACACCAGAGATACGGCAGATGAGTCCAGGTGCGTAAGAGGGTTGGCAGTCCACTGGAGAGAGTTCAGAGTTGCACCGGAGTTGCGTGAGAGATACGAAAAGCCTTTGACAAAGAGCCGCTTCAACCAGCCCCGTTTCAACCAGCCGCGTGAAGCCCTGACGGGGCAGTGAGTGACCCTGCCAGCGTGCGCTGTAAAGCCGAATACAAGGAGCTGCCGGCGTGCGCTGTAAAGCCGAATACAAGGAGCTGCCGGCGTGCGCTGTAAAGCCGAATACAAGGAGCTGCCGGCTCCTCGCTTCCCGCCCGGAGTGGACCTGCTCGCTGTGCCCTGTGATCCCACCTGCTCATCCCTCCAAACGATTCCTACCCTTCCATCCATTTGCGTACGTGAGTTTGTTCTGTTCGTGCTGTCCTGGGTAGTAAACTAAGTCAGTATAAGCTAGTAATTTGCACTGTGTTACCTGCTTTTTCATGTCCGCTGTAAATACCTGTGACTGCTCTTTTTGCTTATGTGTGTGTAAATAATAATAAACCCCGTTACTCTTCTGTACGTCTTCTTCTTCTTCCTCTTTGCATTCATCGTCTTTGTCTTTTCCCCATTGAATATCTGTGGCGCGATACGGCCAACGTTTGGGTGAATCGGGTTTAGTCGGGGAACAACTGTTCGGTCGCGGAGCCTCCGCTCGTCAAACATACCATCCTTAACCGCGTACCGTAACAATTGGTAGTCAGGAGTTGGGATTTGAACCTGGGACTAAATTTATTTAGCCCAAATTTTGGAACACCAATTGTACTATTGGCATAACAATTGGTGTCAGGAGTGTCGGATCGGACCCGAAGCACGCTTAACGCGCTCAAAATTACGAGCTGCTGGAAATTTGTGTTTTAAAGCAAAACCCGAATTTTGAAATCGCGCCATGGCTGGTCAAGGCGATCGGATGCCGGTGGGTGAACTAGGAGAGGGGTTAGGAGTAACCCAGGATCAAATGGAGGGGAGCAATGAGGAGGTGGTTGAGGGGGTTTCAGGCGCGCAAAATGGCGCTCTCGCGCACGTGGTTGCAGCGGCACCAAATAGAGCCACGCCCTTTGTACCAACGGTGGAAGACATGCAATTAATTATGGCTGAAATGGAGGCCCTTTTGGACAGGAACAGTGAGCGATTGTTAAACGAAAGGAGGGCTGATAGTGAGCGAATAATAAACGGAATGAGGGCAGATAGGGAGGAAAGGGAGCAGAGGGACAGAGACCGCAAGTTGGGCGAAAGGGTCCCAGGGGTGCACGATGAGGTAACGCGGGTCGAGAAGCACTGGGTGAACGAAGTTGAGAAAAGCACGGGTACAATGACAGGGGTAGAAATCGCGACACGGGGTTTGGATTTATTCACGTCGAGGTGAATAAAGAAAAAGTGCTGGGAATTAAAATTGAAGAGATGACGGAGGTAGCCCGGGAATTGCAGGGAGAAATGGAAAATGTGCAAGGTCTGTGCTCAACTCATAATGGTGTGCTTACTAACCAAATAAAGGGTTTGCAGGTGCGCGTGGAGAAGGGAATCCCCCAGGTGAGTCGTGCTGGATATTGTGCGGGTAGATTTTGTAAAAGGATGTTTAGCGACAAAAGAATTGTCGCGCGATTGGGATCGATATGGCACCCGGGCGTTGGTAAAGGGTCCCGTGTGAGTGGAAATGGCACGCGTGTGAAAAAAAAGTGTGCGTCAAAGGGTGAGCGTGTTACGAAGCGCGAGTGTGATACCGAGTGCGAGCGAGAATGCACGTCGGGGTGTACGGGGTGTGACACAGGGAGTGAGAGCAATACGGAGTGTACGTGCGAGGGTGAGTGTGACACGGAGAGTAAGGTGGTGGTGGAACGTGTGCGAGGAAGCACACCTGAGTTGGTGGTAGCGCGAGGGTGGGAGAGCCCATCTGAGCGCGTTAGTGGGTGGATGCAAGAGTGCACGCCCATGGTGAGTGGTACAGAGTACGTACCGAGGGAGAGTGCGCAAGACGGTGCACGGGGTGTGTTAAAAGAGTGTGCGAGCGGCGAGTGTGCGCAAGAGTGTGCGCGAGAGGTGTGGTGTGTAACAGGGAGAGCGTTGGTGGAATGTACGGACGGCGTTGGAACGCCGGGTTTTGTGAGTGTGAAAGGGGTAGCGTATGCAGGTGAAGCATCGACGGTAACCGGGTTAGCGGTTAGGGCGACGGATAGCCGATGCGAGCACTCGGGGCGCGGTGTGCTTTGTTGGATGCAGGGTCCGGCGCGGATCGAAGCTGCATTGTTTCTCTTCGAAGCGTTGTTGCCGATTCGGGCTTGGCCCCGCCCCGCACAGTCGAGTCCGGGCCTTGGCGGGCGAGGCGACCGGTCCGGTTCAAGGGCGAGTGGGAGGAAGCGGAACGGTGCCCCCTCGTGGGGACGGGGTTCCGACCGGGGGAGATTGAGCCATCGGGCCCGGGACCGCAAGGTGCCGCGCCGAGATGGTGCGTGGAATCTCGGCCCGACCAAACCACCTCCCTTGAACCGAAAGCCGGACGGATTCAACCTGCAGGCGACCAAACCACCCGAATTCATTCCTCGGCTTTACGAAGCCGAGTTTAATGATGTCATGACGCACCGAGGCTAGGATATAGCGGACTGTGATGATGGTGATAGTGATAGTGATTTGATACGAAATTTAGAATAGTGAGTAGAATTGGCAGTAATTGGAAAATTTTTGATTGGTTGGAATTTGGTAAGCAAAATTGATAGTGGGACGTCCCCGATGTGGTGGGATGGCCAATCCACCATCCCTCACAGTGGGGGGCAAAGGAGCACTAGTTTTATGGGGTTGATGGCAGTGAAAACTAGCCCGGGAGGGTTAGGATATATCGTGTGTAGGGATCTAGAGAGATGACCTTAGGTAACGTTAAGATTAGGTAGTGACAATGACACCTGTAGTGGGGACGCAGGTAGTTTAGAGTGGATGATAATGACGTGGGAGCGCAATAGTTTAAAGGGACGACTGGGAAGCACAAGTTCCAGAGGGGTGTAGTTAGATGAGATGATGCCGTGCGGTTGAGGATTGAACATGTGTGATTGCACAGGTGTGCAACTGAACAGGTGTGTGGAGCAGTGTATGAGTGAGTGAAGGTGATGGGTGTTGTGCTGACCAAATGGTCCAGGAAGAGGAGGATGGTGCAGGTGGCACCAGGTGTGAGTGCACAGGTGTGCAACAACAGGTATGAAGAACAGGTGTATGGAATAAATGGTAGTGTGGAATATATGGAGTATTGGAATGGATGGTCGTGGAGTGAGTATGGTGGAAACTATGGAGTGGAGTGGATGGTGCGAAGGTGTGAATGGGGGAAGAGTGGACCCCCATCACGAATACCCGGGGCGGGTAGTGTAAGCGTTAGGTAGAGGGTACAGGTAAATTGTGGTTGGATATTGGCATCTGTGGTGCGAGGTGAAAGAATGGTATTTGGATGGGTGCATTAGTGTTGTGGAAATGGCTGGGCGTGTAGCCTGTTAGTGTGTGTAGTTGGTTTGGGCACTCCACCACTGTGAGGATGTCGGCCAGGTGAGGCCGCAGGTGGGCTCTGGGAGCCGGTAGTTGTGGATGGGGCCCGAGGATCCGGAGGACGGACCCGGGTAGCCCAGTGCCAGAGGGCACCGAGTGGGGTGACAGAGCCAGGAGGAGCCTTCCCCAGTTAGATAGGTTATGGTGAGGAGCTAGGTAAGCTCGGGTGGCAACTACAGTGGTGGAGGTGTGCAGGTGGGTAGACCTGCTGGGAGAGCTACACGCCCAAGCCCAGAAATTGTGCAAGGGCACCGGGAGATGAATCGGGGGAGTGAGACCCCAAATTGAGAAGCACCACAGTTTGGTCAATGGGAATTGGTTTTTAGAACCCATAGTGTAAGTTGGCCAATGGATTGGCAGGGAAAGACCCCGGGTAGAGTAAAGAGTGTTAAAGTCATTTAGAGGGTAGATAGGATGAAGGATCTCCTTGCACCATCTGCATCCACTCACCTGAGGTGACAGGTACTCCACACCATGCCAGGTTGTTATAATTATTTTATGATGCAAATGTTTTGGATTGTGAAACGCATCATGACGTGGGTGTGACATTGTGCTTGATGTTCCATCTCTTCCTCCTTATGAGGATTGATGACGAATTGGGTGATGGCAAATTTTGGATAGAGGGATTGTGGAGACGAATTTGGTATTGGGGAAATATGGGGAAGACGTGACAGTAGTGACGAATTTGTAAAGGTGTAGATTTTGTACATATGGGGTAAGGGCAAAGGTAGTGTAGGTGACAGGGGGGGTGACGTACCGTAGGGACGAGCTTTCTCATTTCGCTCTCCGTACGCATTTCACCTTGCATTGCCTTATTGATGTGTACCCTTGTGACCTTACCCCTCGCTCATCTGTCTTCCCCCTTTTGTCTCCCACATGACTTGGGCGCCGAGGGGAGCGTGCGTGAGTCCGCCATTGTGCGCCCGGAACTCCCAGAACCAGCTGTCTGCATCGATGCACCACATTATGGACCACATGCCTGTGGCCGAGCACCACGTATGGACCCCATGGGTTGGGGCATGACCCCTCTGCTGGAACCGGCCATGAAGGCCCGAAATCTTGCTGGCAGACCTTGGCCACAGGGCACCGATGCCCCACAGGTGAACCACATGTAGTCGGCCCTGTGGGCCATAAATAAAGAAAATAACATGGACACGTTGGGTGCAAGTTTGAATGCAAATAGGCCGCCAGCAAAGGAAAAGACAACATCTGGAAGAACAAATAATAATAGCCAGCAGAGGGAGCCGAAGAGCAAGAGACCACCTGCAGGGTTAGGGGTTGTTGATTTACTTTTATTCATGAACACTGATGAACAATGGTGACTGCACCGATTGGTGCTTGAGGGTGTGTTGGTGCATTTTGGGTGCTTTCATGGTGCATTGATGCAGAGCAAACTGTCTCCCCCCCAGAAAGAACGATCACAGGTCCTGGGTTAGTTTTGTAAATAAAAGTAGCGTCAATTGTAAATAATGCTCCCCACCGTCAGTGTGTAGTTTGAAGACCATTCCGCAATTCGGTTAGCTGTGGGCGTGAGTCTGTTAGGCAGGGTGCAATGGAGCAGCGGGACATATTTATCTATGTTTTTAAACTGCCGCACTCAGGGTCAGGTTAAAAGTAGAGGGAACTACACCTACGTGTCACACTAAATTAAAGTTATAGGCCCGGGACGTGCCTAAGAGGAGGAGGGTGCAGTGTTGCGGATATGAGGATTGCATTTTTTTGATTGTGTGTATTGTAGTGGTAAATTGTTGTGTAACATTGGTTGGATATGGCCCCTCCTGCTTCCAGAGTTGTGTAAAGGTAAAAAGGGCGTCTCGGTAGTTAATTCCATGAAACACCACATTGAAGGACCCGATAAAACCCTTGTTCAGTAGCTTATATCTTATTATGTGTTTTAGGGTAAGGCTTTGTCTTCCATTAGAATAATACTCCATTGCACCGAATCAATTAAGAATAGCTCCCCTTCAATAATTCCATTTCCCAGCCAAACTCTCCATCTGTGGGTAAAGCAGTTCACAAGCGTGGGGTGCACGGCTGCACGCCCTCTCATTTCACTGCGATAGTGAATATGTGCTCCGTGCTCTGTTTGAACAGGAGGGGCGGGGTCGCCCGGGAGAGGCAAGCCCAGGGCGCGCCACGAAGGGCGGGGCTGTTCAGCCCCATGCCCAAATAAGGAAACAAGCCCGTGGCTCGCCACGAGGGGCGTGCCGTCGGCGCCATGCCCAAATAAGGAGACAAGCCCGTGGGATTACCATACAAGGTCACGAAACAGAGCACGGGGGGGAGGGCGGTACCGAAACCGAGGAGGGCGTGTCAGACCCGCGCTGAAGGTTTGAGAGAAGGGTGCGACGATCGCTGGGACAAGCTACACCAGAGATACGGCAGATGAGTCCAGGTGCGTAAGAGGGTTGGCAGTCCACCGGGAGAGAGGTCAGAGTTGCACCGGAGTTGCGTGAGAGATACGAAAAGCCTTTGACAAAGAGCCGCTTCAACCAGCCCTGTTTCAACCAGCCGCGTGAAGCCCTGACGGGGCAGTGAGTGACCCTGCCGGCGTGCGCTGTAAAGCCGAATACAAGGAGCTGCCGGCGTGCGCTGTAAAGCCGAATACAAGGAGCTGCCGGTGTGCGCTGTAAAGCCGAATACAAGGAGCTGCCGGCTCCTCGCTTCCCGCCCGGAGTGGACCTGCTCGCTGTGCCCTGTGATCCCACCTGCTCATCCCTCCAAACGATTCCTACCCTTCCATCCATTTGCGTACGTGAGTTTGTTCTGTTCGTGCTGTCCTGGGTAGTAAACTAAGTCAGTATAAGCTAGTAATTTGCACTGTGTTACCTGCTTTTTCATGTCCGCTGTAAATACCCGTGACTGCTCTTTTTGCTTTTGTGTGTGTAAATAATAATAAACCCCGTTACTCTTCTGTACGTCTTCTTCTTCTTCCTCTTTGCATTCGTCGTCTTAGTCTTTTCCCCATTGAATATCTGTGGCGCGATACGGCCAACGTTTGGGTGAATCGGGTTTAGTCGGGGAACAACTGTTCGGTCGCGGAGCCTCCGCTCGGCAAACATACCATCCTTAACCGCGTACCGTAACAATATTTATTTATATATATATATATATATATATATATATATATATATATATATATATATATTGTTACAGACGTGGCTTGGATGTTATTTACCGAGCGGTTTTATGGTATGACCACGTCTGCACAAGTTACCCGATTGTGCCCGAACGTTGACGAATCGCGCTATGCTAGACCAATGAAGGAAAAAGAAGACACACGGCTGGAATTAATACGACACGACACCAGGGATACGGTTCTCAAAGGTTGTTATTACAATAATGCGGAAGGTTTAGATTACAGGGACAAGAGGGAAACATAGGAAGGTGGGCACTTAAACACACTTATATTAACCCCAACAGACGACAAATAAACGGGACAAGGCTCACTCACACGGGGTTTGATTGCAACGAAAGCGGGTAGCGATCGCTCCAGGTGCACCTGGGCTCAGGGCAGGATCACGTACGGTCCAGTTTAAGAGATGCGGTGGAGGTATTGCAGCGCTCGAGGGGTGGCGACTTCTCTCTCCAGGCTGAGGCGCATCTGACGTCACATCCGGCGCGGGGCCGCGTATATCCGGCGGGGAGTGACACGCCCTCGGCTCGTTAGCTCCGCCTCGTGGAATCGGCACGTTGCTTCTCATTGGGTGCGTGGGGGGGTTACTGGCTCCGCCCCTGACGAGGAGCTGACAGCCAGCCCCTTCGGGGTAACGCCGTGGAGCGTATGGTCATGGCGGGTAACCGAGCCGGTGTGAGGACGCACACTCCCCGCCCCTCTGTTGTTGTAGTCGTAGTTGTAGTTGTAATTGTTGTTGTAGTTGTTGTTATTGTTGTTGTTTGGGGAAGAAGATGGGAGGAGGTATGGGAAAGGTCCTAAACTCACTACTGATGCCATATAATCACATTCTGGTGCAACGAAGAGTCATAATTAATGGAAACGAGGCCTTAACTGACATAGATTAAGAATAACTAGGAAGATGTCCGAAAGTTGGCTACGTGTGGTGCGGTGGACCTGGGCACGACATTTAATGGGGGAATAAGGGGAAGGTCGGCTCTACTGATTGTTATTTACATGCAATGGGACTAGGGAATGGGGGATTGGGGAAAGTTGGGGAGTATTGGAGAAAATAGGGGAATATTTACAAGCGGATATGGAGGCCAAATTCCATATTCGCAACATTGCACCCTTCTCTACCCTCGGGGCGTCCCGACCCGATAAATTTTTACCTACTTTAGTGTGGCACGCAATGTAGTTCCCTCTACTATTAACTCTACCCTGAGTGCGACAGTTTTACAGATATTCACAAGTGAGTAAATATGTCCCCCTGCGACGTTGCACCCTTCTCCTCACAGAAACACACCCACAGGATAACCGAATCCGGAAAGAATTCTCAAACTAAACATACAGCCGGTAGGGAGCATTATTTACAAGACTACGCTGCTATTTACACTACGATCCAGGACCTGTTTTTGGAGGAACACATGCAGATGTTATGCATAGAGAGAGCGCGCTTGCCAACATCGATACACCAACCCACGAGTGCTCTGTGGCCGACGGCCTTTAATAACGTGCAGAGCACCCTTTCCCGAGCATCAACAGCACCACCCCACCACCAATCGGTGCAGTCACCATTGTTCATTGGAATAAAAATAAATGCGACAACCCCTAACCCTGCAGGTGTCTCTTGCTCTTCTTGTGGTGCACTTGGTGTCAACTAAAAGTGGTTCACCTGTATGGCATAGGTGCCACGTTGACCCATAGGTCCATCCCCGGGTGGTGCTTGGCCGCAAACGAACTGCGGTCCATTGTGGGCGGCCACAAACATTGCGGTCCATATGGTGTATCGATCCCGGCAGCAAACAGCGAAAGTGCAGGCCCACAACTGCGCAGCCAGCACCTCTCTTTCCTCTCTCTCTACCCCAAAGCCAGATCCTCGGAGGTGGGAGACAAAAGAAGCAGACAAGTGAGTAAGGTGGTAAGGGCGCAAAAGTGCACGCAATATAAGGTAATGCACACTGGGGGCACATGGGAACCAGGTGAGACAGGTACGTTCCTATCGTACGCCCCCCCCCCACCAGGTAACCTACATGGCCCCTCCCTTACCCCTTACTGCATCCACAAAACACAACACTACTCATAAACATCTACTTTACAAATCAACAAACATCCCTACTGTCTTCCCCGTTCCTCCCATATACCAAATTCGTCTTCTCTCCCTCCTAACCAATCAAATTTGCCATTTTCAACTCTCATCAAAATTTGCCATCACCAATTCATCATCAGTCCCTCCTAAGGAGGGAGAGATGGAATCACCCCAATGTCTCATCCACGTCGTGATGCGTCTCACAAATCCACAGCAATCTCATTTCCTGCACACAGAACAAAGAAAACACAGGTGTGGAGTCATCATCATCACCACAGGTAAGTGGCTGCGTATGGTGCGACAGGTTCTTCAATCCTAACTATTTCCTAAATGACTTTAACAACTTTACACTACCTGGGGTCTTCCTCCGGCCAAACCATTGGCCCTCTTACACTATGGGTTCTAAAAACCAATTCCCATTGGCCAAACTGTGGTGCTCTTCAATTTGGGGTCTCACTCCCCCGATTCATCTCCCGGTGCCCTCGTACAATTTCTGGGCTGTGGCGTGTACCTCTCCCAGTGGGTCTACCCACCTGCACCCCTCCACCACTGCAGTTGCCTCCGAGCTTACCTGCTCCCTACCCTAACCTAACTACCTGGGGAAGGCCCTCTGGCACTCTCCCCACTCGGTGCCCTCTCTGGCACTGGGCTACCCGGGTCCATCCTCCGGATCCTCGGGCCCCATCCACAACTCTACCGGCTCCCAGAGCCCACCTGCGGCCTCACCTGGCCGACATCCTCACAGTGGTGGAGTGCCCAACCAACTACACACACTAACAGGCTACACGCCCAGCCATTTCCACAACACTAATGCACCCATTCACAACACCATTCTGCAACCGCACCACAAGTGCCAATATCCAACCACAATTTACCTGTACCCTCTACCTAACACTTACACTACCCGCCCCGGGTACTCGTGAAAGGGGGTCCACTCTTCCCCCATCCACACCTTCGCACCATGCACACCACTCCGTACCACTTACTCCAACTCTCTCCACACACCTGTACTTGCACACCTGTGCTCTCACACCTGGTGCCACCTGCACCCTTCTCTCCCCAAGCGCATTCGCGCTGATCCACAACACTCACTACTCATACACTGCTCCACACACCTGTCCAGTTGCACACCTGTGCAATCACGCCTGTTCAATTCTCACACACACACGGCATCATCTCAGCTAACTACTCCCTTCTGAAACTTGCGCTTCCCAGTCGTCCCTTTAACTATTGCGCTCCCTCGTCATTATCATCCATACTAATCTACCTGCGTCCCCACTACAGGTATCAGTCACTAACTAAACTTAACGTTACCTAATGTCATCTTCTAGGGCCCTATCAATATAACCTAACCCACCCGGGCTAGTTTTCACTGCCATACACCCCATAAGCTATAGCTCCTTTGCCCCCCACCTGTGAGGGATGGTGGATTTGCCATCCCACCACATCGGGGGTCTCTCACTACCAATTTTGCACATCAAATTTCAACAAATCAAAAATTTGGCCAATCATTGCCCATCATCTGCCAATCACTACTGCCAATCCTTTGCCAATCATCAAATTTTGTTTTTCTCTAATTTTGGGTCCAAAACACTAACCTCATCACCCAGTCTACTCACTAATACCTCTCGGTGCGCCAATCCCTGTCCAAAGCCCGGTTTCGTAAAGCCAAGCAATGGATGCTGGTTGTTTTGTGCCAGCGGCTGGATGCGTCCGGCACTCGGTGCAGGGACGGGGGCTTACCCGGGCCGAGATCCCATGCATCACCTCGGCGTGGAGCCATCCAATGTCCCGATCTCGACCTGCCGGCACGTCTCAACAAAACGTGGTCGCCATGACGACCCTTCCTATCGAGCTGCCCGCTCCGCCTAGTGGAGC
The DNA here is from genome assembly GCF_964187855.1 of Myxine glutinosa. Lineage (NCBI taxonomy): Eukaryota > Metazoa > Chordata > Myxini > Myxiniformes > Myxinidae > Myxine > Myxine glutinosa. The sequence continues at coordinate 46,698,635 of NC_136272.1, read as the reverse complement.
CCGGACGCGGCCGTTCCACGCGAGGCCCAGCGTGGATCGCGCACGGCGGTTCTTTCGAAACCGCCGTGGTTCGGATTCCCGCTGGTTCTCGCGGCACGCGAAGCCCGGCACGCACCGAGGGCCCGATCCGGCTAAAAGTCGTTCTAAACTCTACCCCGTCTAACGTCGATGCTTCACCTGCATGCTTACACCCCGCAGCCCGTTCCTTGCTCACACATCCAGCCGTGCCCATGCTCCTCGTACCTTTCCTTACACACCCAGGTACACCCATTCCACTCACAGCCTTGGTCACACACCTGACCACCGAACACCTTGGCACACATTCGTTGCTCGCACACCTCACCAGAACACCTCTTCGCGCCCCCTCCTCAGTCACCTCCTCTGTGACAATCACAGGTGTGCCCTCATTCGCACACCCATCCACGTGCCTCACCACCAACTCCAGCGTGCATTCCCACTCACGCTCTACCATTCCAGGTGTGCATCCTTCCATCCCAGGTGTACATCCTCGCTCACCTGTCACAACTAACTCACGCTCCTTGTCACTCTCACTACTTTCACCTCCATTCTTGACAGCGCACTCACCCTTACTCTTGACAGCGCAGTCTTTCCCCATGCACCTGTCCGTCACACACCTTTCTCGCGCACACTCTCCCGTTACACCCTCTGTAACACTCACCACAGGTGGACACTCTTCCTTACTTCTGACAGCGCACTCTTTCCTCATGCACCTGTCCGTCACACACCTTCCTCGCGCACACTCCTGCGCACACTCTCCCGTCACACCCTCTGTAACACTCACCACAGGTGGACACTCTTCCTTACTTCTGACAGCGCACTCTTTCCTCATGCACCTGTCGGTCACACACCTTTCTCGCGCACACTCTCCCGTTACACCCTCTGTAACACTCACCACACCACGCTTCCATGTGCTCCCTCGCACACGCGCTACGACCGACTCACTCTCGCCAGCACACTCACTCCTTGGCACGCACTTTTTCCTCACACACCCCAGAGTCGGACTTTCTTGCACACCTCCTTTTTCGCACACCAGACCTGTCGCACACCTCACCAACGGCCTTTCACGAACACCCGGGTCCATCTCGACCCCCAAGCTTCTTAAATCCCCTGGCGCATCATACGCACGACCATATTGGTCACCACTTACACCGGGTCCTCTTCCTCTTCGCTTCTCCTCCATCACCTGCGAATCCCTCATCCGGTTAATGAGCACATCATCACGATCCAAACACAGACTTTGGACCAATTCTTTTATCTCCTCTTTTATCTCTTTCTTATCCCCTCTCCGTCGCTTCTTAATTTCGCTCATCCCTTCTTCCACTTCTTCTAATTTGTGCTTCACCTCTTTTATTCCCCGGTACGTCTCCTCAAGCTCATCCTCCAAGGCTACCTTGACCGTTTCCATGTGCGTCCTCACCTGCCGGTCCTTCGTCTCCATTACCTCTACCACCTCGTCCAACCTCGTTGTCAGTCCCTCACGTACCATCTGACATTCCCTCTTTGTCGCTATTAAGTCGTTTTTTATGTCGTTTTGTGTCGCTTTTAAACCTCCTAATACCGCAGTGTTCCTTTGAACCTGCTCCGTTAGTCCTTTTTGTCCCTCCGTCAGCTGTTCCACCTCCTGCGTCAGGACCTCTATGCCCCCTTGTAACTTTACAGTCCCCTTTCTCACCTCTTTCTCCATGCGCTCCTTACAGTGCCTCACCTCCTCGCGCACTCCTCCGACCTCCTCACTCACTCCTCTTCTGATCTCCTCTCCCATCACTTGCATCTCCTGCCCAGATGCCACCCTCATCTGCTCCATTTCCTCCCTGTGAGCATCCAGTTTGGTTTCTACCCCCATTCTGACCCCCTCTATCTGCTGCCCCATTTGGTTAACTTCCCTTTCCGCTTGGGCCCTCATGTCCCTCAATTTGCCTTCCATGGTGTTTTCTAACCCCTCTAACCCTTTTTGCATCCCTTCCATTTGATTCTCTTGAGCGGCCATTCTGTTTTCTACCCCCGTTAACCCAGTTTTCACTCCCTCTATCTGATTCTCCTGGGCAGCCATTCTATTTTCTACCCCATCTAACCCATTTCTCACCTCTTTTATCCCATTGTCTAACCCCTCAAAATTTTTGTCTAACTTCCCAATTTTCTTGTCTAACTCCTCAAAATTATTGTCTAACTTCCCAATTTTCTTGTCTAACTCCTCAAAATTATTGTCTAACTTCTCACCGGTACCCCTCGCTTCGTCCCTCATTACCCCCAATTGCTCACTCCGAGCCCTCGCTTCGTCCCTCATTACCCCCAATTGCTCACTCCGAGCCCTCGCTTCGTCCCTCATTACCCCCATTTGGTTTTCCAATCGCTCACTATTCTTTTCCATAAGGGCCGTCATTTGTATAAAAAAAAGTTCCAATCTTCCCAGCGGCGCTACTTCGGTCGCGGGCACGGTGACCAGCGCGGCGCCATTTTGCGCGCCCGCTTCTTCGTGCGTGACGGCGCTATTTTGCGAACCTGCCGCCCTCACTGCTTCGCTCTCCTCCTGTCCCTCATTTTGGTCCTGGATCGACCCTACCTCACTCTCCTTTACCGGACCCCAGCTGTCTTGATCCGCCATAGCGCGACTTTCAAAATTCGGTTTTTATTTTTTATTTTCGTAAAACAAATTGAAATTTCGCCGTTATAATTTCGCGCGGGAAACGCGCTCCGAATCGATTTTCCCTCCCAAAATTTGGGCCTAACTAATTTAGTCCCGGGTTCGAATTCCACTCCTCGACACCAATTGTTACAGACGTGGCTTGGATGTTATTTACCGAGCGGTTTTATGGTATGACCACGTCTGCACAAGTTACCCGATTGTGCCCGAACGTTGACGAATCGCGCTATGCTAGACCAATGAAGGAAAAAGAAGACACACGGCTGGAATTAATACGACACGACACCAGGGATACGGTTCTCAAAGGTTGTTATTACAATAATGCGGAAGGTTTAGATTACAGGGACAAGAGGGAAACATAGGAAGGTGGGCACTTAAACACACTTATATTAACCCCAACAGACGACAAATAAACGGGACAAGGCTCACTCACACGGGGTTTGATTGCAACGAAAGCGGGTAGCGATCGCTCCAGGTGCACCTGGGCTCAGGGCAGGATCACGTACGGTCCAGTTTAAGAGATGCGGTGGAGGTATTGCAGCGCTAGAGGGGTGGCGACTTCTCTCTCCAGGCTGAGGCGCATCTGACGTCACATCCGGCGCGGGGCCGCGTATATCCGGCGGGGAGTGACACGCCCTCGGCTCGTTAGCTCCGCCTCGTGGAATCGGCACGTTGCTTCTCATTGGGTGCGTGGGGGGGTTACTGGCTCCGCCCCTGACGAGGAGCTGACAGCCAGCCCCTTCGGGGTAACGCCGTGGAGCGTATGGTCATGGCGGGTAACCGAGCCGGTGTGAGGACGCACACTCCCCGCCCCTCTGTTGTTGTAGTCGTAGTTGTAGTTGTAATTGTTGTTGTAGTTGTTGTTATTGTTGTTGTTTGGGGAAGAAGATGGGAGGAGGTATGGGAAAGGTCCTAAACTCACTACTGATGCCATATAATCACATTCTGGTGCAACGAAGAGTCATAATTAATGGAAACGAGGCCTTAACTGACATAGATTAAGAATAACTAGGAAGATGTCCGAAAGTTGGCTACGTGTGGTGCGGTGGACCTGGGCACGACATTTAATGGGGGAATAAGGGGAAGGTCGGCTCTACTGATTGTTATTTACATGCAATGGGACTAGGGAATGGGGGATTGGGGAAAGTTGGGGAGTATTGGAGAAAATAGGGGAATATTTACAAGCGGATATGGAGGCCAAATTCCATATTCGCAACAATATATATATATATATATATATATATATATATATATATCGGGAAGGTGGGAAGGAATGTACGCATCTCTCGGCGCGGCTGGCGGTTACACAGCGCGTTTTGCAACCAGCGCGCTATCACTCGCGTAACTTAATGCACTATCGCGGCTCGGCTTCAAGCTAAACCGAGAGTCACTTTCATACGAGCGCGTATCCTGGTTCATGCGCATCTTTCACCGATCCCGTATCTTTCAAAGTCCTCTACTGCTGACCGCGCTCCTTCGACTTCTCACTCAATGCCAACTCACTGCCAACTGCTTGACTCAATGCTCAACTCCACTTACTGCTCACCATGCTCCTTCTACTCGCGAGTCCTCCTGGGGGCTTTGCGCGACTGGTTATATTTGCCACGCCCTGAGCCTTCTCGAACGTTCCAACCATGCCCTGTGATGCGATGCTGCAGCCACACTCCCATTGTCCTATGCCGCCTGAAAGATATGGGATCGGCGAAAGATGCGCATGAACCAGGATACGCGCTCGTATGAAAGTGACGCTCGGTTTAGCTTGAAGCCGAGCCGCGATAGTGCATTGAGTTACGCGAGTGATAGCGCGCTGGTTGCAAAACGCGCTGTGTAACCGCCAGCCGCACTGAGAGACGCGTACATTCCTTCCCGCCTTCCTGCCTCATCATATGCCTTTGTTCGGGAGACGCGCTACGAGGATCCTTCCACCGCCTGCTTGCCAACATCGTGGGACGTGCTGGTACCGAGGAGAGCCGGACGGGGCCGTTCCTGGATGACCAAGTTGGCGCATTTGGCCTGAACATCATCCTGCCTGCAATTCCCTGTGTGAGTGTGAACGGGCCCGAGTCTGGGCATAATGATAAGACTGATTAAGTGCTGCTCTGTGTCTCTACTTCAACCGATCCTTGTACATAATATTGGGAATAATAATTAAACCTGTGTTCTTCCTTCCATTCGATTGTTCTTGTGATTTCCCTCATTGACTAAGCGTGGTACGAATAGAACCGCTCGAATCGGGGTCCAATATTTAAAGGCGACTGCATGGACCACGTGGTACGCAATCCGCTCGGTGTACTCAAATTACACGTGGCTCGTGCGAGGCTTGGTTCCCCGCTTCCGCGGTGGCGCGGGTATTTAGGTACGAGCGAGACTTGGTCCCGAAACCCTACCTTGCGCTTGCCCGGAAGAGGCATTTCAAGTCTCTCGGTTACGCCAGGCCCAGAAAGAAAAAGGGGCTTAATCCCCGCTTAGTAAGGGTAAGAAGGGCGGCGGAAAACCGTAACAATATATATATATATATATATATATATATATGTATTTAATTTTAAAGCAAAAACTATGGCACTTAGGTGGAATTTGTTTTGAAAGCCATTAATTAGATGTATTGGCCGATGTATATTCTAAGTAAGAGCGCCAACACATTTTGGGCAGACCGACGGACAGACACCAACGTGAATTCGAGGGTTTTCTTAATAAAACTTAAGAATGTGGAAACGACGTCGCTGAAATTTGGACCACATTACCTCAACGTACAAAAAGCATTTACTTCTGAAATTTGCAGCCGATTTCGTCCAGTAGCCGAGAAACAAATTTTCAGTCCCCATGTTAAAATTGCATCAATCAATCATGTCGAGTCGCCTGGGGCTATGATGGCGATGCCATCATATTGCCTTTCTGGGGCTGGTACACACGGGTAAATGTGTGGTATAGACGGGGGGGGGGGGGGGGGGAGGGTCGCCACTCCTCTCTGGCTCTCTGCTGGCCGTTAGGGAATTCACCCTCTTCCGCCCGTGCTGTTGGATGGAGTCGACTGGACTCTCATCCACCAGATGTGCAGAGCCATCTGCCATTTAAACCGCATGGCTGTGGACCGTTACCCTGGTAACGGGGGCTGACAGGTACTACACATTGCCCACAGGTGACCTGGGATTATGCAAGGCAGGGGCATCTATCTCCCTGTGGTATCAGAAGAAACCCAATACCCAACAAGTTGCAATAAAGTTGCATACAGAGAAACAATCCCATATGAAGGGAAGGTCATACAAGGACTGCTTACATACAAGGACTAAGCTGACTGCTCACCTTCCACATACAGAGAAACAAACCCATATAAAGGGAAGGACGCTTTGTGCCTCCCTTTGTTTATAGTATTTCTAAACTGCACTCTCTTTAAAAGAGCATGATACACTTCTGCAAACAAGCTTTTAAAAAGCGGCGATTCCTCCAAAGTGATTCATTAAAAGTGAGAAAAGAGAGTTAATCACTATTTAAACATGAACTCGTGTCACCTCCCCAAACTCCATTCCACATTCCTACAGAGTCCCATTTGTACATTACCAACTAGAGTGAGAATGTTGTGGGCTGGCAGAGCAGAATTCTCCCATCCGGGTCAAATTGATCATCTCAGTGACTGGTGCGCCACAGTACCCAATGGTGATGCGACCAGGATTGTGCTCAATAGCCAAGAAACTGCTTCGGCAGCCATATGCATCTGATGATGTTCAAATTCAATATGCAGGAGTGGTCCTCATCATCATCAAATACCTGCACCCGTGTGAAAAATACCTGCACCATGTGAACACTACCTCTTTTGTTTTATCATTTACCTTCATGTAAATACTACCGGTACCTAAAACCCACTTCACTTTACCTAAATGCTGACTGTTTACCTTCCACATCCATTATGACCCCCATATATTCTCCCAGCCATTTCTCAAGCCCTAACCTTAGTTAACAGTTTTGTATGTGGCACCATGCCAAATGCCATATAATCAACTACATATGATGTATTATATTCACTGCACTTCCATTATAAACCCAATCAAACACTGCTTCATATAACTCATATAATTCTATATAAATAGTTCCCTATAAGATAAAACGTCTTCCTGACAATTCAAATTAAACGAACAAGTCTCTAATTATGTAAATCCTCTCTGGACCCTTTCTTGAATAACGGTGTAGCAGTGGCTGCTTTTCAATATTCTGGTAACCTACCTGTCCTGAATCCAATAAGCCCCACCCCAACCCCTCAAAGCTTAACCCTCACCCCACCGACTCAAAGCAGAACTCTTACCCCACCCCCTCAACAGGGTTAAAAGTTGTGTTATAGGGTTAACATGTGGTTGTTTGGTTGGAGTGAAACATGATCTATATGATGTGCAATATGTGTGTTGTGCAGTAAAATGGGGCTTAGGAGGCGGATAGTATATTGAAACAGATCTAAAGTGAGACATGACAGGGATATTTTGATGATTAATCATGCCACTGTGAGACATGCCATTAATCATGATATTAAGCATGATTTTGATGGATAGAATGTGGTCCAAAATTGGTATGGTGTATTACTGGTAAAATATCTGAAATGAGGGGTTCATTGTGGCATAAGATGTGTCAAGTGTGGTAAACTGGGGTTAATTAAAGCGTGGTTTAAAAGGTGTATAAAATAGAATGTATGGTCCAAGACAAGTAAAGTGTATTGAAACATATATATGGTATAATGTGTTATAATATGGCCATGTGTTGTAACAGGGATAATTTATTGTACCGTGGTCCAACGGGTGTATCATTTGGTCCAGGAAGGGTAAAGTTAGCTGATAGTGTTTGGTGTGACAGAGACAAAATGTGGTTTAAGAATTGTCTCACAGTGGTATCATTGGGGGGTAACTATGTATGTGGGACAAGGTATTGTTACGTTTGTGGGGGTAAACAATGAAATACCTTAGTTGAGATAGAATCGTGTAGGTTTACAATGCTCCGTATGCGGCATGAAGCCATTTCGATGTACTTAAGTATGCCGTCTGTCCGGGTAAGAGCATTTGCATGTCGCCATGAGGGGCGTTGCTTTCTGTTAATTCTAGGGCTCAAAGGTTAATTCCCCAGTGTGTAATTTGCCCCTGTGATCTTCCCTCCGTCTTTATTACAATTAAAAAGGCCGCCAAACAACAACTATGACAAATGGACTAATTTGATCACAATGCCAACACCCAGCACATTTGCACATAAATCCCGCCTCACGACCGCCGACGTCATCCGAACATTCCCGAACACCGACTAGACTCCGCACCCCCGACGATTCGTAATGAGGAGGCCATGCCCCGGCCTTCGTGATTGGTGGAGGCGCGATGGGATGGTTGATAGCGCTCGATGATTGGCCAGAGTATGACATCATCGTGGACCATTCGAGAGCTGAGGGAAAAGAAGCGGTCTCGCCATCTTGGTCTCTCGGTCCTGACATTCGCTGGAGGCAGTCACATTTCCCTTGTGTGCTGGCTTTCAAGAGACCGGCTGTGTTCGCATTTTCCTCGTTGTTCTGGCTTGGTCGCGGGCAGTGGCACGATTGGCGCGATTGGCTTGTGTGCCAAATGAGATGAGAGATGAGATGTGCTTGTGATGAGATATCATCGGAGCAGTGGATGCAAAGAAGGATCCTGCCTGCTTGCCTCACGCTGGCGGCTGGCTACGGGCACGATTCTGTGCCATCTTGTGCGTTTCCCGCGCGGTGGTTCGAGGCGACAACCAGCAAGCCTTACCAGCCATTTGGGGATGCAAAGCTAAGTTCCAGCCGGATTTTTTTTTTTTTTTTTTTTTTTTGTATACTGAATCGAGGCTCGTGAAAGAGCTAACATTTATTTCACAAACAAATCAACCAGACAAACAAAATATATAAAAAGAGGCAGCGGAAGACAAGATGGGGAGAGAAGGGGAAGCACACAAACACAACATTTGAAAGCAGGGAGATGTGTGGGAGGGAGAGGGCTTGGGGGGAGGAGGCGTGGAAAGGGGGGGGGGGGGTGGGAGAAGTATAAAACACAAGGACACCAAGGACTTCCAGGACAGAAGTTGGGATTTCAAAAAAGTGGATTTGGGGTGAAATTAGCGGGGGTAGAAAAGATCAAGGTTTTGGATGGGGGAAGATAAGAGATGGTGGTGAACAGCTGTTTTAAAGACCTGGAGGGTGGAGTGGGATTGAAGAGAGTGAGGGAGTTTGTTCCAGAGGCGGGAGAAAAGAGGAATGAAGGAGTGAAGGTGAGCAGAGAGTCTTGATTTTGGCAGTTTAACCATAAGAGGGTTGCAGGCAGATCTTGTGCGACCTGTAGGAATATTTGGGGGACAGATCCAAGAGAGAGCTGGGGGGGGGGGGCAAGGCCAGAGAGGAGTCGGTAGAAGACGGAAAGACCACCAACCTGCATACGGTGAGTGAGTGAAAGGCCCTTGGAGTTGGCTTCATCGCGGGAGATTCCAATGATTCTGAATGCTTTGGTTTCAACAGCGTGAAAACGAGCTAGGTGTGAGGCAGGAGCACCAGCCCAGAGGGGAGAGCAGTATTCCATTGAGCTGCGGATGAAAGCCTTTTATGTGGTGAGGAGCTCAGATGTGCCAAGGAAGGACTTTGCACGATGGAGGATGCCCAGTCGGCGACTGGCTTTGGAGGCCAGATTTGAAATGTGGTTTTCCCAGGAAAGATCATGGCAGATAGTGAGACCCAAAAGCTTGAGTGACAGAACTTCTTGGAGAGGATTATTCAGAAAGTGGATGGTAGGGTTGTCCAGTCGGTCTTTTCGGAGAGACATCGTAAGAGTGTGAGATTTGTCAGGATTGAAAGACATGTTCCACTTGTTTGCCCAGTCTGTGATTTTGTCCAGGTCTGCAGAGAGTGAGGAGGCTGCAGTCTGCCGATCTGAGGGATGAGGAATAGAGCGACAGAGAGTCGAGTCATCAGCAAAGAGATAGTGAGGATTTTCAAGAGAGTTAGAGAGATCATTGATGAAGACCAGAAAAAGCACAGGGCCCAGAACACTGCCTTGGGGAACTCCAGCCTGAACAGGAAGAGGAGATGAGAGAAATCCATTCAGGGCAACACATTGACTACGACTACAGAGGAAGTCCGCCAGCCATGCGTGGAGATTTCCATGGATACCAAAGGAGGAGAGTTTGGTGAGCAGAGCGGGGTGCCAGACAGTATCGAAGGCACGTGATATGTCAAGGGAGACAGCTCTAATTTCCTGTTTGGCATTGAGGACCTCCATCCATTGTTGAGAAAGCAGAAGCAGCATGTCCAGAGTAGAGTGACCAGGTCTGAAACCAAATTGATGATTGGAGATGAAGCCATTGGAGAAGAGGAAAGATTTCATATCTGAAGCAATGATGGATTCCATGACTTTGCTGATAATTGGGAGAAGGTTGATTGGTCTCTCGTTGCTAGGATCTGTTTTTGCACCTTTTTGTGCAAAGCAGTGATGTTGGCTGATTTCCAAGCAGATGGCAGATGACGTTGAGCAAAAGAGAGGGTGAAGAGAACAGAGAGGGGGAGTGAAAGAGCGGAAGAACAGGATTTTAGGACCCTTGGGCTGATGCCGTCAGGTCCAGTTGCAGAATCAGAGTCGAGGGTTGACAGAAACTTTTCCACCTTGTCAGGAGGAAATGACACAGAGTCCAGGAGTAGCTGGGTATGACTCGGTACGGTGGGTACAGAGAGGGATGGGTTTGGGACACAAGATTTAGAGGCAAACACAGAGTTGAGGCATTCAGCTTTTTCACGTGCAGAGTCAGCCATGTAGCCGTTTGAGGTGAGGGAGGGGGTGGAGGGGGAACAAACACCAGAAACAGATTTGACCAGACGCCACCAGGATTTGGAAGAGGGAGACAGATAAGAGAGTTCGGTCTTGAGAACGGAGAGATATTGTTTCCTGGCTCTCCTGAGGGTGGACACACACTTGTTTCGGGCTTTGTGAAAGGAAATGAGATTTCCTTCCGTTGGATTTGCTTTCCAGTAGATGAAAGCAAGTTGTTTCTGGGCAACAGCCTCACCACAAGATTCCGTGTACCATGGATGGGAGGAAGGGTATGACAACTGAAGACGAGATGGGATAAATCTGTGCATGAGAGAGCAATTTACTTTGGAAGAATTCCCAGGATGAGTTGATGTCGGTAGAGATGTAGAGAGCGGTAGAGATGGGAGACCAGTCCAGATGATTGATGGCTGCTTGAAGACCGTGCCAGTTGGCCTGAGTGAAATGCCAGACTCGTCTACGCTGAGGAGGCTCTCTGAGAATGGTCAGAGAGATGTCCACTTTAACAAGCACATGATCAGATGAGCCGATTGGAGCAGAAGAAGAGCAGAAGATATTTTCAGGGAAGTTAATCATAACCAAGTCCAGAAGAGAAGATGCTCCGTTGACTGAGATCCAGGTCGGGAAATTGACAGATTGTGTCAGTCCCAGTGAGTCGCATAAGTCCTTTGCTGAAGAGTCATGGCTGGTGAGAGAGGTACCCACGCCCAGCCAACTGGCATGGTGACAATTTAAATCACCACATACAGACTTGGCATTTAATATGGAATATTTTTTTTTTCTTGACTTGGGTTTACTTTCTTAACTCAGTATATCAATCTGGTGAGTTTCTTTTACACTTTGGTGATTTATTTGTTAAAAGAACCATGTCACTGATTGTCTGTCGCAGCAAGAAGTCAACAACAGGATTATATCACAGGTGGCATGGCAAAATGTACGGACAGGTGCATTTGATGATTGGCTTCACAGTCGGGCATACAAGGGTTGTTGCGTTCTGTATTAGTGGAAAACAACTGCTGCATGTCTCCAAAAGTTATTGCCGCTTCCTCTGGAGATGGTCCGTCAACTCGACAATGCTGTTTGTCATGGAGTGGTGGCTTTACGAAATTACGGCATGAAACAGCGTGCTATTGCTCGGCAGTATGGCATCACTCAAGGTCAGGTGTCAAAGATCCTGAAACGAAATGCTCAGAGGGGTGTCCCTACTCCAATACCGAGGCCAGGACGTCCCCGCAGAACCACAAGGAGGGATGATCGCCAGCTGCACCGGTTAGTCCGCAATGGCCGTACCAAGTCAGCTAATCGGCTTAGGGCTGAGTGGCAGAAACTGACAAATGTGCCTGTATCCAGAAGGCTAGTCAAACAACGACTCGTTCAAGCAGGCTATCGTGCCAGGCGTCCCCTGAGAAAGCCACGCCTGACCAGACAACACCGCCAGCGCCGATTGCAGTGGGCCAGAGAGCACCGTCAATGGCAGCCAGGACACTGGAATCACGTGATCTTCAGTGACGAGTCTAGATTTCTGGTCTATCGTCAAGATGGCCGCGTCCGAGTGCGCAGACAAGTGCATGAAGCCTACAACAAAGATTGTATAGTGCCAAGAGTCCAAGCTGGAGGTGGTGGGGTGACCGTTTGGGCTGCTTTTCATGCAGGGGGCAAAACTGACCTGGTTGTTCTGAATGGAACCCTGAACCAGTTCAAGTACATGGCCATTCTGGAAGAAACATTGCTTCCATTTGCTCGTGCAGCCTTTTGAGGAAACTTTGGCTTCCAAGATGACAATGCACGGCCTCATCGTGCTCGCATGATCCAACACTTTCTTGCTGACCGTGGTGTAGAGCATATAGAGTGGCCTGCCATGTCCCCGGATATGAATCCGATCGAGAACTTGTGGGCAGAATTAACGCGTCAAATGGACCACTTGGACCAGCAGCCGACCTCTGTGCGTGAATTGCAGCAGGCTATTGTCACTGCGTGTCAAGCGATTCATGTCCAAACCTTGGCAAATCTCGTGAACAGCATGCCTCAACGTGTACGTGCTCTCCTGAATGCTCGTGGGGGTTACCCGAAGTACTGAACTGTAATTTTAATGTCCGTAATCCCAGTCGTAATTTAACTTTTGTTTTTGTTAAAAAAAAATTTGGCTAATGTGCAAAATAAAGAGATACTTCTGGAAAACGTACAGAAGTTTAACACAGTACTGTCCATGAATTGAGTTCGATATCAGTTTACATCGCTTTCAAGGATCAATTTATTTGTTTCGAAATGTCAAATGTGGTTTTTGTTTCTTTTACAGGTCACGTTAACAAAATCTAGAATAATTCCAACATAATTCCAATGAACTTTTGGTTCTAAGACATCTTGAAAAGTAAGTTCACCCCCACAAAAAAAATATTCCTTATTAAATGCCAAGTCTGTATGAGGAAGAGAGAGTTGGGATGGGTAGATCGAAGTTGGTCCATATTATCAGACAGCGAGATGTAGATGGAGTCATCACTGTTTGGACGGTACAACACACATATGAACAAAAGGTGGGAGCGAAGGGGAAGCCATAGCCAAAGGTATTCCTGGTGGTGAGGTGGAGAGAGGGCAGTGCAGGGCAAGTGAGGAAGAGAGTTTTTTTAAATAAAGACAGCAACCCCACCTCCAGGACGAGGCTCAGGTCTATCATACCGTAGGAGGGAGTAACCTGGGAGAGACACCAAGGAATCAGAGACATCATGAAGGAGGAAAGTTTCTGTTAAGCAGATCACGTCTGGTTTGTCAGAAGCAACCTGTATGGAGAGATCAGTCAAGTTTGAGCGAAGGCCCCGGATGTTTGAGGTCCATACCGTTGATGAAGAGGAAGGGGGAGCATCGGATACAGAACAGGGGAGGGGAGGGGTAGGGTGAGATGTGGAAGATGTGGAAGAGGAGGAAGAGGTAGGGAGAGCTGTTGAAGGTGTGTCATAGATTTCAGAATAGCCTGGAGAAAGGGAAGAATGGGGCAGACAAAATGTTTGATGGTGATTGGGTGAGGCACAGTGAGGTGTTATTTGAGAAGGGGGAAGAGCGAGGCAGAAAGTTGGGGGAGATGAAGGTGAAAGTTGGAAGGGGGAAGAAGCGGGGAGGACGCTTTGAGGAGGAGGGGTGAGAGGGGAGTCTAGGAGGGGAGGAGCGAGGGAGAGTCTCGGAGGGGAGGGGTGTGGGGGGTGTTTAGGAGGGAAGGGGCAAGGGGGTAGATTTGGAGGGGAGGGTGATGGGGAAGTTTTGGAGGGGATGGGTGATGGGGAAGTTTTGGAGGGAAGGGGCAAGGGTGAAGATTTGAAAGGGATGGGTGATGGGGAAGATTTGGAGGGGAGGGGGAATATTTGAAAGAGATGGGTGATGGGGAATATTTGGAGGGGAGGGGCAAGGGGGAATATTTGAAAGAGATGGGTGATGGGGAAGTTTTGGAGGGAAGGGGTGATGGGGAAGATTTGGAGGGGAGGGGTGAGATTGGATTTTGAAAAGTGTATGATTAATGGGAAACGAACATTTATTGCAAAATGGGTTTCTTGAGACCTTCGAGTCAAAATACGTTTGAGGACGCTGAAGGAGGGGTGGTGTGCAGGAGAGTTTCGGGAATGTAGGAAAAAGGAACTGTAAGAGATGGAATTTTTTTTTGGAATGACTCGATTTGGTGAGCAAGTCGAAAGCATCCTTTTATAGAAGAAGAAGAAAAAGGTGTTATAATATACGACAGAATACAGTTCTTCAGGCGAAAGTTTAAACATTTTTAACAACGTGATCACGAGCAACGTGATCGAAGAACGAACGAACAAATAAGAACAACGAATAAACGAATAAGAACAGAGAAGGAAATATTTTTTTGGGTTTTTTTTTTTGAGTTGAGATTTTAAACAAGGAAGTATGGGGTGAAAGACTGGGACAAAACAGAGAACGAAAGTAATTGCAGCGCAATCAACGAACCGCTGAGAGAAAAACAAATCCTCAAGGTCGGACACGGTAGCCTACTTGGCCTCAGAATACGCGACGCGAATTAACCGACGATTTTGTATACATGTATGAAAAATTAACACCGTGAATCTTACTAAAGACACACTATAGACCCCAAAGACCCAAATTACCCCTAAGATTCAAAATACCCCAAAGATCCAGAGGACCCAAAAGACCCCGGTGACTGAATGGATCGAAAAGACCCAAAAGAACCCGAAGACCCCAAAAAACCCCAAAGACCCTTACATACCCCAAGGATCCTGAGGACCCAAATGACTCAAAAGACCTAGAGAACCCAAAAGACTCAAATGACCCAAAAGACACTGAAGACACAAAAGACCCCGAGGACTCTGAAGACGCAAAAGACGAGCAACTACATCTCTTACATCGGAATTGCAGACGGTGGTTTGCAAATCGAGTCTCAAGGTCGGTGTACAGAAGCGGTTTTTTAAAATCACAATAAATACACGACACAGGGAGATGACATTCACTGAACGTAACATGCAACATGTGCAGAGTAAGCCGAGTGTTCTGAGGCTTGAAACAAAACATCATTATTTTGTTTTATTTTTCCCCCTGTCTGTATATGAGTTGGTGTGGAGACGTCTCGCATTACGATATTAGTTTTTACCTCACCATTCATTGTTATTGGCATTAACGTTTATTAAACCCATTATTTATTGCATTTCTTTGTCGTGCCTGTATATTTGTTTTTTTGTTTGTTGGTTTGGATGAAACCCCATGTCGGCCTTCCGTCTCAGGTAAGGCTTCGGGCCTTTCCACCCTGCGCGTGTCACTACCGCCAAGTTGGGTATATGCCTTGGAGTTAAGCTCGTTTCGGTTATTCGTCTGAGGCTGGTCTTCACCTGCCACAGACAGGACAGTATATTTCGTCTGAACGGTAAACTATGGTATAAGATGTGCATAGTTTCATCTGATGGGTGAGGGTTACCCAAGATATGTAAAGTGAAGTATATGAGAGTGGGAAACTGGTATTAGAGAGGTATTGTGTGGCCTAAAATGGATGAAGTGCTGTCTAAGAGGGATAAAGTGTGTACCGAAAGGGTTAGATATAATTTTACAGCAGTATAGTGTGTTTCAGTAGGGATAACGTTTGTTTTAAGAGGGTGTTGTAATTACCTCAGAGAGGTAAAATGTGCTCTGAGGGTGCTGAAGTGCAGTCTCAGGGCGATAAATTATTGCATGTTCAAGTGGATTAAGTGTTGCCCAAGAAATGTGAAGGATGTCTGTTGATCTCCAGAAGAGGTTAAGGTTTCTACAGATAAAAGTGCCAAGTTATAGTTTACAGATACTTTTATGGTACAACTACTGGATAAATATCTAATATATGTATAAAGCTCATTCTAACCATTCTGACTGATTGATATTAATATTCGGAGGAATATTGTTCTGGGGCTGTTTTTCTGATTCGGGCTTGGCCCCTTAGTTCCAGTGAAGGGAAATCTTAACTATACAGCATACAATTACATTCTAGATGATTGAGTGCCTCCAACTTTATGGCAACAGTTTGGGGAAGGCTCTTTCCTGTTTCCGCATATGACAATTCCCCCATGCACAAAGCGAGGTCCATACAGAAATGGTTTGTCGAGATCGGTGTGGAAGAACTTGACTGGCCTGCACAGAGCCCTGACCTCAACCCCATTGAACACTTTTGGGATGAATTGGAACGCTGACTGCGAGCCAGGCCTAATCGCCCAACATCAGTGCCCAACCTCACTAATGCTCTTGTGGCTGAATGGAAGCAAATCCCTGCAGCCATGTTCCAACATCTAGTCCTAGTGGAAAGCCTTTCCAGAAGAGTGGAGGCTGTTATAGCAGCAAACTCGGGGTTCGGGTTCGGGGTTCGGGGCCCAACAAAAGGGGTTCGGGGCCCAACTCCATGTTAATGAGGTCTTTAAACTTTAAATCCCTCCAGGTCTTTAAAACAGCTGTTCACCACCATCTCTTATCTTCCCCCATCCAAAACCTTGATCTTTTCTACCCCCACTAATTCACCCCAGATCCACCTTGTTTGAAATTCCAACTTCTTTCCTGGAAGTCCTGGCAGTGTCCATATGTTTTATACCTCTCCCACCCCCCTTTCCCATGCCTCCCCCCCCAAAGCCCTCTCCCTCCCACAGATCTCTCGATGTCTCCATGTCTCTCGGTCCCTGCTCTCAAATGTTGTGTTTGTGTCCTTCCCCCTCTCTCCCCATCTTGTCTCCCGCTCCCGATGTTATATGTTTTATGTGTCGGTTTGTCTTTCTGTGTGATTAATGTTCGCTCTTTCACGAGCCTCGATCTTGTATACAAAAAAAAAAAAAAAATGCCCATGATTTTGGAATGAGATGTGTGATGTTCGGGTGTCCACATACTTTTGGTCATGTGGTGTGTATATACATATATATATATATATATATATATATAGATATATAACTCCACAGGATGTTTTCATAATTGATATTTGATGTGGTCTTGTCCACGCATCCAAGGTCTGGTAAGCATGGCGTTCACAAATGCACACATAGCAATGTGGAGTTCATAGTTTGTATAATCTGCACTATGTGGTAACTCAACCTGCATATATCTGTTGCTGATAAGGTAGACTTTATTAAAACACTATTACCTAAACATAAACGACTATGAAAATCAGGAATGACTATCCCAGTGAGGCCACAAACATGTCATCATCGACATGAGGACACCTTGTGCAGCCCCCGATGTGTATCTAGATTCGTTCCATCAATGTGTTTTTTTCTTCTCGTTATCCTTAAAAATCACGCTATTGTAAAATAACGTGATCTACTATAGCAGAGTTGTGTATTTGTACACGAGGAGGATGTCACAAAACATATATTGTGGAAATTAGTCCGTGAGGTACAAGTCAATAGATGTGCGGCCAGAATCAAACAACTTGGCATTCATCTTGGAATACAGTACATTGATATTTTGTTTAACTTTTTCAAAGGTTGCAAAATTAGGTGCCATCTATATTTGACATGTGCACGATGAAGGGAGGGGTAGATTACACCTGCACATTGATAGGTGGTATGGTACAGGGGGGGTTGGAGGTGTAACTTATGCATGAATTCCAATCATTACACTCTATGTAACAATTAAGTAATGTACTTTCTCCCAAATATGACTTTTTGTTGTTTTTCAAGTTTCCTTTTAATGTAAATCGTTGATTTTTGCCATACCGGAGACTTAATAGAAGTACTGTAACACCATTTTAAGTATCATGTTTAACACAAAAAGTATAGATTGAATATGTTCTCCAACAAGTAGGAATATTTGGTCTGATATTAGTGTTTTGAGGTAACGTACAGAGGAAACTGGAGGCCAAAATTCCACCATATATGTAATATATAGATGGTCCATTCACCAAATTAAGTCTTGCAAGTGTTTTATGGGAAGAGTTTTTACATAAGTTTGAGAATTAGAAATGGCCCACAGTTTCTATAAAACTCTTCCTCCTCTTCTTCAGTATTTTCTTCCGGCTCTTTATCCAAATGGCATTTTATTAAGGTCCTGCAAAGAATCGCACACCACAGGAAAATTACTTCGTTTTTACTCGGGGTGGGAGTATTTTGAGAGTGCGTGTGTTGCGTATAATGTTACACAGGTTTGAATGCTTAACTTTGTTTCTAGTTCTACGATTATGAGACTGGAATTGTTGTAAAGGCCATTGGATGGAATACCCTTTCTAACAAATGATAACGGTTCTGATAATATTCTTCTGTTTTTCTTTTTCCAAGATGGATGATTGATGAAAATGTCTCAGCTAAGTGAACAAAAAGTGTTCATGAAGAATATCCAGAACAATTGTCAATTTGTCAATTTACTTTTCAGTTTCTCAGAACAATTTATTTGCTGTTGTCGATTTAAAACATTTTGGAACCAAATTTCCTGATTATAAAGTTTCACTTTCTAACGACTCCAGTCTCATAAATCAGAGGGCAAAACAATTTTAATGGAATAAGGAGTTAAACTAACTTTCTGGGACACCCTGTACAATCCCACAGGGAAATAGTCCTGATTTGAGTGTTTGTGACATGACTGTAAGCAGTACAACTGGTAATATTCGTAGTGGTGTTAGCAGTTGTAGTGATGACTTACCCAAACCATGTATTGTTCTTTGAATCCAAGGCATAAAAGCTGAAACTTGCGAGTAGACCCCAGGTCGGCCAGGCTCTCCACAGCCGATGCCCCATGAGGTAACACCATGCAGCACAAACTTCCCATTAGTTTCGCACACAAGCGGTCCCCCGCTGTCTCCCTGAGAGGGGCCGGAGAGCAGTGAAGGCCCATATAGATTATACACCGTTGTACAAAACTGTTAGACATTTTGTATTTTTCTACTCTGATGCAAAAGGAAAATAAAACTTTGTGTTCAATGCAAATACACCTTTATGAAAATGTTCCACACTTAGTCCAAGACCTTCCAAAGATCATCTAAATTGCTGGGATTATTTTTTACTTGTTCTTTGTCCAAGTAATCTCAAACGGCTTCAGTGATATTGAGATCTGGGCCTTGAGGGGGCCATTCCATGCGTTGAAGGACTTCAACTTCCTCTTCCTCTTCAATAAGTTTTAATTGCGAGCAACGGTACCCGCCCTAAGGGCGGGGCTTCAATTGGGAGGCCCAATTGAAAAGGCAAAATATCAGAAATTGAAGGCTTTTTTATTTTAAACGATTCATATAAACATCCGTTGAATCATATCACACGCAAATCATCAAAATCTAAACAGTACATGGCGTCCATTTTGAAAAAAGATTGAATTCTGCAAAACGGAAGCGGCCGCTACACGTCTTTCTCAGTCGCACGTTTATGTGTGAAGAGTGCGCGCCGAATCTGTAACACGGAAGCGGCCGCTACACCTGTTTCTCAGTCGCTTTGCACACGCTGCCATGTTACTTCGGAGCCGCACGTTGATATAGGAAGAGTTCGTCAGGAGTCTATCTACTCTCTCCTGGTACGTAGAATAAACAGTATTTGTAGAATTTCAACAAAAGCCACATCACTGTTCATATCGGTAAATATTATTCCATCGTGTTTGGAAAAACTGGAAAATTGGAAAACTTGGAAAAATTGGAAAAACAATACAGCCTATTTTACTCCCAGGGGTCCCAGGAATACCCACCCAAAATAACGTTGCGATCGGTTGAGCCGTTTTATGCGGTACCTTCGAACGGACTTACATTTGGTGATTTATAGTAAGATTCCAGCTGAGTGTTTTGGATCATTATCTTCCTGTTAGATGAAGATTGGACCAATGGGTCTTGCACCACTGCGGATAGCATGGTGGATTAAAATTTGTTTGTACCTTGGTGTAATACCATTAATTTTCAGCAATTTCCCAACACCACTCGAGGATATGCACCCAAAAACTTGAATTGAACCTCCTCCATGCTTAATTGTTGGTTTTCAAGCGAGGCTGTTTATAAGTTTCAGTTTTTCATCGTTTCCCATACTGTCTTCTATTAGATGTAAATAACTGAATCTTTGACCCGTCTGTCCCAAGCACTTTTGACCATTGTTACATAGTCCAAGTTCTATGTTCTTTTGCATATTTTAGCCTTTTAGTCGTATTCCCCTTTTTAACTGAAGTTTTCTTACTGCAACACATCATTTCAGTCCTGATTTCAAAAGTGACCTTCATACTGTGGATGGATGGACTAATGACACCTGAGCCTTCTGCCAGTTCTGTTGTTAATTCAACACTGGTCTTCTTCCTATTAATTAAGGACATTACCTTCAAGTATTTATCATCCTATTTAGATAGCTTTTTCGATCTTCTAGTCCTAGGTTTGTCAACAAGAGAGGTTTAGTTCTCTGTTCTTTTTACCTTCGCCACCTAAGGTGGACGGAGGTTATGTTTTCACCCCTGTCTGTGAACAGGATATCTCAGAATGTGGACGGATTCGGACGGAATTTGGTGAACAGGTTGGGTGTGATTGGGCGAAAAACGATATGTAACACAATATCTCAAAAGGTTCAGACGAATTCGGATGAAACTTGGTGGACAAATCAGATGTGTGACAAGAATTTACATATACAATGGTATTTGAAAAGGTTGTGGACGAGTTACGAGGTGGATGAGTTGGCTAGGTGACAAGAACAAGCCGATTAGATTTTGGTTCAGGTCCGGACCCAGATCCGGCGTATCAGGAGGAGGCAAATCGTAAACTGTTCAGTCTGGCAAAGGGTATGCTCTCTACCGAGTGCTGTTCCAGTTGATTGTGCTTCAGATATGACACCTTGAAAATGGAGTGACGTGAGCTGTATCACTAAATATTTTTCCTTCTTTATACAGAAACGCAATTCCAGGGTGATCTTCCACTGATTTAGCCATTTTGTTTGAAGCTAACAGTTAATCTTGATAAATCTTTATTCTGCAGTACGAAATGAAACGTGGGCTTTTAACTTTATGGATGTGTAGAGCAGCACACCTGGTGTTCTTGATGAGGAACACCTGACAGACAATGAGTCGTCATTTCGATTTGATTGGTAAATGTGACAGATTAGCTGCAACACTTCATTTTAGCTGATCATGTATAGTTAGAACTTTGAGTTGTTGTGATCACAAGTTTTTAAAGATTCTTATCAATGTGCATGAAGAATTGCTAAGTGACAAGCCTGGTTTCCTTTCATCCAAACCAAGATGTATTAATAACAGTCAATGTTGTTATAATCGTAGAAAACACCAGTGGAGGCTTTGAGTAAATTGTTGATGTTCATAACATCCATATCTTGTAATTCCTGAATGTGTCTAAGACTTTTTTTTACAGCAGTGTTGATGTTTTAAGATTTATTAAGAGTAATGTACCCATAAAGTCAGCCCATACCTGGCAGGAATCACGGCCGCCCTCTGAGTATCCAGCACAAAACTGGAAGTACGGCACACGTCCGGCCATCATGGTCGGTTTATTGCACTCTGTGCGGGGGATGATGGGGACCTTCACCTGCCTCAGAACATCCTCACGGCCCGTGCCTGACACAAAGAAACGTGAGGAGGGTTAACCCTTCACTTAAAGACCCAAGATCACCTTCCTAACCCAACCCTCTTACTTACAGGTTACTGTGTTTCCTTCCCTAGTTCCTGTGCTTGCAAGTTTCTGTTGAGCTGTCTGGACCTGGATTTGTTTTCCTGTGGAGTATAATCTGACTAAAAGCTGCTGTTCTGAAGAACACTACTGCAATTGCTCACCAAAAGTTGGCTGTCCCATTTGTTTTTAGGTTGTGGATGTTAAAGAGCCCCATAATACACACAACTCAGAATGCATCCTAACAGAGCCGATAAATCCCAGCACCCCGACTAAAACTCTCTTCCTATAGATTAAATAGGATAAGCATTAATGCATCGTCGTATATGTATGTAATGGTACATTAAACATATATTTTTGTAGTATTGTGACTGGTGGATTTTTGTTGTGGGAAATATAGTAGGGTGAGGTGGGGAGTGGTTCCAGGAGTCAGGACAGGATTGTTTTGACATCCACAGGTAACAAGCATACCCAAAGTCTTCCCCCACCCAGTGACGTAGCACATGGTATCCTTTGAGAGAATCTCCTGTGCTTCCGGCAGGCACACCATGGAAACATCTTGGGTAAAAATAACTGGACTGTCGAGGTGTGGTGGGAAAGATGGAGAGTACGAGATAGTTAGGACCATAATATGTTGGGGTCCGAGGAAGCCAAATGAGATGTGTTCTACAAGATATTCATCCTAATGAATAGACAACGAAAACAGAGTTTATTAATCTTACCACAAAGTAACATCAATTCTTTTTTTTATATTTAAATTCGATCTTTTTTTTATTTTTAAATATGTGCATCGGAGTACTGAATGTACCTTGCTGAACTTACACAAGCGAGAGAAGGAGAGGGGAAAATAGAAATGAAACAAAAATTGACAAAAATGAGATGACGTGATGAAGAAGAAGACAACTCATTTTGCATCTTCAGATGAATAGGGCTGCCAAAGCAGTTTCCTCGGTAGGAGGCACAATCCTGGACAGGGCTCCACTCCTGCACAT
Organism: Myxine glutinosa; assembly: GCF_964187855.1. NCBI lineage: Eukaryota > Metazoa > Chordata > Myxini > Myxiniformes > Myxinidae > Myxine > Myxine glutinosa. The sequence continues at coordinate 46,676,165 of NC_136272.1, read as the reverse complement.
GATACCCAAATGGCTCATTCTACCCAGTGAACTGGTACTCATTTTGCCGACCTCAGATGTATGGCAGGCTGAGTCGACCAACCTGGCGTTAACGGCATGGCGGGGGCTCAAACTCAAGACCCTAAGATCTTAAGCGAGCCACCTTGACCGTTAAGCCAACACCAGGCTGACAAGAGAAGAAGGGCATGTGGAAATAAAGAGGTATCGCAGCTAACACAACAACGTTGGGGCAACGTCAAAAAACAACGTTGGGCCAACGGTGGGTAGACGTCAGAAGGGAGCGTTGGACCGACGTTCTTGTGTTAGCTAGGTATGGAACAATGAGGGGAAAAATGTCACCTCTCACCTTGATCCTCATGTACATACAGTATTAGCTATATGCATATTTCAAGTGTTTGTTTGTGCATGTGTACGTTACTCTTTCACGGCCGAACTGTAACACCTAGAGGTCCCATGTTTTGGGAATAGGTATTTCAGAATCTGGACAAGGCTTTAAGCTACCGCATGTTGGCCTTGACGTCCATTTTGGGGCCACCAAAGGCCACTATAAAGAGTATATTGGGATGTGGGGTCAGGCAGTGATGCCACTGACCCGCAGGGAAAAGGTGACCACCATGAGGCCAATAACTGCATAGCTTTTCAATGTCCAACATGTCCCGAAACTACTGCCGGGAAAAGCTCAGCCAGCTGGGAAGCGTGGGTATCACCCCCCAACCCCAACCCCAACCCCAACCCCCCGGGCAGCGTAGTTTCCAATATAACAGAAAGCCGGTTTGGTTTTTGTAGTTTGAGAACCTTGCACCTGCACTCCTGGTTGTTTCGGTGTGACACAACCGGGCTAATTATTGTTATAAATTATCTGGCCGGAGGGTAGGGTCATTCAAAATGGAGTTGGGCAATGGTGGAATTTCCTTCATAATGTGCAAAGTCAAATCTGGACATTCCAATGGAAGTGAATCCCAAGTTTTTTGTGACATTGAATCAGAACTGCAATTGTTCATGAAAATAAACAAGATGGCATTCATTGGATGAAACATATTCAAATATAGGATGCACAATAACAATCTAAAGATGGTAGTCAATCAAAAGAGGTTTTCACTGCATATAGTTTATCAGGGGTATGAGAATAATTACAGCAAAGTTTGTAGTTTAAAAAAATATTGATACAAGCATCAAAGTGGAGCTTGTACATAAATCCCCTGCAGGAAAAAATACATCAGTATATATTTAATGTGAAATACAAGGCCATTAGTGGACTACAGACAAATACTTTGTACGAAAATGGAATTTGAACCTGCGATCTGAGAAACATGAGATATCCCATTAGATGGGAGAGCTAAACAAGCCAAGGCAGATATTTAAATTAAGGCCCCACCCTTTGTCGAATCATAGGGATGAAATGGTACGCAAAACAAATTGACAACAGAGCAGACCTAGAGAGGCGGATGAGGGCGATGTCACTTCCACCGGGATCCTTGTGCACCTCAGCAACACGAAACGCCCACGACGTAGGATCCACATTTGCAATCTTGTGTGTTCCCATGATGACATTTATCAGGTACTTTTGCCTGCAAGCCATGAACACTCCGGTCTTACACATCATAGCATATCTTTCTTTAAAAGCAAGCAGAGGTACAACAACAACGAGAACGGCACTCGGGAGATCGCAAACCTCCGCCAGGCTAAACAGGTTACATTTTGTATTCCACTGATAGACCGGATCTGGATCCGTATCTGAACCAAATTAGAAACGATTTGTTCTTGTTGCCTGACCAACTCATCCACCTAGTTTCATCCGAATCCATCCATAGCTGTTTGAGACATTGTGGTATATATCGTTTTGGCCCTCTCTCTCTCTCAAGGGCGAAGAACCGCTTAAAAAATTATAGGATCCGGATCCGGATCTTTACCAAAATCGAATCAACCTGTCCACCAAATTTTGGCCGAATCCATCCACAACTCTGAGATATCCTGCTCACAACAAACAAATAGACAAACAGGGGTGAAAACAACCTCCAGATGCCTTCGGTAGATTCCTTATTGCCATGAGCCTCAATCTTGTAGAGAGAGAAAAAAACAAAAACTACATGGCGTTGAATGATCACTGGTACTACGCAAGCACAATGACCCATCCAGAACTATGCTGTGTATACCAGATGTTAAATTGGCTATTCTATTTCATGCAGTTTCTTGTACTATTTACCAAAACTATATGCTGTATCCTCAAAAGAGTTGGGTTGTCATTTTTGTTAATACGAAAGTCTGTTCCTCTCAGAGAAAACTGCTCAGAGAATACGATGCAAACGTTCTTTTGAGCAATCAACTTGAGTGGTGGCAAAGCATTCTTTGAGTATTGGTATTAAGGTAGTGCTTTGTAAAAGTAGAACATACAGTGCCTACAGAATGTATCCATACCCCTTGACTTTTTCACGTTTTGTTGTTTGTGTTTCAGCCTGAATTTAAAATGGATAAGTTGAGATTTTTTTGTCACTGATCTAAACATAATATCCCATAATGTCAAAGTAGAATTTTTTTTTTTTTTTTTTTTTACAAAATAATTAAAATGAAAAGCTGAAATGTCTTGAGTCAATAAGTAATCAACCCCTTTGCTATGACACTCCGAATGGAGCTCGGGTCCCTTTGATCATCCTTGAGATGTCTCTACAACTTTATTGGAGTCCACCTGTGGCCAATTCAATCGATTGGACATGATGTAGAAAGAAACACACATTTCTATACAAGTCCCACAGTTGACAGTGCATGTCGGAGCAGATACTCGACCATGAAGTCCAAGCAACTCTCCGTGGAACTCTGATATAGAATTGTGAGGTGTAGATCTGGGGAAGGGTACAAAACAATTTCTAGAGTGTTGAACGTTCCCAAGAGCACAGTGAGCTCCATCATTATAGGAAGAGAAGAAATGGATCATTTAATTAACGCACTACATCTGGCAGAAAAAGAGCACACACAGCTCATCACCCATCAAACACCATCCCTATCGTGAAGCATGTTGATGTCAGCATCATGCTATGGGGATGATTTTCAGGGGCAGGGACTGGGAGACTTGTAAGGATAGAGGGAACCATGAATGGAGCCAATTACAGGCAAATTAGTCCAAGCTAGAGACCATGGGACCTTGTTTTGTTACATATACAATGTTTCTTAACAGTTTATAGACCATGTTTACCTGCTGATTCTGAATCTGGTGAGTGCCAGTTGAGAAACCTTGAGCATTTTTGTGGAAATGCAAAAATACAAAATGTCCGCCAAAACCTCATTAGCGCATATGTTATGATCATCTGCCCAAATATATTAAACATGTTTTTTCCCTCAAATATACATACATGCAAATACAGTTGCCTGTATAGTTTATGTTGCTTCTAATTGTATCGAGCTGACAGACTAAAGATCCAAGATGGCTGCCATGATCCTATTTATTGTCAGTTTAAAGTCCAGACACATTCACATCAAATGCATTATTCATCAAAACTACTGTCATCGCTTCCTTCTTGCGACATTGCGTTCATGGGATTTCCACAGCCTACATCACCCCTGCATTTGCTTATCACTTATCACATCGTTTTTTAGCATGTTCAAGAATTTGCATTTTCCACGACATTTTGCCTTTCCTATCTGCAGTTCTACACAGATATGACTTCCTCCATCGACTTGGGTTCTTTTCAGATCGTTCTACATTACATTCCTCCCCACAGAGAGACAGTGTTTGAAGAAGCCAAACTCAACTGTCCTCCGCAAGCGCTTTGGACTTGTGCTTGGTCCAGCTGATGTTTCTTCATGCTTCCGTTTTCTCAGGTGTCGCTTAATATGTTCTTTTGAGCAGTAGGTACTGATACAGTTGTTGCGGCATGTGAAGAATTCTGCATCTTCATCAAGACGCTCACTAAAGCCATCACCACGTTGATAACTGGCATCACGAAAACTTGCCACCCTGGATGACACCATGAGCTGCGGTTTACTGCTTTCACATATGATACACCGTGCCTCCATTATCTGCAAATGAGCATACAAATTAAGCGGCATCTAAAACTATGCATCTTCTAAGTCTACAAAATTAAGTTAAGTGTGACCCCTGTTCGTGGCCATTTTGAGCTATGGTGGCCATCTTGAATATTCCATTTTTGCTTAGTTTATCATCCAATTGCATCAATGACAAATATTATTCAAATACAAAATGCTGCCACAGCCTCAACAACAATATACCTTGTAAAAGTGTCAAAAACGATTAAATAATAAACTAAATTATTGTGTCATGGTGGCCATTTTGAATTTTTGTGTTTCTAGAAAAATGCTCAAGGTTTCTCATCTTGCACTCACTGGATTTGGAATCAGCACCTACAAATTCACTAGAAACCACAAAAAAAACATTGTATATGTCACAAAACAAGGTTGATGTGAATTATCATTGAATTTAGTTTGGACTAAATCCTTGAGGAGAACCTGCTTCAGTGTGCAAAAGACCTTAGACTGTTGGCGAAGATTTACGTTCCAACAGGAGAATGACCCCCAAGCATACAGCAAAAGCAACACTGGAATGGCTTCAGAACAAGAACGTGAAGGTCGTTGAGTAGCCCAGCCGAATCCCAGACCTGAATCCCCTTGAGAATATGTGGAAAGACTTGAAGATTGCTGTTCACCGACACTCCCCATTCAACTTGACAGAGCTGCAGCAAATCTGCCAGGAAGAATGAGAGAAACCTCCCAAATACAGATGTGTGAAGCTGACACAGACATACCCAAGAAGACTCAAAGCCGTAATCTCTGCCAAAGATGCATCTATGCAGTCGTGACTCAGGGGGCTGAATACCTGTATAAATTAGATATTGCTGCATTTCATTTTCAGTAAGTTTGTAAAGGTTTCTAAAACATGTTTTCACTTTGTCATCATTATGGGGTATTTTGTGTAGATCGGTGATAAAAAAATCTCAATTAAATCCATTTTGAATTCAGGCTGTAACATAACAAAATGTGAAAAAGTCAAGGGGTGTAAATACTTTCTGAAGGCACTTTATATGTTGTAAGTTCAATAGAGCAGTGGGGACGTGTAATCTGGGTAGATTCCTTCGCCCATCCCTGTGTGATCATCTCACCGTCGTACACAATGTTCTGCAGTGATGAGCCATTCCGGTGCGATTAGTGCTCCGCCACAGTCATGTACATAGTTACTGCAGGAGAGGTGAGAGCAGGGAGTCAGGTTCATTTAGCCGAGACGTGAGATAATATTCTCAGCTTTGGATGATAGCCAACAACTGATTAAAGTCTGACAATATCAGCTCTCGATAGAGGAAGTGACAAAATGGACACATTATAGCAGTTCCCTTACAAGGAACTTTGTCGCAGAAGGAGACCAATGGCCTATCAAAGCCTGTGCTGTTATTGCCAACTTATGGTTGTTTTTCCGTTCTCTATCCTTTTAAAATACTGAGCATCAAGCAAGGAAGCAGCACGTACCATTTTTTAAGTCTTTAGTATGACTCGGCCAGGGTTTGAACCACCGACCTCCCAGCCTCAGAGCAGCCGCTCGAACCATTACACCACCAAAGCTAGTTAATGACCCGAAATATAGAAATATCTGAAGAAATGGTATTTCCAGATCAAGAAATAAAGGAATATCTAAAATGAAGTGAAACTTTCCACTATTGCTCCATTACTGGTAGCAATCAAGGTGCTGGCAACAACAATAACTTTGGGGTGGAGTTGAAGGAGCTGCAAGAACTTGAACTCCCAGGAAAAAAAATCCAAATCACATGAGGTAGTTTTCTGCCTGATGTAAACTCAGAAAACTTTGGTGCCATGGTCGTGTTCAACCATGTATTTTAAGCAGATAAAGGAAATTTGTGCATGTTTGTTATTAACTCAACTGGACTACCGTCCAGTTGAGTTCATCACATACTGAACCCTCCGGCGTCCGTCGTCTGTCGTCGTCTGTCGTCTGGCGTCCGTTAACTTTTCGACGTTAACACTCCAGCGTCCACAAATAGCAACCGATTCTGATCAAACTTGACATGCAGCATCCCTACCCCAAGGACCAGGTTGGTATTACATTTCAGCCCGATCCGTTGAAAAATGGCGGACGTAGGCGACCATTTTGTTTTTGGTCATGAAAACGACGTTAACACTCTAGCGTCCACAAATATTAACAGATTTTATCAAACTTAGAATGTTTAACCCTTACCACACAAGGTAGGTTGCTATTGCATTCCAACCCGATCCGTCACAAAATGGCCGCCAGTCAGTTCAGTTGAGTTCTGCTTCCCTGGAAGCTCTAGTTTCCATTTCTTCTGTCCTTCCTCAAAAATAACAGAATTGTTTGAGCTCTGAGAACTAGACCCAGAGGACATGAACAGTCCAGATCATAAAATACCACTGACCTGCTGAATGCCGTGAGTCGAACTTGCAAGCTTGCTTGCCAGGGCCATGAATGAAGCTTGCTCTCACAGCCGCCCACAATGCGCTCAACACAGCGATGTGGGCGCACATCTGGCTGGCCACAATGACCCAGTACAAATGGTTGCTGGGTTGTCTCCGATTCATTATCAGTTTGAAGATTGGGAAGTGACTTTGTCGGCCACAGTGCATCTGATAGGATAGGAAATTAGATTTAGCTATGGATTTCATCTTGCATCTGGTATCAAGGTGAGTGAAGTTAGCATTTCAAATCAAACTCAATCTGCCAGAACAAGGCTTTAGAGTTGTAAACAAGTTCGACAGTTTATCATGGTTGCCCTTTGTAGCCGAAGACAGCTTTTCACATACGAACGGCATTAAAAAAAACTTGGGGACGTGAATTTTTATAGTAGAGAAGCTGCTTCCATAACAACCATACTCTGAGATATAGGTAGTGGACAAAAAATGGAAACACCAACAGAATGTAACTTAGTAGGGTGTTGGCCAACCACATGCATCTAGGACGGCATGGATATGATGTGACATTCAGTCAACAAGGAAGCCTGGTGTTGGCATAACGGTTAAGGTGACTGGCTTGAGATCTTAGGGTCCTGAGTTTAAGCCTATGTTATTCCATTGAATTAAGCCTGGTGTTAGCTTGACGGTTCGGGTGCTGGCTTGGGATCCTAGGATCTTGACTTCGAATCCGGGTGGATCATTGAATTAACGCCAGGGGGGGTTGACCCAGCCTGTCATCCTTCTGAGGTCGGCAAAATGAGTACCAGCTTACTGGTAATAGGAGGACTGCATCCGCAACACAGCTGTGTCCCCAGAAAATTATGCAACCAGCAGCCACTGGCTGCATATGAACCATCACCAAGACAACAAGGGTCTGGAACTGTTCTGCAGGAATATGGCACCATTCATCAATAAGGATGTCCTCCAATTTGAGTCGTTTTGATGGAGGCAGAAACCGCTGTCTCAGGCACCTCTCCAGATGATCCAACAAATTCTCTGTGGGATTGAGGTCCGGTGACTGCGAGGCCATGGAAGATGGGTAACTTCTTCCTCCTGCTCATCAAACCACCCAGTGCCAACACGTGCCCAGTGGACTGGAGCACTGTCACCTAAAAATCACCCCTCCCAGCAGGGAAGAAATGGTACATCATGAGATGGTAATGGTCATCGCTCAGGATGGTAATGCTGCACGCTGCAACAACCCTGCCTTCTGAAGGGTCTGAAACCAGCCCATGACAGGAAAACATGCCCACACTATTATTGAACTGCCAGAACATTTTTACTGTTGAAACCAGGCACTCAGGGCTCCTTGGGCCCTCGCCACGTATGAACATGTCCATTCGGCGAAAATATTGTGAAGGACAACCCATGAGACCATATCATGTTCCTCGACTGCTCATAATGTTATTGCCTATATTCCTTGCACCACTGGACCCGCAAGCCGGCATTGCCAGATGTTATGAGCAACCAAGTTGTGGTATCTGCCCTGTGAAGCTCTCTTCTGACTGTTTTCGATGATATGGGATGCTCACGACCCACATTGAACTCTCAAACCGCGTTTTCGATACCACTTCACCAGACATCACTTACCGCGACACCGAAATCTTACAGTTTATCCACCATCGCTCTCCTGTCGTGCATTCCGCTTGTCGAGTATGGACTTCTGTCCACTGTTGTCCTTCGATGATGATGTTTGTCTTTCTTTATCCCAGATTTGGGATTTATCCCAGATTTGTCTTTCTTTATCCCTTCTGTCCACTGTATCACCTTCGAAACAGTTCATCGTGACACGTTAGCAATTTCCGCAGCCTTTGTCACTGAAGCGCCTCCCAAACATGCACCAACAATTCCACCCCATTTGAAGTCACTGAGGTCTCTTCTTGCGGCCATGCTGGTTCTTAATATCATAGTCGAGCTGCAGGCCGCATATATATACACACGAGATGAGAGGACTGCCAGGAAGGAGACTTGCATATTTCACGTGTCAGTCATGTATGTGTGGCGGCCCCATACATTTCATATATGTTGTATGGCCGTGTACCCTAGTGTTTCCATTTGTTGTCCACTATTGGCAGTAAGCAGTGTAACCTGGTTTTAAGGGATGTAATGATGATGATGATGACCATTCCCTTTTGCACCGTGACGATGCATAGGGCTACCGAAGCAGTTTCCTTGGCGATTGGACACAATCCTGGACAGGTTGCCACTCCGACGCAGGATACCTGAATGACTCATTTATCCCAGCAAGCTGGTACTCAATTTGCCGACCCCGGAAGGATGAAAGGCTGAGTCAACCCCCCTGGCGTTAATTCAATGATCGACCAGGATTCAAACTCAGGATTCTAGGATCCCAAGCCAGCCCCGAACCGCTAAGCCAACACCAGGCTATTCAAGGGATATACCGAGGACCAGGCCACTTGCTACCTGGTATTTTTGGCTGGAATTTGTAATTTGTTTAGGCCATCAATGACAACTGACTATCTTCAAAAAAGGCTCTGCATGATCATTAACGTCCACCAACAACCAGTGTTGGTAGATGGGTCGTCTGGCTTAACGCCCATCTGATGGACCTCACACATACTGATTACATCGCTGTTGATAGGGAGCCTTCCTGTAAAAGAAGATCATTATATTGTTATTTTTAACACAGATATTACATTCCTGAGTGAACATTGAAAGTTCTAATAAATCAGGTAATTACTTAAGGCACACTTACTAACCCAGAAATTGGTCAGCATCCTGCCCAGGCACAAGAAGTGGTTGGCTGGCAAAACTGAGGCAAGAGGGTACATTGCAATGTTCCCAACGTATGTCAGGGTTTGTTGTGTAACACCATATGGTCTTTGCTCCATCAGGGTTTCGGCAAAAGTTTTCAGATAGACCTCTGGAGAAGTGACATGCACAGGGATTCATAAGCGACTTCCAAAAATAAAACTGAAGACACATCTCGTGTTCATGAATATTGTCATACGTCCTACTTTGTTGAGTCTAATGTATACAATTTCCCAAGTTTAAGGAAAAGCAGCACACAAAAGTCATCCTAATGAACAATAAGTTTTAAAAAGCTATACTTGGCCAGTACTTTCCGGTATAAACAAAGCGAGACCACAACATGCAGCAATATTTTGTTGTGAAGTTAATACTTGCAGCTATAGCTGTCTGGCGTGCGTATGTGTTTTTGTGGGGTCTGTTGATCCCAGCGTTGGCAGCTCCATCCTGACATGGTCTTGGACATGCTCCCACGGTAAGTAGACCCAATTCCTCTCACACAATCATACGTTACACTGTCAGGGTCTGTCGTTGGTGAAGGGGTAGCTGTTTACAGAGACCACCACATGTCCTTAAAGTCAGTGTATTGCGTTTACATACAATGGCTATTATGGTTACACATCAAGCTAAACATACGGTCTAAATGTTTCCCAAACTGCAAAAAGTTGAGTATCGGTTGTAGTGACAAGGTCCTGGAAAAACCTCCTGAGCAGACTCACAGCAGTGGGACACATCGCAGAACTCGGCTCTCTTCCCAGGGTCCATTGTGTAACACCATGGACGGGCTTCACCATCTGGGTTGCGGCAAAAATTCTCATCCAGGTGGATGCTTGGGAAGCTGGTGTGACAAATAGAGCTATAATTAATTGGTTGGAAGGAACAAAGCAAGTTGAATCTACGATAATACATAGAGGTTGTGTGGCTGTAGCGTTGGGTTGACAACATCCGAGACTGGTCAGGGTGCAATATCTGAACTTAAAGCAACAGCGCTGGAAAGACGGGTTATGTCGAAAGCGACGGTAGTGGTTCCGGTGATGTATAATTTGAGGAGGTGACCACGAGCTTACGCCTATGTCAAATGATGACGATGACGGCTGTAGTTATGTCAGCAATATTCAATTGTCGATTGGTCCTGGTATTGACCAATTGGGTGTGCCCGTTTTTCCTTTCACTTGTCGATTGGTCGCAGCACTGACCAATTGGGTGTGACAGTTTTCCCAGCAACCTTATTCACTGTCCAATGGTCACGGCACTGACCAATTGTGTGTGACCTTTTATCCCAGCATCGTTATCCATGTCTATTGTTATCGACAATATTATTATGGTGCGGCAAATCACGCAGACACTAAGCTGGCTGACTTAAGTCTGGCTCCCCAGACACTAAGCGGCCATCCCTGTTCGGTGGGCCGACACATGTATTCCCGCCTGGTGAGCAGGGGTGCTCGCTAGTTCGTAAAATTCTGCTTTGGTCAAGTTCTGGTCATTTGTCTCGCTTGATATCACCATTTGGTGGTGAAGGAATGAAGAAAGACCAGCGTTCTCTCAGAAGGGAATTTATCAGTATAAATGTCATCGTGAGCATTGACAATGAAAAAAACGTTCTGTTAGTATAGGGGTTAAGGAGGTTTAAGAGATAAATACCTTTCAGGCCTAAACTTGTGCTGGTGGGGAAATTGCGCGTCCCAGCTCTGGCAGATTTTTCCTGACTCGGTGATTGAGATCTTTCCCTGAAAATCTTCACCGATGCAATGGTAGCATTCTGCCAGTGAAGAAAGCACAAAATACTGGTCAATCCATTACGTTATGATGTCATACAGGAGAAAGTGACCTCATTGGCTGAACTATTATAAGTGCATTCGGTGCAGGGTAACTTTGGTGTGAATCTGGACTATGCGGCTTGATGGGCCAAATGGCCTCCTGCATCTAAGTCCCCTGTGTGTGAAGCAAGACTTTTGCCAGAACATTCGATATGCTGCACAGCCTCACTCTACGACATGCTGTGCTGGTACAATGAACAAGAAACAGTTAGGACGTTGTACTAGCTAAATGTGACGTCATATGCTTCCCATTGGTAACTGACCTTAAGTAGTTTTAACCATCCTTCGTTCGTTACCCCGTGCATGCGAAGCGAAAGGTGGGGTTAAGCAATTGGTTCATGTCTGTCCATCCGTTCGTCTTGTTAGTTTGTGATCGAGGAACAACGTGTTTAAATTGAATATTATATTTTGAACACAAATCAGAACATGAATGAGAAGACAAGTCTGTCGTTTCAACTACAATGGCTTATAATTCATGAGTGAGATAATATTTTTACTATGTGTGCCTCCCATCCACTCAAACAAAATGGAAAATCATTCCAAACAGGAAACTTTCTGTTTTGAGGATGTTATAAAGGATACAAACAACAGGCATGAATAACTAATGTAACATGTTAGATAGAGTGATGTAATAGACTCTGGGTAAAATGGTGGTAAAACCTTAATGTTTTTTTTTATACGCCCTTATACCTCTTTAAGCCTTTATTTAAATTGAATAATGTATTTGAATTGTATAACACAAATTCCCTTCATAATACTTCCAAGAACCTTCAGTTTTGCCGAGGTGTGTTTGTCAAGTCGTCAATGTATTGCAACAACACCGAACCCCCTTTTAGTTCCACGTCTGCCAAATCGCGGTGCAACGCTCGGGAGAACAGGGTGGGGCTGTCGGAGAACCCTTGGGGTAACACCGTCCAGGTGAACTGGCGCCCCCTAAAGGTGAAGGCGAACAAGTATTGTGACTCGGGTGCGATGGGTACGGAGAAAAAGGCCGAGCATAAGTCAATGACGGTAAAATGTGTTGCGTCCGGTGGAATAGATGTCATAAGGCCTTCCGCGTTCGGTACCACTGGGTGTATGCCTTGTATGACCTTATTCACTTCCCTCAAATCCTGCACGAACCTCCATTTATCCTGCATTGGTTTCTTTACGGGCAAAATTGGTGTGTTGCATTGGCTGTTAGTTTCTACAATTATTTTCTGTTTCACCAAAGATTGAATCACTGGCTCTATGCCCGCATCGGCCTCGTGCCGCAATTTATATTGTCTCACGTTTGGGAGGGACATTCCTGGTTGGACCGGTATTACCAGAGGCTTGGCATCGCGAATTCGCCCGACATCGTTGTCGTGTTGGGACCACAAATCGGCCGGAACCTCCTCCAAGAGGTCATCGGACTCGCCCGGGCCCTGAGACACCGTTCGTACAACGTGGTTGCCCTTTGGGGGCAGGTCTGTCTCTTCAAATTTTCCTTCTATACTCTGCTCCTCAAGGGTGATCAAATACCCTTCGTCATTGTCGAGCATCGTCACTGTCCAGTGGTCCACTTCATAAATGGCGCTGCACGGAATTTCTCGCAAACGCCCCATCATCCATCCTATACTTTCCGCCGGCCATCCTTTGGCGGTGGTGAGGGTAACATGGGCGTCCACCCCTGCGGGGTACTGAGACAACGCCCGCTGTTCCGCGGTTAGGGTTACCTCGACGCCTATTCCCTCCCGTCCAACCCATATATTTGACAATATTAGGTCCGAATTCTTACCTATTGACCCCTTTATCTTTCCTCGGTACTCGTCGTCATCGCCCCTAGCATCGTAGTAGGCCGTGCAATGGGGAGGGTTATCCTTTATGTCTGTTGTAATTTGGTGTACGTGCAGCCAATCTCGCAACCCGTCACTCTGGGAGCATACTGTGTCTAGGACGTGTGCCCAAGAGGCCAAAGCCCCCTTTTCCAGGCTCCACCAGTATGCGGTGGGGCCGGGCCGAGACAATGCCGTCATTAACAGATCGCGTTTGGATTCCGCGACGTCTACAAAAACTCCCTGCTCCGTACATGAAATTTGGCAGCCTAAACGGCAAAGTAAATCCCGTCCCAACAAGTTAGTCGGGGCGGTGGTAGTCATCAAGAAAGCGTGTCTAGCCTCTAATGGGCCGCACACCACTCTTACCTCTTCTGAAATGGGAAGCGCTTGGGGCAAGCCTGAAACTCCCACTATCTGAACATCTCTATCAGTGGGGCGCAAAGATGGTAGCTGCCCTTCGTTAATAGTACTGTGAGTCGCGCCCGTATCTACGAGAAAATCTACCGGTTGCCCATCCACGTCTAGTGTCCAGGTCGGCTCCTCGGTTGGTGTCATAGTCAAGAGGGGGCATTCTACGGGCGGCCCGCCGGCGTCCCGTCAATAGGCTACTTGATTTCTCTGTGGCGGGTATCCCTGGCGGGGCCCCCGGCAATCACGTTTCCAATGTCCCATCCGTCCGCAACGGAAGCACGCCCCTTGTGGAGCGGTGGATGCGGGATGCCTGTTACTGTTGCGCTGACCCTGTTGCGTCGGACGCCTCGCAGGCTGTTGGTTCCGCTGTCCCCATTGTGGCGGCCCATTCCCGTTTGCTCCGCTTGGGGTCCAATAACTTGGGGGAGGCCCATCGATTTGGGGAGGGGGTCCCTGTGGATACCCGTTCTGGGGAGGGGGCGTTTGTACTGCCCAGGTCTGTGGAGGGGGTGGTTGCATGGCCCAGCTCTGCGGCGGTGGAGGGGGCCCCTGCATGTTCCAGTTTTGGGGAGGGGGCCCTTGTGGGTTCCAATTTTGGGGAGGGGGCCCTTGTGGGTTCCAATTTTGGGGAGGGGGCCCTTGTGGGTTCCAATTTTGGGGAGGGGGCCCTTGTGTCCGCATGTCGACTCGTCCATTGTCGTTGTCATCAGCGTCATTTTCGTTTTCGTCGTCGCGCCCCCACTCTTCGTTGGGCTCTAACCTGGTGTCCCGATTCTGGGCCCGTCCTTGGCCTTGATTTCCCTTCTTATTTTGGTTGAGTCGGTCCCGTTTCTCCTGGACGAGCATTTGCAACATGTCGTCCTTAACATCGGCCTTCTTCTCGTCGCCCTCGCCACATTGTTCGGCCGCTTCGACTAGTTGGTCGGTTGGGGTGTTTCTCCATCCTATCATAGCCGTTTGAATGCGCTTCTTAACTGTCGGTCTCATTCCTTCTACAAAAAAGTTGTTCACTACAGCGTGAGGGAGATCTTGTGCCCGCACCTGGCCCAGTCCTCCCCACCTTAACACTGCTCGTTCTACCCTCTCTTTCCAATCGAGGGCTGCCTCGCCATGCTTCTGTTTTAGGCCGTATATTTTATTCCAATCTGGCCCCGCGGCTGGCATCAGTGCGGTATGTACCCCGGCCAACAATAAGTCGACCAGGGCCTCCCAATCGGCGAGGGTCTGGGCCGCGGTTTGGGCCGGGGGCGGTGCTACATTTGGCCAGCGTGCGTGTACTTTGGCCTGGTCCCACACCCGCGCGGGCAATACAGCCTTCCCCATGTGGCAGACGTCTCGCCAATCTGCGCCTGTATTTTGTATCCACAACGGCTATAACATTCTCTAGGGGGGTTAGTAGGATTAATGGGGTGGTAAAGGGACTCCAGTGCTTATCCACCCACCTGGTCCCACCCCATGGGACAATGTTTATATGCGGCGACAAGGCTTACCCCTATTTACCAAATAATTGGGGGGGCACATGTTATCTGGGTTCAGTTCTTCCTGACGTTGAGATACTGGATGAGCTAGACCCAAAGTCCTTGGACAGGCGTTATAAGAGGTCAGTCATGAACGAAGATGGAACCACTAAACTACACGGGAGTCTATGGGAAAAGGTGTTTGGTTTCTTCTTCCCAGGAGCGGGCACAGTCATGGATAGTTTCCGAATAGACAAATTGGCTTTGACCCTAGAAAAGGTGGCAAACGACACCGCTACGGCTCATGACATACTATTGGACACGGTAATTCACATGCGTACAATGGTGATGCAGAATCGGGTGGCTTTGGACATGCTCCTGGCAGAGAAAGGAGGGGTATGCGGAATTATAGAGGGAAAATGTTGCACTTACATACCCGATCCATCTGAAGGAGTGTCAGCCGCAATAGTGAGACTAAGGGAAACTAGCCACGCCCTGACGATCGATCGGATCGCGCGTGAAAATTCTTATACATTTAGCTGGCTCACTGACTGGTTCCAGGGATGGACGGGCACCATAGTGAAGTGGTTATTGACCGCACTGGCTGTGATAATCGGGGTAGTAATTTGGGGGGCACTAATGAAATCTCTAGTCCTCCTCTGTATGAGAAAGTATTTTACAGGATGGAAAGTGAAAAAGCCGCCGACAACGACTTGACATGTTCAGTTACCTGGTTTCTTGCAGAGCGCTCGCCAAGTGGCTCAAGCACTCTATTCAAAACCGTTGATAAGGAACGGCTGGCTTCGCAAGCGCTAACAAGTTGGAACTCAACACACCTCAAGGCTTGTCCAGAATTTATTTATTTATTATTTTATACGGCTTTTACAATCTTTATTTTATTTAAATTTAATTATATACTTGAACATTGTAGTACACAAATCGCCTTCATAATACATACTTCAAAGAACCTCCCGTTTTGCACGACTTCAATTTAAATCGAGGTTCAATGGGGTGGTGTATAAGGATGGTGTTCAGGACTGCTTCTGGTTCAGGACTGCAGAGCACTAAACTTTCGGATTTTTTTAACGATTGTTGAAATCATTATTTTATTAAAATTGAAAATCACTGTTTATTGTATTCTATTGTGGAAGTATAAAACTTCTACAGGTAAGCGAGTCATCGCAAGAATTCCAATTGAAACCTGTCCCTTGTCCTCTTAATTGATAAAAATGCATTATAATGACAATAACCTCTGATGTATTGTTAATGAGGTAGAAATCGTTCAGTTCTGTGATGAATCTTAACAATACTATGCTAAGGTTTATAAAATCTTGTAGAAAAGGATTAATTATATTATTAAGGATGTGTATATATATATATATATATATTGTTGCGGTTTTGCGAATAAAGGATGACCCCCCCTCGTAGGTAGTTGCACCACAACATGTAGCCTCACTTTAGTTCAGTTATTTCTTATTAAATGTAAGCATAGTCTCCTTCCCTGTGTTAGTTTGCGTTGAGCAGGCCAGTGAGTGTAGGCCTCAATTGGGCTAGAATGCCACGTGCTAGGCCTGGAACAAATCTGGAAGGCCAAAGGGAGGAGCTGCAGGGGGGAGTGGCCGGTAGGCGGCGAGCAGCCAATCGCAGCTGCAGGGGAGTGGCTAACAACAGCAGCCAGAGGAGGGGCTTGGAACATTCAGGTAAGACTGGGGAGGGGCGATATAAAACCCTGCCCCGAGCCCCCGCGTCAGTCACCCAGGGAGAGTGGGAGAGAGCGCCCCAGTGAGAGTCGGAGAACGAGCCAGTCACCCAGGGAGAGCTTTTGTGAGAGTGTTGTGAGAGTACCCTAGTCACAGAGTCAGTGCAGAGTGCCCCAGAGAGCGTTGTGAGTGACCGAGAGAGACAGTGCCCCAGTGACCCAGTGAGAGAGCTGTGAGAGTCACGAACCGACGAGTCATGAGGGAAGTCAGTCGGTTGCTTGTTATAGCCCTCTCTGTGAACGAACTCTCCCTGTGCCCTGCGCTCTGCTGCAGCTGTTAATCGCGCTTGTGAAGACGATCCATCCCGGGGCCACAGACGCACAATCTCCCTGCCTGCGCTCCCAGCACACGTGTCGCGAACATCCGAGGGCCACGCCCGGTGAGCTGTCCAGGAGCGACCGGTGCCAAGGCACGTTTGGAGCATGAACTTGTCCTTTCTCCTTTTCCCTGCGTGAGTGAGTGGGTCCTTGTCCGGGGATTAAGTAAGATTGACTAAGTATCTGCTCTGTGTCTCTTCACCCTGCAAAATTGTAAATAAACCTGTGTTCTTCCTTCCATTTGATCGTGCCCGTCATTTCACACCATTGGCCTAGCATCGCACGAATAAAACCACTCAAATCGGGTTCAATAGGCACAAGTCACGTGACACGCAAACCGCTCGGCGTATCCGATTAGCGTGGCTTGTGCGAGGTCCAGTCCCCGTTCTCGTGGTGGCGTGGGTACCGAAGGTACATGGGGATTCGACCCAATACCCTTCCGCATGCTCGCGATGAGGGTGGCGGCTGGAATTGCTCTGCAATCCGCCCCACGAGTATAAAGTGGGTCACGGCCTCGTGGACTCGAAGGCCCAAGGGGGAAAAGGGTTTAACCGCCCTCTGTACGTCGACGGGCCCGAGATCTAGAACAAATTATATATATATATATATATATATATATATATATATATATATATATATATATATATATATATATATATATATATATTACATTTAAAGGTATATTTAACAGAATAACTCACTCTGGTTGACTCGAGTATTGTTTTTGTGATGGAAACACATACATATCTCTCCTTTGCAGTCCTGTGCAAATACTAATTGAGGATAACATTGTGAAAGCTTTGTTGTACAAAGACAATTATCTTTTGGTTCAAGTGAACCACTGAGAAGATAATGGCTTTATCAGAAACTCCTCGAACCCCGATCTACTCCTCCCCAATCCTTTATCAGAATCCCTCGTCCCCCGATCTCCCCCTTCCTGCCCCCTCCCACTGTGAGGACCCAATCAAATATTCTCCCTTTGTCCTAATTGATATAAAATAAGCCAAAAAGGTGCGATAAGAGGCGAATACTCGTGTCGGCCCGGTGTTTTTGTGCTGAGTGAGTTGGTTATACTATGTATTGCTGTTGTTACAGAATGAGTATTTTTCTCAGTGTTATTAAATTTTACAAGTATTCAATGAGTGGACATGACTTGGTTTATGTACACAAATTGTTCCACGACACTATAAACTCTCCAGTGTATTGTGTTCTCCAGTGTATTGGTATTGTGTTCTATGAACTCTTCAGTTATTATTGTTATCAATATTTATTTCATTTATCCCCGGTGTGTACCCCGGTTTAGAATAGGTAAACCGTATCCCTGCGTGTCGTAAAAGGCGACTAAAATGGTTGGCGTCAGGAAGGGCATCCGGCCATAAAACATTGCCTCAAAAAGGGAACCATGACAATTACAATTACATATGGGCAGGGTACAGCCCGAAGTACCCCGTGGGGGTCTTCACCCCCTCTCGTCAAAAGTCAAAGTGGGGAACCCAATATAAGCAAGGGTGGAAATCACTCCATTTATGACGAAGAAACGTCTGATGCCCGACGTGGAGATCGGTTTCTGAGGTTTGGGACATGGAATGTAGGGACAATGACAGGGAGATCAGGAGAAATGGTGGAAGTATTGGTCAGAAGAAGAGTGGGCATATGTTGTGTGCAGGAGAAAGATGGAAGGGAAGTGGTGTGAGAATGGTGAAGGGTAGGCAGTGACAGAAATATAAGTTTGTGTGGCAAGGGTGACCAGAAGGCATGCATGGCGTGCATGGTTTTGGTGTCCTGTTTTCTGAGGAGTTTGTGGACAGTGTGGTGAGTGTGACTAGAGTGAGTGAAAGGTTTATGATGGTAAAAATGATGATTGGAAAGCTCTTGGTGAACGTCATCTCGGGATATGCTCCGCAGGTCGGTCGGAGCGATGAAGAGAAGGACTAGTTCTGGTGTGCAATGGAGAAGCTGATGGAAAACGTGAAAGATAAGGAAGTTGTTGTGGAAGGTGGAGACCTAAATGGACATGTGGGAAGGAGTATGGACGGTTTTGAGGGAGTTCATGGGGGTTACGGATATGGTGTGAAAAATGGAGAAGGTGAAAGGATTTTGGAGTTTGCTGATGGAGCTGATTTGTTGATTTGTAATACTCAGTTCCAGAAAGGGGATAATAAGCTTGTTACATACACATCAGGTGGGTCGACGACAACCGATGACTACCTGATGGTGCATAGGCGAGATAGGGGGAACCTCCGGGACACAAAGGTGATCCCGGGGAAGGAGGCTGTTTCACAGCACCACTTGGTTGTCTGCGACATAAGGGTGAAAGGTGCGAGGAGAGCTCGGCGGGTGAAGTACCACCCGAGAATGAAAGTGTGGAGGTTGAAAGAGTTGACAGTGAGGGAGGCATTAAAAGAGAGGCTGATTATGGTAGAGGATGATATGGTTGAGCTTGAAAGTGGTTGGATGCCATGTGCTGTGTGCAGGAAGGGTGTCGTAGTGAACTCCATTCAATGTACAATGTGCGCTGAGTGGGTTCATCAAAAATATAGTGGTCTGAGAGGGTCATTAAGCAGTGTGGAAGCTACATTCAAGTGTGAGGTGTGCACAGAGGGAGCTGCAGATGGAGGAAATTTTGAGTTGGATCTTGGAGACCGAGTGAAGCTGGAAGGTGTGAAAACATTTTGCTACCTTGGAGACGTGCTGAATGGAGAACGTGGATCAGACTCGGCAACGGTTGCTTGAGTGAGATGTGCATGGAAGCAGTTTCGGGAACTGAGTGGCGTGCTGACTCGGAGGGGAGTGTTGTTGAAGCTGAAGGGAAAGGTGTATGCTGCATTTGTGAGAAGTATTATGATTTATCTGGTGAAACAAACACATCCACCAAACAAACACATCAAACACATCCACCAAACAAACGCATCCACCAAACAAACACATCCGCCAAACAAACACATCCGCCAAACTAACACATCCGCCAAACCAACACATGCGCCAAACTAACACATCCGCCAAACAAACACATCCGCCAAACAAACACATGCGCCAAACTAACACATGCGCCAAACTAACACATCCGCCAAACTAACACATCCGCCAAACTAACACATCCGCCAAACTAACACATCGGCCAAACTAACACATGCGCCAAACTAACGCATCCGCCAAACTAACACATCCGCCAAACTAACACAGCCGGCAAACTAACACATCGGCGAAACAAACACATCCGCCAAACAAACACATGCGCCAAACAAACACATCCGCCAAACTAACACATCCGCCAAACAAACACATGCGCCAAACAAACACATCCGCCAAACTAACACATGCGCCAAACGAACACATGCGCCAAACTAACACATCTGCCAAACTAACACATCCGCCAAACAAACACATGCGCCAAACAAACACATGCGCCAAACAAACACATGCGCCAAACAAAAACATGCGCCCAACTAACACATCCGCCAAACTAACACATCCCCCAAACAAACACATGCGCCAAACTAACACATCCGCCAAACTAACACATCCGCCAAACAAACACATGCGCCAAACAAACACATGCGCCAAACTAACACATCCGCCAAACAAACACATGCCCCAAACTAACACATCTGCCAAACTAACATGCGCCAAACTAACACATGCGCCAAACTAACACATGCGCCAAACTTATACATCCGCCAAACAAACACATCCGCCAAACAAACACATGCGCCAAACAAACACATGCGCCAAACAAACACATCCACCAAACAAACACATCCGCCAAACTAACACATCTGCCAAACTAACACATCCGCCAAACAAACACATGTGCCAAACTAACACATGCGCCAAACTAATACATCCGCCAAACAAACACATCCGCCAAACAAACACATGCGCCAAACAAACACATGCGCCAAACAAACATATCCGCCAAACAAACACAGCCGCCAAACTAACACATCTGCCAAACGAACACATCCGCCAAACAAACACATGTGCCAAACTAACACATCCGCCAAACTAACACATACGCCAAACTAACACATGCGCCAAACTAACACATGCACCAAACTAACACATGCGCCAAACTAACACATCTGCCAAACAAACACATCCGCCAAACAAACACATCCGCCAAACTAACACATCCGCCAAATGGGAGCGAGACATGGGTAATGAACGCAGAGCAGCAACGAAGGCTGGAAAGGGTGGAAATGCGAATGGTTCGGTGGATGTGTGGAGTATCATTGAGAGAGAGGAAGACAAATGATGAATTGCGAAAGATGATGGGAATAGAGCCTGTAATGGATGCTATGAAGAGAAACAGGTTGAGATGGTTTGGTCATGTGTTGAGGAAGGATGAAAGTGAAAGATGAAAATGAAAGTTGAGAAGAGTGATGGAAATGAATGTGGAAGGAAATAGAGGACGGGGAAGACCGAGAAAGACTTGGATAAAGATGGTGGAAGAAGAAATGCGGGCAAGGGGGTTAACAAGGAGAGATGCAGAAAATAGGGCAAAATGGAGAAGATTGTCATGGGGCCCGCAAGGCTAACCCCCGCTTTAGCAGGGAAAATGGCCTTAAAATGCCTGTTGTTTGTTGTATTTATCTTCTATATTCCTTAATGCTTCCCCTTATTCTCACTTTCTGCCAGTTTTCTTGGTGTAGTGGAAGAAGCACATGAACAGAATAACAAGAAAACAGGAGCTCGTAAGAAACTCATGTGAAGAATAAAAGCAAGTGCTGTGTGTCATATTATGGATCAATATTGTACACCTCTCCCTCCCAATGCAGTCTATATGAGCTGCACTGCGGTATTGCCGGGCGCCGGGGGCGCCCCGGCAATGCCGCGCTGTAGGATATTTAATTATTTGGCATGGGGGTGGTGTACTTTGAATGTATCTGTACTTGTTGTTCACCGCACTTTTCCTATGCCATCTCCAGGCATTGCAAATCGTCATTGCTGGGCACCGAAGGGGGCTCGGCAGTGACGCACGCTGAAAGGGAGTACTCAGTTTTCACTCTGGTTGTTTTCTTTCTTGCTTTCTTTCTTGTTTGTTTGTTTGTTTTTGTTTTCTTGGTTGTCCGGGCGATATCTCAGCCATCCTTTGAGCTTTGAAGCTGAAATTTCGGCACAATAGTGAGAAAGTACTTTGTCAAAAACTATATTTTTTGTTTTTTGATTAATCAATTAATTGATGAGTTATTTAATTATTAGCGATTAATTAAGTACTTATACATTTCCTTTCTCTTCTGGCCATTATCTCAGGTACCTTTTGAGTTAGGAAGCTGATATTTGGACATGCCAATGACTAAGTGATTTGGCTGCAAAGGCTATTTTTTATTTATTGATTAATCAATTCATCGATTATTTATTTAATTATTCGATTAATGACTCAATTTTTTTTTTTTAAGTTACAGATTCTGATGAAATGGTGGTGGTTTATGTGTTCTGTGACCGAATTGATTAATAATTTAATTTTTTAATGATTATTATTTATTTATTTTCATTATTAATCATTGATTTATTTTCTTTCTCATTTGGCCAATATCTCAGGCAACTTTTGAGCTTGGAAGCTATTATTTGGACATGACAGTGACCAAGTGATGTCGCTACAAAGGATATTTTTGATTTATTGATTAATCACTTAATCGATTCATTTATTTATTGATTAATTAATTAATTATTAAAATTTTTTAATTAAAGCCTTATTTAATTAAATTTCTAAAAGATACATCTTCGGATGAAGCACTAGTTGTTTAGTTATGCTATTAGCCAATAATTGATTAAGAAAATATTTTATGATAATCTTTTCTTGATTTTAATTATGCAATTAATCAATCAATTATTGCGCACCTCTCCCTCCAAATACAGTCTCTATGAGCTGCACGGCGGTATTGCCTGGCACCAGAGGCGCCCCGGCAATGCCGCGCTGGAGGATATTTAATTATTTGGCATGGGTGCGGTGTACTTTGAATGTATCTGTACTTGTATTTGATATTTATCAATCGAAGAAGATTTGTTTCATGTCAGTTAGTAGCCCTGGACGAAAGACAATGAGGGGTGGGCGTGTAATAAACTATCACACCATGTATGAAGCAGGAGGCCATGAAGGCCATAAAAGCCGTGCAATTATTGGCCACTTATGCTTGTTTGTCAATGTTCTGTCCTTTTAAAATCCCGAGCATCAAGAAAGTTCTAGTATGACAGATCTACAAATAATGTCATATGTCCTTTCAAAAATAACAGAAAAGAAAGTGCATTTTTTCAGCCTAAAAAGCTGATAGATTTCTGCACATGTCGAGCACAACGATAAATCTCATCTTTGCACATGAACCAATGATGATGCACCTTTTTCCAAAGTGTCCGATTGCTGCGTTGGGTCGTTGGTCTCAAGCGTGTGCTGTGAAGGTGTTGGCAGGCTATGTGTGGTTGGTAATGGGTTATCAGAAGCACCATTACAGCTTGGAATGGAGCATTCTTCCTTACGGACCTCGTGGCTTATGGTGAAACACCAAGGCCTTCTCGATCCATCAGGGTTCCGGCAATAATTATGGACTAGGCCACTGGGGACATCGAAAAGGTTGTTTTTTCCCCCTCTTTACAGAGGAGTGAGGCTTATGGAAGAACAGGAAGAGGTTAACAACTTCTTCTTTTTAAAACTTTCACATGCAACAAAACCATTTCAGAAATATGATGAGAAGTGCAGATGTAAAAGCCATGTTAAATATTATTAGATCAATATTTGTACTCTCAAGTGCTTTTGATGACAATGTCCATTGCATTGTTGTATAAAAGGAAACAAAGAGCATACACTTGTTCAAAATATACCATACAAGATCTTGGAAATACAACAGTTATTGTAATTACTTGCACGTGTAATTGTTCTCCGTAAAATTGTGCTTGTGGGGGAATTCTCTGTCCCAGCGTTGACAGCGTTGTCCAGATTGAGTCACTGCAACTGTTCCGCGATAACCTTCCCCTCTATGTTCGATACAGGTGTGGGACTCATTAACTGCCAAAGGCACATCCTGGGTCCAATGCTCTGTTTCACATCATGGGAGATTGAGGTGGGAAGACGAAAATGTTATCGACAGACAAATTACAGTTCCTCAAACTGCCAGTTTTGAGTGTAATTTTGTACAGTATGTACTTGTCTCGGTTGTGTTTGCACATCAAAATCCATCAGTTGATCCAGCGTACCACATCGGGGTAACTGACAAAACTCCCAGACTGTATTGTGATGCACAGTGTAACACCAGGGTCGTGACTTTCCATCGGGGTTACGGCACAAATTTTCTCGTAGATCTGCTTCTGGGAACCTAGAAAACACAAGCCCCGCGTACGCGGCACACGGCGACTATTTTCCAGAAGCCTGTTCTTCACAATTCAAATCATTTATTGAACAGTAACAGCGATTTATAAAACTTTGCGTTATTATTTAAAGGATGTTAGAAATTAAACAGATTCCACAACACCATACACATTATTTTGATAGCAAACCTCAAAAGAGTTGTGTTCCTCAAGTAAGAGCCTTAGTAACCTGTAAGCACTTGACTCATTTTCTGACTTCCTGGGTCATCGGCTGGGTTCTGTTCTTCATAAAAGTTTCAACCCTTTCAGACAAGAATCTCTCCAAACACATGGCCATAGATCCATGACGTCAGCTGCATCTGTGTAGTTAGTTTACCTGCAATGTATCTTAACATTTAAACTAATGAACCATTTCAGAAATAGCTGCATTGTGAGCATTGAGAATTCTTAACAAGCCTCTTCAGGAAATTCAGTCACTCAAACTTCTGGGTCTCACAATCAGCTATGATCTTTTTTGGACAAACCACATTTCAACCTCCAATCCACCTACAAGGCCTTCATCTGCAGCCTGATGGAGTACCGCTCTCCCCCTCGGGCTGGCTCCCCTGCCTCACATCTTGCTCAGCTTGATGCTGTGGAAACCAAGGCCTTCAAGATTATTGTAATCTCCTGCGATTAAGCTGAGTCTATCACTTTCCCGTCGCAGTGGTGTTTCTATCTTCGACCGCCTCCTTTCTGGCCTAGCACCCTATACTCTTTCCATGCTTTATCACATTCCTGCCCCCCCCCCCCCCCCGGGCTATCGAATCTTGATATTCCCCAACACTGACAGTGCGAGGGGCAAATTTGATTGGTCAAGCTGTCATAAAATGGCGTAACATTTTGTGCAAGTTCTGCTAAACTGGAGGTTTTTGAAAGTGCCAAAAGGCAATTTGTGTTCTGCACTGTTCAACTATATAATTCAATTGAAATAAAATAAAAGTCTTAATGGCTGTAAAAAAAAAACATTTTGGAACATTACCGCTGTTGATACACCATCTTTTACACCACCTTATTTAAACACGTTAAAGTAGTTAGTTATCTGTGGCTGTTGTTTGTGTCCTTCATGAGGTGCCTGAACACAGTAAGTTTCCTGTCTGGAATTATTTTAAATTTTGTTTAACTGACAAACAAGCAGACAGACTACAACAATCGGTTTACTCCTCTGTGCGCATGCACACTGTGGGACGAGATTCCGTATAATTTGCCATAATCCAGAGCAAAAGTACTTATAAAATTCAATTCAAATTAATTAAATGTATAATATATATATATATATATTTATTTATTTATTTATTTATTTATATATATATATATATATATGTATATATATATATATATATATATATATATATATATATATATATATATATATATATATATATATATACATATATATATATATATATATATATATATATATATATATACTAGCAGAAGTACCCGGCATTGCCGGGCAGGGGAGGAGGAGGGGAGGGGGAAGAGGAGGGGAGGGGAACGGGGGGGAGGGGGAGGGGGGAGGGGGAGGGGGAATGGGGGGGGGGGGAGGAGGAGGGGAGGGGGAAGAGGAGGGGAGGGGAACAGGGGGGAGGGGGAGGGGGAAGGGGGTGAGGGGGGAGTATATATATATATATATATATATATATAATTCCAGTAATCTCTGTGTGTATGTTTGTATGTTTGTATGTTTGTATGTCTGTATGTCTGTGACCGCTGTTTCTCGACAACCACGGGTCCGATATACTTTAAACTTGCCAGGTATATTGCTGGGGACCCGAGGATGTGCCTTTTCAAGGTTTCATATTAATCGGAGAAGTAGTTACCGAGCTATGTCCAAAAAACGATTCAACCAATCAGAGAGCAGCGAGCTATCACGTGTGCCGAACGTGGCGAACAGACTCTGCCTCGGACGGCACATTTGAGAGCGTATTCATTTATTTCACGTTGGAAAACTATGTTGCCGTTAAACTATGTTTTAAAACTAATTAAAACTAATTTGCGATTCATCGTAACTGCGATTTGCGACCTTCCGGACAGTGAAGACTGCACTTCCGGCAGCCAATCACAGAACGCGTTGTTGCGTAGGCGTGGCCGATGTGAGAGCGAGCCGAGCCGAGCGCGTGCGCCATTACGGTTCGTAATTCGATTTCTTCCGGAGAAAATAATAATTTCTCGATTTCTTATGCGCATTATTTCTCCCAATTCAGTCAGAGCGAAGGGCGGAAGCGAAGAGCGTTGTTTTTTTTGTTTATGGGCGTACGGGCGTACGGGCGGGGTAGAGCGTACGGGTAGCGTTTTTTTTTTTTTTTGGCAAGGAACGGGCACCCACGTACGGGCATGCCCTAGTATTGTAAATGATAGCACACTGAGCAGTAAAATAATTAAATATTCTTTATTTATAGCCTGACGTTTCAAGAACAAACTAGTTCTCTTCATCAGAGGCGTTGAGTGTGGTGTTAACCGTTAAGTTCCGTTGGGGAAGGTTCACGTGATGGATTGGTCCAATCCTTGCCAATCACAGGGCTTCCCTGCATTCAAATGAGTCTGCCGTTTTTGACGTTGTAATTGATTGTGTAGTGCTATGTATGTGGAGTGCAAGTCGATGTGTCGGTTGATGGAGTTTTTTTTATCGGAGTACCAGGCCTCGACAATCTCGCCGTTCACTCTCAAAGATCCGGTGCCAAGGATCGTGGTCTGATTCCATGAGAGTGTGTGTTGGTGTGTGTGTGTGTGTGTATGTGTGTGTGACTGTGTGTGTGTGTGTGTGTGTGTGTGTGTGTGTGTGTGTGTGTGTGTGTGTGTGTGTGTGTGTGTGTGTGTGTGTCGCAAACAATGATAACCTGTCTTGTCGTCTTACAGCATGTTGGTGTTCAGTTAGCCTTGTGGTTAAGCATTTGGATGTTTGGCCCACATAATTGGCTTCACAATCTTCACAATAGGGCAAAATGGAGAAGATTGTCATGGGGACCGCAAGGCTAACCCCCGCTCTAGCAGGGAAAATGGCCTTAAAATGCATGTTGTTGTTGTTGTTGTTGTTGAAGTAAACAAGTCTCAGTTTCAACTGTGAAGAGAAGACTTCGAGCTGCAGGTTTGACAGGTCGAGTGGCAGTAAGGAAGCCATTGGTAAGATGGCAAAATAAGAAAAAGAGGCTTGCCTGGGCCATGAAGCACCGCCAGTGGACTACTGAAGATTGGAAGAAGGTCTTATGGACCGAGGAATCAAAATTTGAAATCATTGGTTCATCACGCAGGGTTTTTGTATGCCGTCGAGTAGGTGAAAGGATGGTTCCTCAGTGTGTGACACCAACTGTCAAACATGGAGGAGGAAGCGTGATGGTCTGGGGCTCTTTTGCTGGATCCAGAGTCGGCGACTTGCACAGAGTGACTGGCACCCTCAACCAAAAGGGCTACCACAGCATTCACCAAATTCGAATCGACTTTAACCCCATCGAGCTGGTTTGGGATTGACTGGACATAAGGGTGGAAGCAAAGCAACCTACAAGTGCAACACAATTGTGGGAACTTCTGCAACAGTGTTGGGAAGAACTTCCCGAACAATATTTGATTTCCATTGTAGAAAGAATGCCACGAGTGTGTTCGGCGGTTATATCTGCAAAAGGTGGCTACTTTGCTGAGCCAAAAATATAAATTAAATTTTGTTAAACAAAATGATTCTATGATTTCTTTTTTTATCTCCAATTGTTTATTTGTTCTCTGCTTCATTTCAGAGTACATCGAGACATTAAACTGCGTACATTTCAACAAAAACTGGAAAAATTGAGGTGTTCTAAAACTTTTTACTGGTAGTGTATGTATGTATTTATTTATATATATATATATATATATATATATATATATATATATATATATATATATATATATATATACACACACACACACACACACATGTATATCACATTAATAGCACACAATCAGAATGCACACAAAAGTACAGGACACACACCACATGGTGGAAAGCCGAGTTTCCAAGTTAATGTTACATTTATCCAATCAAGTAGCCATAGATTGTGCAAACCTGCTCGCCGGGTGGCCGTGTTTGTGTGGAAATTGCACGCCCCAACGCTGACATTCCTTTCCCGACTCTGTGAAACCTCGTTCCCCTCGGTAGTTCTGACCTCGGCAGATGAAGCACTCCTTCTCTGGAGAAGAACAAAGGTGGACACGTCCATCATGCATTTCCCAGTTACATTTCTCAGACTTTGCCATGGTGCCTTACTCACGTAAATGGATATTTGACCTATTTACCACCATGTGACATCCCTGTTTGAACACTGGATGTTGTGCTTCAGGTAAAAAGGATATTTGGCTTATTTACCCAAACAGTGAATGAGAACATTTCTCCTCCAAATCAAAGGCCAAGAAATAAAACAAGAACTTCGTTTTAATGACCGGAAGTGCCAGTTAATTTGAATATAATTAAGTTTAATGATAGGAAGTTCCAGTTAAATGTAATTAATTAATTAAGTTTAATGACAGGAAGTTGCAGTTAATTATAATTAATTAATTAAGTTTAATGGCAGGAAGTTCCAGTTAATTTTAATTAAGTGTTTAATGACAGGAAGTTCCAGTTAATTTTAATTACATTTAATGACAGGAAGTTCCAGTTAATTTTAATTAATTAATTAAGTTTAATTTTAATTCCACCATAATGATGGATTTCTTCACCATTACTGTATTTTTTTTTCATTTGCCTATTTTCAATCTTTGGGGCAGCCACACAATTGAAACAATGTAATTATTATCTATATAATAATAGCGTAAGGACTCGACTTTGTTATCCCTTTTACGCCGCACCCAGTGACCCGATGCCCACGGCACGAATGGATTTACGATCTACGAACCGCGCTCTTTGTTTATCACGTACAGCCATACTCGAAAAATCTGAATTAGCCGACGTTGGGGCCCAAAAGCATCCGATTAACTGCCGATACGACGCCATCTTACGACGCCATCGTATTGGCGTCTGCTGGGCGAAGGCGAAGCAAGCCGTCCACTGAGTGGACAATCCAGAGCATGCATTTGTGCCGGTGTCGGCGATCGTTATTCATATACGCACTCTTCATTCTCATCATTCTTCCTAACTCTTACTCAGACAAGCAAATCCCCTATGCCATCCATAATGGTACACTCTATCCCTACACCACATCCTCCCTTCCATGGATGTTCCACGGGTTTCAGCTAGTTATTATTATTATTATTATTATTATTATTATTATTATTATTAGATTTGGTTAAAAGTATCACCAAGAGATGAATAACTTGCCAACAGACATCACTGACCACATATAATACCAGTGGCACTATCAATTTCTCTTCGTCATCATTGCGGCTGGACATTCAATAATTACTTTTGTCTGTTTATTACTCATGTCCTGTTTAACTATGGTAAACCATCACGAGCTACAGGGACTGTCATCAGCCTCGATACAGTCAGGATCAGATATTAACATTCTCAGCCATCATTTTTGCTGGAAGTCTGCCTTTGTTGTGCATCATAATTATGTAGAAAGACAAAAAACAACCGTAGAAAGACAAGCCAAACAAATTGCCACCATAACTGATTTTAAAAACCTCAGTTTGTCCCAGTACAATTTAAAGCACACTTTACTGGGAACACTACAACTCACATCATAACATGGCATCATGCATGCATACTTCATGTTTGCATCATGGCTGATACTCATCATAATCTGCATCCTGGCTTCAAAACAGCTGTTCACTACTACCTCAGGTCATCCCCAAATCATGCTCATGATCTTTTCTACCCCCAAATTGCGCCATTCCCAAAGAAATCCCCTTTTCCAATGTCAGTGTGATTGCCCCCCTCTCCCTAAACTCTTCTATTTTGATAATTGTCAGTTGGTTTGTTCCTTTTCTGTTTCATCCCCACTTCCCCCTTCCTCTTCTCGCTCTGTTTCATTCAGCTTATGTGAAGCTTGTTCACCCCCATGTGTCCCCCCATCCCCTTGATCTCACTCTCACTTCTACACCGCTGTTGGTGTTTTCACCTTTCCATTTTGTTCCATTCCATTCTGCTCTTGCTCTTCCAAGAGCCACGACTATATACGATATACCAAAAAATGCATGTAATAATTACGGGGGAGGTCGGGGGGGGGGGGGGACTTGTTCTCTCAAAAGCCCCTATTTATCTAAGTTTGGCAATATCACCAGTTTGTGTTAAGAATAAAAAGTTATTGACATAAGGTGTTGTGTTGAAAGAAAATCCTGCTTTGGGTCTATCTGTTCACCATGGTGCTACCTACCTGTTCACCTGCTTTGGTTCTATCTGTTCACCGTGGTGCTACATGCTTCCTGCTAACTGGCTAGTAGAAACTGGCTTTTTTCTGGAATCCCAGGCAAAAATGGTGTAGTTACAACTGTAGTTGTACTGTAGTAGGAACTGTAGTAAAGGGATTCAACATAAATGTGACTTTTTGCCTGGGATGGAACAGCAGATGAAGAAATTAATTCCCAGCAATATCTGATCCTTTTATGTGAAACAAGTACAATTAAGTGCTTGCTTATGGCATATTTAATAAAACCTAAGGCCATTTCCATCAGCAATGACAGCCACACAGGTATTGTGGTGACCTTGTAGCGGTTGCCGCTGAACATACACAATCGCCTTACACCTGCCGAGGATGCAACCACGGAGCGATCGCTGTGCCGGGCTCGCCCAGACCGCCCGGAGACGCTCAGTCTCGCTTTCCCGGGCATGCCCGGACTCGCCTTTCCCGGGCTCGCCCGGCCCGTCCGGCGACACCCAGTCTCGCCGTGCCCAGGCATGTCCAGGCACGCCCGGCCCGTCCGGCGACACCCAGTCTCGCCGTTCCCGGGCATGTCCAGACTCGCCCAGGTCTCCCGGACACGCCCAGTCGCACCTTTTAAGGGCAAACGCTCCGGCATGAGATATTCGAGTGCTTGTATATAATGCTGCCAGACAAACGGGCTTTTCAGAGTACCCGAGTTGATTTGATGCAATAAAGAAACTCGGACGAATTCCAGCTTTTTGTCGCGTCCATTCTTTCGATTCGAGTTGGAGCACAGCTCCTTCATTGGTGACCTACCGACATGGACACGGCAGTTGCCCTCAAACTGCCTACCTTCTGGGAGGCTCACGCGGCGGTTTGGTTCGCCCAAGCGGACTCCCAGTTCGCCCTGCGAGGCATCACCGCCGACGACACCCGCTTCCATCATGTGGTAGCAGCACTCGGCTCAGCCACCGCGGCCCGCGCCCTCAGCCTCCTCCAGCACCTGCCAGCCGCTGACAAGTACGGCGCGATCAAGAAGCTCCTCCTCGACGCTTTCGCCCTCTCATCGGCGGAACGCGCACGGCGCCTGCTCGCCCTGCCCGAGCTCGGCGACAGGCGCCCGTCCGAGCGAATGGATTACATGCTCTCGTTGCTCGGGGAGCACGCCCCGGATTTTCTTTTTCAAGAGCTGTTCCTCCATCAGCTGCCTAGCCAGGTACGCCTCGCCCTGGCAAGCACGCAGATCACGGATCCCCACGCCCTCGCCAGGGAAGCCGACAAGATCTCCTCGGCAGGCCAACGCATCGGGGCAGCGACCTGGAGCCCGCCGCCGTCTGAAGCAACGCCCATGGCGCCCGAGCACCCGGCACGGTCGGCGGCCGAACTGCCGGCGCAATTGGCGGCCGCTATGCCGCGCCGACCGCCTCCAACACGATGACCGGGGCCTACACCTGACCAGGCGTGGTGTTACTACCATGCCAGGTTCGGACAAAAGGCCCGGACATGCCGACCCCCGTGCACTTTCGGCAAGTCGGGAAACGGCCGGGCCGGCGTTCATTACCAGCTATGAGCGCCGGCCACACGGGCAACTTACTTTTTATCAGGGACAAAGCGTCCGGACGGCGCTTCCTGTGTGACACCGGCGCCCAACTGAGCATCATACCCGCCTCCGATCAGGACAGGCAGTCCGCGGTTTGCGGCCCCTTTCTTGGTGGCGGCCAACGGATCGGCCATCCGCACCTTCGGCCCGCGCAACGTCACCCTCTGCTTCGGCAGCCAGCGCTTTCATTGGACTTTTGTGACCGCAAGCGTGCCCATGGCTCTGCTGGGCGCCGACTTCCTCTGCGCACACGGGCTGCTGGTTGACGTCAAACGGCGTCGCCTCGTCAACGCCGAGACCTTCAGCTCCCTGGCATGCACGTTGAGCAGCTCCGCGCCGACCGAGCTAGCATGTGCCCTCCCGGCGGCGAACGAGTTTGCTCGCCTGCTCGCGGAGTTCCCGGCCCTCACGCGGCCAACGTTTTCGGCCGTCGCGGTACGACATGGTATCGAGCACCACATACCAACTACGGGCCCGCCAGTCTATGCCAGAGCCTGCCGCCTCGACCCAGCCAAGCTCGCCGTGGCCAAAGCCGAGTTCGACACTTTGGAACACCTCGGCATCGTGCGGCGCTCCGATAGCGCGTGGGCTTCGCCAATACACATCGTACCGAAGCCGGGGGGCGGCTGGCGCCCATGTGGCGACTACCGCCGCCTTAATGACGTTACCACCCCCGACAGGTATCTGATCCCGCATATTCAAGACTTCTCCGCCCATTTGGCAGGACGGGTCATTTTTTCGAAGATCGATTTGATACGGGGATACCACCAGGTACCTGTTAGGCCGGCCGACGTCCCAAAAACGGCCGTCATCACGCCGTTCGGCTTATTCGAATTCCTACGAATGCCATTTGGCCTCAAGAACGTGGCTCAGGCGTTCCAGCGCTTGATGGACGGCGTGTTGCGCGACCTGCCGTTCCTCTTCATCTACCTGGACGACATCCTCGTCACCAGCACGTCCCGGGCCGAGCACCTCCTCCACCTCCGAACACTGTTCGGGCGCCTCAGCGAGCACGGCCTAATCGTCAACCCGGCCAAATGCCACTTCGGCACGACGGCCGTTGATGTTTTGGGCCACCACATCACCAAGAACGGGGCCGTGCCGCTGCCTACCAAGGTCGAGGCCATCACCGCGTTTCCGCGTCCCCGCTCCATCAAGGCCCTGCAGGAGTTCCTCGGAATGGTGAATTTCTATCACCGCTTCGTGCCCCGCGCTGCTCAGCTCATGCGGCCCCTCTACGAAGCCCTCCGGGGCAAGCCGGCCAAACACGACGTTGTCTGGTCCGCAGCCATGGACGCGGCATTTACAAGCTCAAAGCGGGCCCTCGCCGACGCAACACTGCTCACTCACCCGGTGCTCAACGCTCCCATCGCCCTCACCACGGATGCCTCTGACTACGCGGTGGGCGCCGTACATGAGCAATGGGTGAATGGGGTTTGGCAGCCACTCGCTTTTTTCAGCCGGCAACTCCGGCCGAACGAGCTCAAATAAAGCACGTTTGACCGCGAGCTCCTCGGTCTACACCTGGCCGTTCGCCATTTCCGCCACCTCCTGGAGGGCCGACCCTTCACGGCTTTCGTCGACCACAAGCCGTTGGTTTACGCAATGGCCAAAGTCACGGAGCCGTGGTCGGCTCGCCAGCAGCGCCACCTCTCCGCCATGTCGGAGTTTACCACGGACATCCGGCACGTCGCCGGCAAAGACAACGCCGTGGCTGACTGTCTTTCTCGGGCCAGCGCGAACGCGGTCCACCTCGGCGTGGACTTCGCGCTTATGGCGGCTGACCAGACCACCGACACCACGGTGCAAGCCCTCCGGGCGGCGGACACGGGCCTCCGCCTGGCCGACGTCCCCTTTGCGGACACTGTCCTGCTCTGCGACGTCTCCCAAGGCCAGCCTCGCCCCATCGTGCCCATTACCTGGCAACGCCGCATCTTCGCCTCCCTCCACGGCCTTTCCCACCTGGGCTGGAAAGCTTCCCAGAAGCTGGTGTCGGCGCGATTCGTCTGGCACGGCCTTCGACGGGATGTCCGCGATTGGACCAGCACCTGCACGGCCTGCCAACAGGCCAAGGTCCACCGACACACCCAGGCCCCGCTGGCACCTTTCACCGTGCCCGAACAGCGTTTCGACCACGTCAACTTGGACCTGGTGGGCCCCCTCCCCCCATCACGGGGTTTCACACACCTGCTCACCATGGTGGACAGGACCACGAGGTGGCCGGAGGCCGTTCCCCTCGTCTCCACCACCACCGCCGACGTGGCGCAGGCTTTCATCGCCACCTGGGTCGCCCGTTTCGGCGCACCGGCGGACATCTCTTCGGACCGCGGGCCGCAGTTCACCTCCGAGCTGTGGGGCGCGGTCACCCGCAACCTGGGGGTCAGGCTCCACCATACCACGGCCTACCACCCCAAAGCCAACGGGTTGTGTGAGCGGTTCCACCGTTCCATGAAGGCCGCGCTCATGGCCGGCCTTCAGGATGGCGGCTGGACCGACCGGCTACCGTGGGTCCTTTTGGGCCTCCGCACGGCCCCCAAGGAGGACCTCCGGGCGTCCACCGCCGAGCTGGTCTACGGCCAGCCGCTACGCGTCCCGGGCGAATTCGTGCCCGACGCCACCAGTCCCTGGTCCACAGCTCGCCAGCGCTCGGACCTCCAGGAGACCGCCCGACGGTTTGCCCCCGTGCCAACGTCCCACCACGTTGACCTCCAGGCCTACGTCCCCCCAACGCTTCGCACAGCGGAGTACGTTTTCGTGCGTCATGACGCACACCGGGGGCCACTCAGGCCGCCGTACGACGGACCCTTCCGGGTCCTGCGACGGGACGACAAGTCCTTCGTCATCGACGTCGGCGGCAGGTCGGACCAGATTTCGGTGGACCGCCTCAAGCCGGCGCACGTGGACATCGACCAACCACCTCGGTTGGCCCTTCCTCCGCGGCGAGGCCACCCCTCGTCCACGGTGCCTCCCGCTCGACCACCCACCCCCACACCAGACCCCCCCCCCACGACCCTCCAGGGGTCACTTCGGCCGGGTCATCAGGACCCCCCTTAAATTGACCCTGCCGGTGAAAGTCGATTCTGGGGGGGCGTGTGTAGCGGTTGCCGCTGAACATACACAATCGCCTTACACCTGCCGAGGACGCAACCACGGAGCGATCGCTGTGCCGGGCTCGCCCAGACCACCTGGAGACGCTCAGTCTCGCCTTTCCCGGGCATGCCCGGACTCGCCTTTCCCGGGCTCGCCCGGCCCGTCCAGCGACACCCAGTCTCGCCGTGCCCGGGCATGTCCAGGCATGCCCGGCCCGTCCGGCGACACCCAGTCTCGCCGTTTCCGGGCATGTCCAGACTCGCCCAGGTCTCCCGGACATGCCCAGTCGCGCCTTTTAAGGGCAAACGCTCCGGCATGAGATATTCGAGTGCTTGTATATAATGCTGCCCGATAAACGGGCTTTTCAGAGTACCCGAGTTGATTTGATGCAATAAAGAAACTCGGACGAATTCCAGCTTTTTGTCACGTCCATTCTTTCGATTCGAGTTGGAGCACAGCTCCTTCAACCTTCCACTTTTTTAATTCAGAATTGCTCCTTTACTGCAGCTCGGTTGTGCAGTTTTGGTGATCTGGTCTGGCAGGATAGTTTCATCTGCGACACCTGAAGCGACATCACAAAAGCTTGAGGACAATTATTGATGTACTGTGTGCAAGGGACAAAAGGCTGCACAGGAAAAACTGTGATCAACCTCGATTGACATTTGTACTAGCAATGACGTCTTCACGCCAATTGCTCTAAACACGCTTGTTAAAGAGGAACCCGAGCGCAAATGTTTTTTTTCTTCTTAAAACCATTGAAAATCATTAATCACTCTAATTCTAAGGGAATTCTTTTTTTTTTATTGGAAAATTTTACTGAGTCCGTTCATCATTAGCAACTCTGAAGGTTCTCAGTATGTTGAAATTGATCAGTGGGATTTTGAGGAAATTATTGGAGACAATATTAGTGATGGAAAATATTTCAGGGGAATTATGGAGCCGTATGAATTTGAGCCTTTTGTGAGCGATTCAGACGAAGATGGCGACAATGGAGGTGTTCGTGAAGATGAAAACGCCGGTCGCATGTTCAATACAGATTGGTCGGTTTGGTTTTTCTTTTCAATTTTTTGCGATTTTTTGGGATTCAAGACGGTTTATTAAGGGATTTTGTAGTAATTGATAAATCGGCTATATTACTCAGAATAAATACGGCATGACAGCACAGACACAGCAGGGACACTACACAGCATGGACACGACACAGCACAGAGACGACAGGGCTCCAACACCATCCAGGCAGACAGGGACACCACCCAGGCACAGTCGGACACCACCCAGGCACAGTCCGACACCACCCAGGCACACTCAGACACTGCCGACAAAATGGACAGCAATAGCTTTGTCCCAGCATCACAGTCTCACCCGGTGTCCTGTATGTTACAGGATCGTCCCGTTTTATACTTTGTCAGGCCACCATTTGTGTCTGTGGTAATGCTGTCATGTCCTACTGTCGTGTCCATGCCATGCTGTGTTATGCCGTGTCCCTCTTGATGTTACACCCCAGTGGATGGAGTAGGGGGAGTGTGGGGATTGTGGCGAGGCGAGATCGGTCGTCGGTTAGCCAACACAAGTGTTTGATTCAATGCTCAAATCGACCGTGTGCATGTGCTGGTATCTGGGTAGAGATGTTCTTCCAGTTTTGAGTGATGGCTGATTCTTCCACTTAATCGTGGGGATGGCATCCTCTTTCAATCGTGGCGGATAACCACATGATCTACAACTACAACTTGTAGCCATGACTGTTGTTTCATAGCAGTGCTCTTTAAAATGTTCCAAGCACAAAAGTGAACATTTTGTAGGCCTGATCCACATCCGGGTATTTCGTACAAAGCTCGTCCAATTTCTGGCAAACTCACAGTGTTTCTGCCATTGGTGTAGCATGAAACCATCTTGGCTTGTATTACTACAACAACCTAGGATGCATAGACTCGGCATATTTGTGGACCGCGATGGATTCATGCTACACCAATGTTGTAGCGTACCGCGCGATGTAACCGGTAGACAGTACAAATATGGCGCTCTGCTTCTGAGATTGACGTTACGACTAGGCATGAATAATAATAATAATAATAATAATAAGATTTCAACTTTTAATTGCAAAATTACCGACTTTATAAATCGCAAATCAGAAAAGGCACATCAAAACTATTTTGCAGGGTATGAAGGGATGGCTTGGCATTGAGGTGGTCTGAGCATTTGGGTTCTCCTTTAAGTTGGGAAGAAAAATGTTAGACCATCAGAGTATAGCATCACCTGGACATTTGGGCACATCACATGACTCCTGTCGTCCTGCCAACCCCGTGTAGCACCAGGGTCCACCACTGCTGTTGTCTGGATTGCGGCAACTGTTGCCCTCAAGGTTCATTTCCAAAAACTGGGAGCCGCTTCGCAATAAACACAGGAAGAATGCACAAATTAATTTCCAGCAACATTAGGAGTGAAGATGCACGTCCCAACTTTTCCAAGCAATTGTTCAACATAAATGTGACTTTTTATTCACAATTTCATACATTAATCTGTGATGACACTGGATTGATCTCAAATAAAAGTCCAGTCAAAGGAAGGTACTATCAGAGGTTTCTACATTAGCGATGTAACATGGCATCACATTGTTTCCCCATAGAAAGGCTGATTAGGCATGGTGAAAATAGCTGCAAAGGTAAGTTACCGTGGTGAGTGAGGCACGGTACTCTGCCACAGCAGACAAGGATTTCCAGAGTGGCTCACACTGACACGTCCATTGTACATGTACCCAGAACCATGGTAGCAGTCATGGAGATATTCTGCAGAAAGAAGCAGCATTTGAATTTGAGGTCAAATTACAAAAACTTAATGTTGAATAAACTGCATTAGAAATTATGCTTTATATAGATACAACAGAAAACTAGAGACTTTAACACAGTCGGAGGCCATTTGACCCATCATCATGCTTGCCCTACTTGAACACATTAATAGAATCTATAAATTTATCTCCATACTCAGGCAGGAGGAGTGGTGGTGGGTGGTGGGGGAGGGAGGAGGGTTGGGCGGGGATGTGAGGGGGGGGGAGGGGGTGGCAAGGCGAAAAGTAGGATCAGGGACCGGGACGTCATCGGGGTGCTCTCATAAAGTGTTAAAAAGCCTTGACTTTTTCACATTTTGTTGAATTACAGCCTGAATTTAAACATAATACTTAATACCGCATAATGTCAAAGTGGAATTTTTTTTTTTTTTAACAAAAGAATGAAAAATGAAAACCCATAATGTGTGAGTCAATAATTATTCAACCACTTTGCTATGACACTCCAAATTGAGCTATGGCACTCCACTATTGAGCACTATGACACTCAATCTGATTTCCTTTGATCGTCCTTGAGATGTCTCTACAACTTGATTGGAGTCTGTGTGCCATGTCCCTCTTGATGTTACACCCCAGTGGAGGGAATAGGGGGAGTGTGGGGTTGTGGCAAGGCGAGATCGGTGACCGGTTAGCCAACACAAATGTTTGATTGAATGCTCAAATCGACCGTGTGCATGTGCTGGTAGCTGGGTAGAGATGGTCTTACAGTTTTTAGCGATGGCTGTTTCTTCCACTTAATCGTGGGGATGGCATCCTCTTTCAATCGTGGCGGATAACCACAAGATCGATAGCCATCTCTGTTGTTTAATAGCAGGGCTCTTTAAAATGTTCCAAGCACAAAAGTGAACATTTTGTAGGCCTGATCCACATCCGGGTATTTCGGACAAAGCTCATCCAATTTTTGGCAAACTTAGGGTTTTTCGGTTATTGGTGTAGCATGAAACATCTCAGTTTGTATTACTACAACCACCAAGGACATATCTGTGGAAAATCAAAAGAAATCACCATTTGAGTTAAATCACACCACAATGTAACCCATAGACAGTATGAAAATTGCAATCGACTTCTGAGAGTGTTGTCACGGTTAGGCGTGAAGAAGAAGATTGCGAGTTTTCATTGCTAAATTTCCTACTTTATCAATTGCAAATCGGAAAAAGACATCTATTTTGTCGGGTATCAAGGGGGGATAGATTTGTGTCGAGATGGTCTGGGTGTTTAGGTTCACCTTTAAGGATATTTCCAAAAAGCCATAACGACCCAGACGTTCCCAAGCTCAATGACTCTGCCCATACACTAGACAAGACCAGGCTTAGTCACCAGCCTGGAACCACTGCCCGCTTCCATGCTACCAGACCATTGAACACACCAATGCCACAGACATCCAGGTCTGAAACTAAAGAGTGCATCTATCATGAAACACCATGCTATGGACTACTAGACTGCACAGCTTTCACCAAAAGACCAATATAGGGGAGGACAGTCTTCTGCAAGAAAAGGGTCTTTGATTTCAGTGCACCAAAAGACACCTTGCTTGACAGTGTGGCACACAGGCATTAGTTTTACCTTTAGTTACCTGGCATTGCTGTCTGCTTCCTTCCCCTCCCTGCCCACGTATCTAATACCACCCCAAAATCCTTTTCCTAATTGTCACGTGCTCCAAGATTACTCCTTACATTATGTAGTCATTATTCTTACCCACTCCCAGGACCTTACCTTTTGTAATGTTAAACTTCAAAAAATGAATTGCAGATCATTGGTGTATTCTTTGGTGGTGTCAATCAAATGCTGGAATCACAACAAAATGGGTGTGCTGTTGAGTAATGAAGTGGTAAAATTCGCTCACCAAACTTTTCGTAGAGGGTAGTTCCTTTTCTGGGAAGAATTGGTACAGAGAGAGAGTTCTCAGCAAGCACGAAGCAGTCTCTTGTAAGGTGACTATAGTAGAAAGATCTGTGGAATGTATCATTTAAAAAAAAAGTATTTTTTAACTTAAACTCTTTCAGGACCCACCAGTAAAAAAAAAAAAAAATTCTAAAGTATTTCGTCATCATTATTCAAAAGCCATCTAATAGCTTGGCTCATGCTTTTACATTTCAAGAACTGCATTGTCCTTACTGTAATGTCATTCATTCTGTGCTGAATTTCGGTTGTAGTTGCAAATAACATATAATTGATGTTAATAACGATTATAAATACTTTTAGGGGGATATTCCGTTAGTATTGTCGCGTCAGCGGGTCCCGTTAATGCAGACCCTTTGAGGCGGAGGTGTAATTCCTCCTTGAATGGCCAAACGATCTTGACAAATCACTGCACTTTGCTTATTTATTTTCTATCCACGCTTACATGAAAAATAAAAAATTACATCACAATAACCCGAAAAGATTTACTTTTTTCGAAACACCTTCTGAAATTTTTTTATTTAAAGTATGCTAAATTATCACATAATCAAAACTAATACATTACAAAACATCCTCATATACTCTTCTTTCAAATGGTGTAATCAGAATTAAAATCGGCCAAACAAAAACAAAGATATTAATGTTTGAATTGACAAGAGTGATTACCCCGCATACGCAAAGCAAAACGCAGCGTTCATGTCCGTCCATCTGTCTTATCAGTTTATGATTGTGGAGCAACTTATTAGGGTAACAATAGCCTTTCAGGGTGTGGTACCCTATTGTTTATGTTCAGATTTTTTTTCTTCTTCCTCCGTGATTTTCTGGTTTATTCCCTTTAAAATTCATTTTCTCTGCAACCGTTGGTCCGATTGACATGAAATTTTCAACAAAGGAGTGGCTCCACCAGTATAATATTAATGCTAATTATGACGTCATATGTCACGTGGTATTGGCGTCATCTTGGAAAAACCGAAAAACGTTGCCCCTCTATGTCTTCGAAACCGCTCAATGGAAAACATTGCGTCATGGCTCATTGTAAAGTACTCTCCATGGGGAACATGTATTAGTGATAATGTAATCGGTGCTTCCATTATGACATCATAATTCGACAAGTACAACATATGATCCCATGAATATGAAATTTTTGAGCATGATCTAAGGATAAATCGGTAAAAAAAGAAGACTATGACGTCATCGGTCACGTGGTTCGACCGCCATATTTTTCCTCCGAATATCACAAAAAACCCTTCTCCTCCAAAACGGCTGAACAGATTGAGGCCAAACTTTACAAGCATGATTGCATATCCATGACGAAACAATAAGCCCATGGCCATGTCATCATAGTGTCACATGGTTTGGGAGCGATGATTTTTTTCAATAATCAATCAATGGCATCCATTCATCTACGTAAGATGGTGGATATGCAGCACTTCTTGGTGAGGTCAGTTATGTGTTACACTTCCGTTGGTGACTGTACAAGACAATTTGGGTGCGACAGGGTCCACCACAGTAGTCCATGGGCCCGGACCCGAAATTTCACTAATTGGTACCACCCGAGGTGGCAAGTTCTAGTAATGATTTTTGGAAAGGTGCATGTATGTGGGATACATGCTGATGTGATAGCAATTCTGGACTGGTAGCTTAGTGGTAGTTATCAGCTATTTTATACCCGCACCCGGTGAAAGGCGTTCGACGGTTCGGATTGATTTAGTCCATGTGTGAAATTTTGGGTACGGGCCCATGGACTAATTGGGCATATTAATCAGAAAGTACTGAGACAACGTAGATCCCAAAATTATCGCTTTATGTCTTATTTTAAACATACAATCTTCACATAGTGTAATTTTGGAATACAACAGCTACTATAATACACGTACGTGATTGTTATGGAAATTGTCACATAAACATGTCACAACATGAAAAGGTCACAACACATATTAATCAAACGGTTTTCTGAATCAAGGGAAAGAAAGTCCAGAGGCTGTACTGAGCTCATCTGCTGAGCCCATCTCAAGTACATGTATGCCACAATAGCTATAAACAGTACTAGTACTCAAATGTTATACAAAATGGTTGGAAATCACATACTAACAGAACTAACAGACTGTAGGCTATGTACCCGGTATGGTCAGGTAGTGCTTCACATAAAGATGAAATGACACAACACATTATCAAAATGTCTACATGTCTACATGTATTCTGAGGGTGTTTCCAGGGAAAGCACGTCCTGTGCTCTTCAGAATAATACTGAGTATGTCAATGTACCAAACTAGCGATATCATAGTCAGTCATCGAACTGCTCGTCTTCATCGGAGTCTCCGAGTTCGAAGGATTCTTCATCTTCCTGTTGTTTCTGGTTACTGCAGGTTTGTAGCTTGCACATGTCTGTGCATGACAGTCCATTGGTCAGGCATGTGCATTTTGGCAATTTGCAGGAACGCACACACTTGCAAGCTAAGAGTTCCAAGACCACATCTGGTGCTGGTGGTGAACGCATCCAGTGGATGGCGAGCTTGCCATCTTCATCCACTGTCCATCCATGCTCGGTAGGGTTTGGCACCGCTGGGCGAGCCTGCAGACAGCACTTCCATATTGCTGCCTGGTAGTTGGCTCGTAGGACGTGCATGAAGAGACAGTCTCTACATGGTGGCAACTGGCTGGACTCGACTCCTCCCCTCTTTGCGCAGAAGAGCTGGTAGCGCAGTTCGTTGACCTCACCAGTCCTAGCAGCTGCACTATACATGCGACAGATGAACTGCTGTACCTTCTCAAATAGTTCTGGGTTGACATCCCATGACTGACCAAGCTGTCTAAACGTCTCCTGGTAGTTACTGTCGTTCCTCACCAGCTTCAGTGCTATCAGCTTCCCACGGCCAGCGAATGCGCTCACAGTGTCACACCCTGTAAAGGCGTGTAGCCCAACCAGGCTGTCACACATGCTGTCTCCAATTGAGGTTGCCAGTTTGCTGATGTCGACAAACCGTGTGCGGTTCTGTGTGCCACATTTCTGGTAGAGGGGGCAGGGGATCTCCTTCTGGAAGGCTACACAGAGCACCATGACATCAGTGTCCTCAGCTGTGACTACGACTGCCTTTGAGCCAGCATTTGCAGCATGCAATGCATGCAGGAGCAGACGGGTATCCGCTTCTTCTTGTGTCGACTGCAGCTCTGACACTTCCACCCATTCATTTTCTGTTATCTTGTAGCATGTTTCCTCACAAGTCACATACAGTTCCTTGTCATGCAGCATCTCTTGGAACCTTGGGAGTTTCCACTGCTCCACCAGGAACTTGATGAGGCTGGTCTTGTTGCAGGCGCTACACAGGAACTTTCTCCATTGCTGGATGTTGTGCCCCCCTGCAAGGCTCTTGTACTGAAGGGCTGTGCTTGCACCACGGTTGAGCCTTTCAGCATCTTTGATCGAAGGCTGGCGGTAAACATCAAATACCACGTCAACCCTCTGACTCTGTCCACACTCATGCAGGACCCTAGACAAGGCCACCTCTGCTAGCTGTGCAAAGGTTTTGTTGTTTCCATTAATCTTTTGCACCAGACTCATCCCATCAATGATGCACGTCGAAGGTGTTGGGATAGTGTCTGCAGGAGATACATTCTTCTCAAGCTCCCTGGCAACTGCGGCCTTGTTCGTCTTTCGTAGGGATCCATCAGCATTTGCCAGTGCCCACGGTAACGGACCTAGTGGGTGGGCCAGGACATCCTTCATGTTCACCTTTCTGCTCTCAGCGACAAGGATCATATGGCTGAACAGTTTTCGATCTGCCTTCAGAACAACATCTTGTGCTTTCTTTCCACGGGATGTCTTTGTGGTGACATTGGCGAATGTCTTCAGGCTTTGCTTGGACATCTTGTCGTGGAATTTGACAGATGGTTGATCCTCATCTAACCTTGTCTTCTTGAATGTCTGGTACGCTTCTTCTCCTATTTCA
The DNA here is from genome assembly GCF_964187855.1 of Myxine glutinosa. NCBI lineage: Eukaryota > Metazoa > Chordata > Myxini > Myxiniformes > Myxinidae > Myxine > Myxine glutinosa. Next base: position 46,632,428 of record NC_136272.1, on the reverse strand, counting down.
AGCGCCTTCAGAAGGTCCCTGGCCACGTCGGGTGGAGCCATGGTGCCAGTGGACAGACCAATCAGGTCAGTGTTGTCAGGGAACATTGGATTCAGCCAGTTGTTTTCCATGAGATCTATGAGGGACTTGACAGCAGTTTCGTCTTTCCTGATCCTTGGAGCATGTATATCTGGATGAGACAGTTTGGAACTGCCCTGACCTATCATGTCCCTCAGTGCTCTCAGATACATGGTCCTGTACTCAGCTGTCAGGTAGTACTTGCTCACAGCCCCTGGTTTTAAGCTGAACCCCTTTGTCCCTCCTGCCGTCTGGGTGTCTTTGTTAACTGTCTCTTCGGTCGTTTGGTCGACAGGGATTCTTCCGAAGGGGTTGTTGGGACCGAGTTGAACTGAGAATCCCCCTCGCATGAACTCAGCATACACGTCTGGGTGTGTGGTGGGCAGCTGGGACATCTGGGCATAGTAGTATGGGAGGTAGCGTGCATAATTCAGCCTGTCATATGCGAAGCACCATGGGATCATTGCACGAATTGATGCCAGGTGTAGCACCCAGTCTCCCTCTCTTGATGCTCGAATGAGACCCAGCAAGATCTCGACAATGTCCAGATACGACATCCAGAATGCTGAGAGGCTGCCGTTTCCACCTCTGAGGAACTCGAGGTATATTCCAAACAGTTCCATGATGCGTGCGCATGAGCGGTCACCGAGGACCTGCTTCAGGGATGCCTGTGAGATATCTTTGCAGAGGCTGTCAATGATCCTCAGTGTCTCATCCATGTGGACCACATCGTTGGCGTGAGTGGCTTCCAGCCACGAGAGGAAACCCTTCCAGGCCAGTCGAGTGAGTGCCTCATAGACATTCTTGTGTAGGTGGACTGCCCTGTTGTACTTGCGGCCATCCATGACACCATTAATGGAACCTTCTGCGATCACACCAGACTCGATGCAGAGATCTCGCAATCCAGCATCTTGAAATCGCTTCCCTATTATTCCCATCAGTGTGCAGATGGTGTGGAATACTCCGAGCCTGGTGATGATGGTGTTTTGGAACTTGTCAGGGTGTTTCCATATAATCTCCACAGCCTTTGCATAAAGTGCCTGGTCAAAGACACAGACAATCTTTGTCAGGTCCAAGGAGTGCATGATGTTCAGTGACTGGTTTAGCACTTCATTGACAGTCGACATTTGTGTCGCTGGAGCATTAATGGTAGGCAGGTAGCCTACATTGTCTGGAATGACTGTCACGTCATCTCGAGTCCGGATGTTGAAGCCTGTCCAGCTGCTGATTGATTGCTCTTCTTGTTGCGACATGCGTGCCATGACCCAGACAAGATTCTTCTCTTTGGCGAGCTGAGTCTCAGCTGCAGTGTCAGCATCTGCACTTTTGCTCTGTGGTGGTCCCACTCGTTGTCCAGCGTTGTATGCTGGTAGCATTGGTGGTGGTGCATCAATACTTCTCTGCTTTGTTTTTCCTACAGTCAGCATGGTTCTGGTGGACACTGGGGTGATTGGCTTTGCTTGTACGGCAATCCCATTCACTCTGTGAGATGTTCCTTCTCCACTGGTGGTCTCTTCCAGACGGTCGATATTATCCCAGGCTAAGGTTGTGAATATGCCAGGATGGATGTTACCTGGGAGGGCAACATCACTCCCTGATAGCGAGAGCTTTTGGAGACACAGAGCAGTGTCGATCTCTTCCATCTGAGAATAGGACATACTATGGCCGAGTCGGTTGAGGATGTGTATCAACTCTACATTCCCGGTCAGTGACTTGATAGCGAATGGCAGAACGATGTGCTTCGGGGGCTTTATCAGTCCACGTGTTACAGCATATACCATGTCATAGCCGAGTGAACACAGAAGCCGCTGGACTCTTTGAGATGCATGATCAGGGTCATTGGAACCTGTAAGTAGATAGCACAGGAAGACCATGACCGACTCTGGAATGGTAGTGTCCTCTGCTTCTGGTTTGACTTCCGGTGGCCAGGCTTGAGGGGCATCTTGGTTCTTGATGTCGGCTCTCATTTTCAGGGCTGCTTTGGAGACCACATCTTCAGCATGGAGGCCTTTCTGAGTATGCAGCTCTGCTTGTAGCGATTGGTATTGTTTGGCAAGTTCGTACAGGTTGTCTGGAAACAGGAGGAGTTTCCCTTTTCCCTCAGAGAAGATGTGCAGGGAGTCTGCAAACTCGCTTTCCAGTTTCCGTCGTATGTGTTTCTTGGTTGATTCCCTTACATGGGCAATACCAAGAGAGTTCATTGAAGCCACCAGTCTAGAAGAGAGATCAGTCATTGTCATCACTTGAGGATTGCCAAAAAGCTCCCTTCTGATGAACAGGAACAGCTCATTGTAGGCCTGATCCACAGCAGCGCCATACTGAGCTTCAGCATCATCATCTTGGCTTGCATCCTGTCCACTGCGAACCTCTCTTTTGGTATAGAACCGATAGCACGACCTATGATAGTGACCTTCTGCAGCTACCAGGTCTCTGCTGACTATGGCAAGGATTCTGCTGTCCATTTTCTCCATGGCTACATTCCTGATTGTGGCGTCAGCTCGCAGTTCTCGACATTGTATGAGGATTTCTCTCGTCTTCTGTCCTTTAGCATACTTGGTGTCTTTCTGGCAGAAAATGCACTCTGCCTCATAAGTCCTTGATGTGCTTGCACATTGTCTAGCTGCTCTCTGTGATCCTGTGTCTTGAGCAGGTTCACTGGCACTGGCACATTTGAGGATGCCATCAAGATGTCTTTTCATGGTGAAGAGACTGCGACATTTTCTGTGGTACTGGATTGTTGGAATCTGTCCATCAGGAAGGTTCGTAGCTAGTTTCAAAATTGCTGCATGTTTTCTGATCTGGGCTGCCCTCAGCAATGTTCTCCATGAGTCAATGTCTTGTAGTGAAACCAGCTTGTCTGTATTGTCATTGGAACAGTGGATGATGCACTCCACTCGTGGCCGCTTTAGTGGCAGGCTGCTTGCTCCGTCAGAGGCCATGTTCAGTCAGTTTTCACTTGCAACATAGAATTATCAATCCACATTACTATGTTGCACAAATTAGTAGTCTGCCAGTCCTTAATTATATTTAATTACACTTAATTAGACTGGTGAAACCAGTGGACTGATATCTGAAAGCAAATCAAGCATTCATGACTGGACTAATTCTAACCTGCAGGCTGCAAATGTATATCACCACTGATGAGGGGAAATCAGCACTTTACATATCTGTCATATATTTTCTGCTTAACTAAATAGACATAATTATTGCAGAGCCTCTTGTTCTTGCCTCACCTACCAGGAAGTATCCACCAGTGGCCAAGTATACGGAATACGGAAGAAAACTGGACACTGCCAGCATCCAACATATATTTTGTTCTTAACTAAGACACTAAAACTGAAGAAAAAGTTAGTTTCCACACATGAATAAATACAAGAATATGTATTATATAGTACTAGGGCATGCCCGTACTATATATAAGCTAGGACGTGCCCGTACGTGGGTGCCCGTTCCTTGCAAAAAAAAAAAAACTGCAAAAAAAAAAAAAACTGCAAAAAAAAAACAATGGTTTGGTCCATTCGCAACGACCACAGAACCCCCCCCCCTCTATTTACATGAATGGTTTGGTCCATTCGCAAAGCCAAAGCGAACGACCACAGAACCCCCCCCCCCCCTCTATTTACATGAATGGTTTGGTCCATTCGCAAAGCCAAAGCGAACGACCACAGAACCCCCCCCCCCCCTCTATTTACATGAATGGTTTGGTCCATTCGCAACGGCAAAGCGAACGGCGAACGGCTAAATCGCCATAGCTCGGTAAGTACTTGTCCGATTAATTTCAAACCTTGAAAAGGCACATCCTCGGGTCCCCAGCAATATACCTGGCAAGTTTCAAGTATATCGGACCGGTAGTTGTCGAGAAACAGCGGTCACAGACAAACGTACAGACGTACAGACGTACAAACGTACAAACGTACAGAGATTACTGGAATTATAGATAGATAACATACATGTCTTTATTACAAACATCCATTTGCTAAGATATTTAAGCATGTTACATTGTCTATTCAGCTAAAAAAATGATTTGGAAGATGATACTAGTAACAACAGCGCGGAGTTGCGGTATCGCGATTAATGCAAAAACAGCTTTCCTGCAAGAAAAATGAAAAAGCTACCCATTTGGAATTGCTATCACATATTATTTTACTTATATGGGTGTAACAAATAAATTGGCACCATGGAACTTTTGCCACCTCGGGTGGTACCGATATCTGGTCTGGCCCATGGACTACAGGGGCTACATCTGAAGTAGTTCGTGAGGTTGGCGTTTCCTGTTGTTGTGGGATGATGTTGTTTGCGGTGACAGTGTTTGTTGTGCAGCTGCTCCAACCACTGGTCACTGCTACCACACCTCACTATTACCAAAGTAAGGATGAAGTGTCCTCTCCATTTGATTTTGGCTTTGTACTGGTGTGTGTGTGTGTGTGTGTGTGTATTGAATTGTACGTGTATGTAAGTAGTGTAATAATGTTGCTTCTGGGACACCTCCGTTTAACATGGGAAATCCCTATCTAATGTCATTTACCCCCTTGTCTTTTTCAAAAATCATAAACACCTCTATTTCTCCCACCCTCATCTTTATGAACCTTTTGTCTGTAGTACCTATCCTTAATGTTGTTCATTAGACCACTCAAACACTACAAATATTTGTTTTCTCTTATAGACCTATCATCCTTCTTCTACATATCATCTGGCAGATTAATCTTTGACCCACTCAAACATTGACCCATTCACTTCCATATTAATTCTTTCCCTCCCTCATTGCCCCTAAACACCTATATTTCTCTCACCCTGTTCTTTACGAACCTTCTAACCTTTTGACATGTTATCCTTATTCATTAGACCACTTAAACACCTGTGATCCTTCTGACCTCATGGACCTTTTAACCTTTTACTCTTAATATCATCTGGTGAATATAACCCACTCAAACAACGACCCTACAAATATTTGTTTATGCGTGGGAAATAATTTAATTCTCCTACAACTCTCTTCACCATCTAATATATTAACAAAAAATATGTTTGAGTTTGGTTCTTTATTAAGATATTTTAACTGAGCTAAGATAAAATGGTAAACCTCCCTCAATGTTCTTGCTTGAGCGCCTCCAGTGCCACATACCATTTTTAAATTAAAGTATATATTTTCCTGACAACCATCAAAGTTTTCCGTCCACTCAAAAATATTTCCATCTTTTTTACCCAATTCACCGGTATTTAAATTAATTCTCTTATTTGTTTTGTGAACTTTTTTACCAGTTGCCTTTTCAATTATACCTATTTGATATTTTTCACATTCATTATGTTTTCCATTTATATACCAAGGTTGATTACACCTCCACTCTTTAGTCTGGTTGATACTTGGTTCTATCATTTATATAATAGTAAAAAAGGCGGCGGTAGCCCGTTAAAATCCCCAACCCCCCCCCTTTTTAACTTATCACTTATATATATCTTATCACTTATATATATATCTTATCACTTATATACTTATATAACCATAAGGGAGACTATCAATTCCATTTTCTAAAATAAACCTCTTATCATCAAAAGCCCCCAATGCTTTCTTATTTATCTCTTCTGAATATAATTGATGTTTATAACTTCTTATTCCATTAATCTTTCTAAACTCTTCTTTCTTTGTTGTTAAACAGTTATAATAATCCTTAAAGTTTATTGTTTCTTTAATAACATTTTTCTTTACACCTTTTAACTTCTTATCAGTCTTTTCAACGTTATTCACAATGTATTTATAAGCATAAGCCTTTGACCTCAATCCCACAAATTCACTCATAACATTTCCTCCTAATTCATCCTTGAACTTTCCAATCACCTTTTTATTTTTAGAAGAGAACAACTCACTCTCTGGACTGTAATTACTCGTGTCATAGATATTAATGTCTCTTTTCATGTCTGAATAAACATCGTTGGTATTAATTTTCAAAATAAAACTATCTGTATCCATATAAAGTAGATTAACATCATTTTGATATTTCTTCCTCAAGTTATTATAAAAGTAATCATACATTAATGACTTTGATAAATCAAGAATTGTTGTTCCAATATAAATAGGTTTGTTCATTTCAATACTCTCTTTAATCAAATGGATCGCACAAAAGTTCTCAGTAAAGACCTCAGCTCGAGTAAAACTCGGTCTATTAATTAATTTTGATGCTTGTTCCCAAGATGTTGATAGTCTGATATTTTGTCTTTTCCTCACATTCTCCATAGTCTTACCAAAGACCGCATTATTCATCAATTTATAAAAGTCTTTCTCAAAATCTGTTTTTGACTCTGTTCTTCTTTGTGTATTAAAATCAATGTACCCCTTTAACCAATGACTTTGATTGAACTTTAGAACCCTATGGATCTTCTCTACTCTTAGACCTTTTGATAAATATTGTCGCAAATTTCTTTGGTGTAGAACATAATTTTTCTTGTTATATAATGTAGTAAGTAATTTTTCTGTTGATTCACCTATATCAAACGATCGTTGATAATCACTCAACCATTCTTTCTTTGGACTTGCTTTCTCACAAGCAAATGGGAGATCTTTGTGTAGGTTATGGAGTTCCTCTGGATATTTTAAATCAATTTCAAAATAATAACCAACTTTTTCTTCATCCAATTCTTTTTGTGTAGAGATACATACATCTTGTAAAACGTTTTTGTAGTCTTTTTCCTTTACCCATCTAAGTTTTCCATAAGGAAGAGCCTGAGACATTGCCCAGCCATACAGGTTGTTCGCGTCATAGTACATCAAGTAAGAACTCTCTTTCGTTGGATCATAATTTGGAAGATATTTGTTATTTGCTTTTGCGTATCTACTCGAGCAGACTTGTGAAATTCCACCTCTTTTTGCCTTTTCAATCATCAAAAGCATATCAACATCGGTTATCAAATCCAAATCTTGTTTTGTCATTTTCAACATCGCACTCCAGGCCAATCCAGGTGCTGTGTAGTAGTGAGCAGGATCCAATCCATATCCAGTGCGACAAACAGATCTAAAGGCTTCAAATACATCGGCCAATAAAAGCACATCAGTTTTGAGATACAAATCGTGATACTCGCCAAGATTCTTGATGTTATATTTTTCCCAAACATTTTGTGCGTGTACATAATCTTTATCAGATATATGACTATTATTTAATTTGTTATAGAAATTTTCTTTTGAAGGAAGTTGTGTTTCATTGAATCTCTCAAATGAGTCCATATAGTCATAGGGGTAAATTCCCTTTTGTGTTAGAAAATCTTTATCTAAAAAATACTCTGAAAGACATGGAAACTCTTTTAGATTTTGAACCAAGTTAACCAATGGACTTGCCATGAATTTAAATGTATCAAGAAATCTGATATGAGTAATAGGAGATGTGTGAATTGTTTTTGTGAATGAAATGTATTTCTGATCCGTGTTTGGAATTGCTGAGATACTTCCAGAAGTCTTTGAGAGTTCCTTGATAAATAGATGTGTATCATAATGAGCGTTGTTATGAAGAAAGACAGGAATGAAAGAGGGGAGTTGATAATTAATATTACAACTTTGATGAGCCGGACCTCTATATTTACCAGTGAGATGACAATGGTCTCTAACCTTTCGACCTTTACCAATTTTCTCCTCACAAATATGACAGACATTGTTTTTTATAAATTCCCTTTTTTCTTTACTTGTTAAGGACATTGGTTTATTGGTTTCTCTCATTATCTTGGTTAATCGAACACAGTCTTTTTCTAGTCGTTTCACAAACTCCTCTGGGGTATTTGAGCCTCTATACATCTCTAACTTGTTATATTTATCACCAACGGATGATTTGATATAATAACAAAAACCACAAGGAGTATGTTTTTGATATTTATTTGTGTATGATTCTTTTGGATCTTGAGAAGCAGTATCAATTTTTTCTAAAATACTTTCAAAATCAGCATATATAACAAATGGATGTTTGATCTTTTTATTTTCATCTTTGAATGTGATCTTTGAGCCTTCTTTAGGCATATTGATTACCGTTGATTTATGTTCGCCACAATAATTTGAATGTTTATCTAATCTTTCTTGTGAATTGAAGAAGTTAAGACAACGCAAACAAATATATATTTTATTTGTTCTCTTACAGACTTGTGGTTTTATTAATTTAGCAATATCTTTGATGTATGTATAATGTGAATTTTCGTCTGAATTAAAATATAGAAGATTAATATGAGTTTGTTTACAATTGTCAGAAAGCTTTAAAACCTGAATGTTGTTTGTTTCTGTTAGACCATAAACATTAACTGATAAATTATTCATCTTTTCAAATTTAGGAATATCATTTAAAGTCATCGGAAACTTTAGATCTTTCGTATTTAATGTATTCTCATATTTTTTATAATGAGATACTCTTTCATCATGAAAATGTGGAGGATGTAAGTGTGCTAAAATAGACCAGAGAAAACATTTATTGTCTTTATTTTTGATATTGATAACTGCTTTTCTATTTTTGATAACACTGGGTAAATCAATGTAAGAAGAAGCTTTTAGAGGATCTGATTTAAGAATATGAATGTCTATGTAAATAATTTTTCCTATATTGAATCCACTTCCTACGATTGAATTATCCACATCTTGCTCTTGTTTAATAAGTTCATCATAGACTCCTGATGTTTTAAAATCTTGATATGAAGATATAAAGTGTGGCTCAGTTCTCATGTATGGTGCATCTATAACTCCTTCATCCTTTGTCATTTCTAATTTTACTCCCATATAAAATTTAAGTGGTTTCATTTCCTTTAGTGTTTTTTCAATCAACGTTTGAACAGCAGGTTTAACTATTTCTACAGCATCAACTATAGACTCTGGTTCAGGAGGTTTGAAGTTAAAGACTCTTATTTTAATATGTCCTTTGAATGCTCCATCAGAGTTTTTAGTTGTGATAAAATTTGATAAATGTAGATTTGTTTTAAGATGTATTTTGAAGCCTTTCTTGAGGATATTTTTATTACATGTAGAACAGTGTTTTGTTTCAGGTGGAAGAGGGGAAAGTTTGTTTAAAATGTTGTATGTATGTTTTGCGGTGAGAATATGTTGTTTATAATATTTTACTTCCTTCTCGCAAGTATCACAATAAACCATATTTATAGCGTGAGAAAACGTGGTGTTTTATATATATCACTGTGCTTAAAATAAAACACTTTTGAGCTTTACAGCTCCGTTTTATATATATCGCTGTGCTTAAACTAAAACACTTTTTCACTCAGAATCATCTAAGTCATAACTATCACATGAATACTCAGAATCATACTCAGAGTCATCAATAAAGCGACTCTCATAACTATCATTTGAGCACAAACTATTAGTATCATAACTATCATCTGTGTTCAATGAAATACTATCATCACCATCGTCCAAGTTCAATGAAATACTATCATCACTATCGTCTGAGTTCAATGAAATAGTAAAATCTTCACTGCTGTATTGACTCATATTTAATTAGCAAGAAAAATATTCCCATCAATATCTATATACTTTCTTTCATTAACAGATTCAATCTCTACAATTTTTATATCAAAAGTTATCTTTAAATAATCTCTAACTATCATAGAACGAAATGACATTTCACCAGAAATATTAACATCATTCATTTTACTTAGATCTACACCCTTTGGATTATTAAAGAAAATACAAATGTCTCCTCTAGAATTATTAATGGTCTTATCATTCTTTTTCAAAGTATCGTGGTCAATCACTTTTTCAAGCTTTGAATAAATTGCCAGGAGTAGAGGAGAAACTTTTGTTAGATTTACTTTAATGGATGTCTTTCCAGGTATAGTTAGAGCTCTTCCTTTAAATGAAATAGAGGGGCTCATGTTATTTTCCATAACTGGTTTTACCCAAAAATTTCCATATTTATCTTTGTTCAATTTAACATCTTTGACATATTTTTCTATATCTTCCACCGAAGTAGAGATTGATTGAAATTTGTCTTTTGTGCTTTGAAACATTGTATTTATTAATGAATAAACTTGCGTTTAGTTTAAGTAAAAATTTACCACATAAATATGATAAGTTCTGAAGGATATTTAGAATTTCCAGACTCTCCATATGATAAATTAGAGAATTGTCCGGCTTGTGATAGAGTGGGGCTTAATGATGAGGATTCATATAAACAATGTATTTTCTGTGATTTAATTTTAATTAATGATAATAAGAAATATAAAAAAATATATAACTCTTTTAAATTAGAACCAAAAATGAATTACTTTACAAGATTAATAAGAGAGATGAATGTTAAGTATTGTGATGATAATACACCATTTCTTTCAAGGGAAGAGACTAATTGTATTGAGGAAATGTATAAGGGTTTAATGATATTTATTATTCAAAATAATTTTAATGGAAATGTTAATACAAGATACTATATAAATAAAATAATGGATTATTTTGAAATTAAACCCGAACTCAGGATAAAATATAGAGTTTCTCAAATAGCTCAAAAAAAGTTGGATAACTTGTTTTCCAAATATATAAATGAATGATTTTTTACCCGTTTGGGAAAATAAGATAAAATTTAATAACCATAAAAACATTCCAAATTCATTGAGATGTCTAATAGTTGGTTCAAGCGGATGTGGAAAAACCTGTTTACTTTTAAAGATGCTCCTTGGTTCTAATTTTTTAGATTATGATAATTTAATAATTTTTACAAAGTCAAGTTTTCAACCCGAGTATCAACTACTCTCACAGGGTTTTAATGCGGGTCTTAAAAAGGAAGACATTATCGGTTTATTTAAACTTCAAAACAAACTAAATGATTATAATATTGATGATATAATACAATTATTTTGTGATACACAGAAATCAAAATCGAAACCCATAACTTGTATTCTCAGTGATAATACGGATGATATACCTTCACCTCAAGATTTAGATAAATCAAAAAAGAACCTTGTCATCTTTGATGATTGTGTTAATGAGAGAAACCAAACAGTAATGGATAGCTACTATACAAGAGGGAGACATTCTTCTTGTAATTGTATATATCTTAGTCAATCATATTTTCAACTCCCTCGACGCTCAATAAGAAACAATGCCAATACTTTTATTTTATTTAAGTTAAATTCAATAGATGTAAATAATTTTTGGAGAGATAATTGCTCTACGTTATGTAGTAAAAAAGAATTTGAAAATTATATGAAACACACGATTGGAAAATATAAATATATTGTTGTGAAACAAGATGAGATACTAAATGATATTTTTCAATAAATAAATACAGAAAATGAATACTGAAGAAAGAGAAAGAAAGTTTAAGGAACATCAACAATTAGTTTCAAAAGTTGTTAAACAACAGGAAGAGATAAAGAAGAAACGGAGACAGAAACTAACTGGTGAAGAAGCCTTTGAAAGAAAACAAGAGAAATTCTTTAAACCACTTTTGAAAACTCAACACCCTACAGTTCCCACGGTAGAATTTACTCCGAAAAAACTTCAAATGCTCAAAGATTTTAGTCAGATAACAAAACAAGAACTTGGTGAATTAGAATATGATGACGAGGGATTATTTCGGAAACTTGAGGAGGTAAATCAACCCCCTAATTATGTTGTGGAAGCTCTTCAAAACAATGAATATTCGGCGGGTTCAAAAACCAGAGCAGGTCTCATTCCAACAGAAGAACCAGCAGTGTTTCATCTTGTGGAAGAAAAGGTATTGATATTTAATGATGAATTGATGTTCTTGAGTTCTACTCAACCAAATGTTAAATTAACTCCAAGATTAATGTTTCTTCTAACAAACCCCGGATTCAGCGGTTCAAAATATTTTGAGGAACCACTTGATATGGAAAGAGAGGAAGATAGGGTATATATTGAGTTGCTAAATGCACTTGATTATGGAGTTTCTGTTGCTGGTAAAAGTAAGAAGAATGAGAAGGAGAAACATATTATTGATGCTTTAAGTAAGCTTGGTTCGGGTGTTAGTTTTCTTCCAAATGACCCATCACAATTAGTTAATAGGCTATTATTGTTGTTAGGTAGTAAGAAGGCTGGAAACAACAATTGTTTTAATGAATCCTCAGCCATTTTAGATCAGTTGATGAACATGAAAATAATTAATAAATGTCAATACAAAGATATTTTATTAGATATTAAATAAGATGAGAAGCACAATTCTTAGTTTTAATTTCACAACGAGCGATTACACAGCTTCATTCCCTTACCCACTACAACTTGACCCCCTTACCTCATATGAGGCATCTTTGTTGTCAATGGAAACTTACAATACCCTTTTTAATATCACAGAGAAAAACAACAAGTTTAGTTATAATCCAGGAAGTGGATATAAAACTATAACCGTTTCACCTGGAGCTTACGAGATTTCTCAAATATCTTCAGAAGTCTCTCGCCTTATGAAAGAAAAAGGTGATGAACCAAAAAATATTGTAATAGATATTCAAAAACACACTTCAAAATCAACTATTAAACTTAAAAATAATTATAAAGTTGATTTCACGATTGAAAATTCGTTTAGAGAGCTATTGGGTTTCTCTTCAAAAAAGATTGAAAATAACGGGACGTTTTACAGTGATAATGTTATCCAAATATCCTCCGGTATAAATTCAGTATTAATTCATTGTGATTTGATTGATGGTGCTTATAACGATGGAATAAGAACAAATACAATATTTTCATTCAGTGCATACTCAACCCCGATTGGTTATAAATTTAATATGGAACCAAAAAATCTTGTCTATTTACCTGTGTCAGGAAAAACCATATACAGAGTAAATTTTAGGATAACCGACCAAGATAATCGTATGATATCCTTTAATGATGAAATTATATCCATCAGAATTCACCTACGTGAAGTTTTTCAATAAATAAATAATGGTTATTGTGAGAAAACACGAGTTGGGAAAATATAAAATAATTACAGGGGAGGGCATGTTCCTTTCACCAGACTATACAAGGTATGTGGGTAGAGGATACTATAAACCTAAGAGACAACGAGGTGTAGGTCATCAATTTCGAAATAAAGGAGATGGGATAATTGATACTCTAATGGGTATTGGTTCAACCATCCTTAAACATAAAGACCTAATTGGTTCAACTGCTTCTGCCGTGGGCTCCGTTGCGGGTGCTATAAAGAGTATAAAAGATGCTCAAAAGGAGTCTCATAAATTACAAGCAATCAAAGAAATAAAAAAAGGTAAAACTCAACTATCTTCACAAGAACGACAAAAAATCATTAAAATACTTGGGTCAGGGTTTCAACAATTTTAATGTTATATAAATACAAGTATGGAAGCGATTGATAGTATCTATGATTTGGATGATACGATTATCATTTCAAACTCCACTAAAAAGGAAGACTATTTTAAGGTAAATGCTATAACAGGAACAGACTGGAATTCAAACGGAACAAAAAGTTTTGAAATAAATAATCAACAAACTTACTTGAATATAGCTGATAGTTTCTTGCTGTGTAAATTTAAATTCACTAAGGCTGCGAATAATACTAATGCTACACTCGTAAATGATTTCTTCTGGAAAATGTTTGACAGTGTCCGCCTGTATATTGGAACACAAGAGGTTGAAGCGGTTGATTATGTCTCTGCTACATCTGAAATGATGAAATTTACACTATATTCGTTTAGTGATAGAATGGGTAAGGGAGCTGTTGAGGGTTTTATTCCTGATATGTCAACGGGTACAAACGCAGACCCTGGTTATAGTCAAAGGAAGTCAATGTATAATGATGACGCAAAAGCTGAGAATAGTTTTACCGTAGCAGTACCTCTGAAAGGTATATTTGGATTTTGTGATTATGATAAAGTTTTGTATGGGCTTAAAATTAGATTTCAACTACAAAGGAATGATAATGTAAATAGATTGCTTTTTGGGGATGAAAATGCTTTTGGAGAAAATAATAAATTTGTTATTAATGATTTGTGTTGGTATATCAGTGAATATACTCCTAATCTTAAAACGGAAGAGATGTTAAATAGAAGACTTAACTCAAAGAAACCGCTAAATGTATCATACCTTAAAAGAAGATGTCAACACGTTAAACTGGAACACACTACCTACACTTGGAATTTAGGTGTTCTTCAAGGAAAGCCACGATACCTCTGGCTCATTTTTAAAAAACCAGATGGAGAGGACGGTACTAATAAGAATAATGCCCTGAGTGATAATGCAAAGGTGAAACAACTTCGGGTTTCTCTTGATGGCACATTTTATCCGCGAGATAGATTGGAAATTGATTGGGAAAAAAATGATTATGCGGAAGCCTACAAGTCCTACCAAAAGGTGTGTGAAAGTAATGGTAATAATGATCCTATTTTGGATATGGTTGCGTTTCAAAAACTTTATACAATCTACGCAATTGACCTGAGTTCTCAAAAGGAAACTATAAAGTCTAATCGAGTGGATACTTCTCTATACATTGAAAGAGGGGAGAGTGAAGAGGTTAATGCATATTGTTTGCTTTTGGAGGAAACAGAATTACAGATTAATACAGATAATGGTGTTATGATTAATATCACATAGGTTTTTTCTCATAAATAAATGGTTGGGGTATATGTTAATCAAATCAATCTTAATAAATTAACATCTTGTATTCAAAATCAAAAGCCTTGTATTATTAATGTTAATACAATTCAAAGAAAAGGAGCTGTAAGAATTGATGTTTTACTCACACACACACAAGTAAAAACACTAAATGATGTTGGATCACTTAAAATTAAAATGACGAAACCTATGTTAAAGAAATATTCAATAGACGAGTCAAGAGGAGGATTTCTCCCGTTTCTAATTCCTTTATTTGCTGGTTTAAGTGCGGCGGGAGCATTGACTGGTGGTATTTCAGCAGCGGTAAAAACTGCTAACGAAAGGAAGGCACAACTAAAAGCTCAAAAAGAATTGGAAAGACATAACAAGGAGTTGGAGAAACAAATTAGTGGAAGTGGTGTAATTGTAGATTTTGCTCAAAAACTTGAAAGTCTACCTGATAAAGCTAGATTGTTGGTTGGAGATATGCTTTCCTCTATCGCTCAAGCGGGTGTTAAACTAACTAAACGGGGTAATGGATTGTATCTTTCTCATAAATAAATGGATAAATGGTTTAAACAATTTAGAAAGAATACAACGTCAAATATAGAACTAGCTAAGTATTGTAAAACACTAAAAATTGATAATGTGGTTATTTGTATGAGAGATGAATTAACACATATAAATAAGAATACAAAGAATATTATTATGAATTTAGACACACAGAATGGTTCTCATTGGGTTTGTATTCATAATAGTCAGGATAAATATTATTTTGATAGTTATGGTATGCCACCACCTGTTGAAGTAATACAATTCTTACAGAATGGTGTTTATCAAACATTCCAAGTTCAAGAAATTAATTCTAAATGTTGTGGCCAATTATGTTTATATGTATTATTTCAACTCAACAATAATGAAAATTTTTATGATATCATTTTTTATCTAATATAAATGACCTATGTTGGAAAAGATGGTTCTATCTTTGGAAAATCCTCTCAGGATATTGATTTATCAAATTATTATACAAAGGCACAGGCTGAACGACAAAAATATAGTGTAAGTAAAAATATTAATATGAAGAATACTTATAAATTAATCAATTATCCAAACCCTACAGATGCGAATGACTTGATTAGATTCAGTGATTTATCACAATATATATCTTTAAAGAAAACAGCACGTTTTGTGAAACAAGTAAAATTTACAACCACAACACCTGGTTATACTGACCATACACCTTTCCTCATTGAATTTAACTACCTGCTTACAATTAAATTTTATAAAGAAGGACATTTAGTTAATATGCGAATTAATAAATGGGGGTATGATATGCCTGATTTAGGGTATAATTGGTCTTTTTCAATAAACATAGAAGACCTACATGATTTAAATCAGTCTCGTAAAGAAGAATATTATCCACTTGGTGAAGATAAGGATTTATGTGGAAGTACAATTAGTAAACAACAAATACGTGATTTTAAGAAAATAAAAATATATGATAGTATAGCGATGGTTCGCATGACAAAGAAGGAAGGTAATGAGATAAGGATAGAAAGCCGAGGAATACAAACCGATTTGGTAGTGGGAAGATGGGGTGGTATTACCTGTCATAATATTAATCTCACATATATTTCTGATACATAAATGGCAGGAAGAAGACTACAAGAGAATTATAATTTTTGTATTCAAGGATACCTACAAGAAAAGGGTGCTCGGTATTACATACCTTATGATTTGGAGCATATACATGGGAATTTTGTCATAAAAAACTGGCCTTATACTGATATTGTTAAACCCACAAATAGAGACTTGTTTAAAATATTAAATAAAAATGAACTTCTCAAAGTTATGAAATATAAAACTCTTTTAGAAATCGTCAACAAATCTTATTGGTATCCTATTATGAGAAAAATAATTATAGATACAAGAATATCTCAAAATCCAGATGAGTATATGTATAATATTCTTTGGGGTTCAAACTCAAGGGTAGCAAGGGATGAGGAAGGAGTTGAAGAAGAGAAGGAGGAAAGAGAGAAAAAGGAGAAGGAGGAAAGGGAGAGGGAGGAGAAGGAGGAGAGGGAGAAAAAGGAGGAGAAGGAGGAGAGGGAGAAAAAGGAGAAGGAGGAAAGGGAGAAAAGGGAGAAGGAGGAAAGGGAGAAAAGGGAGAAAAAGGAGAAGGAGGAGAGGGAGAAAATGGAGGAGGAGGAGAGGGAGCAAAGAGAGAGGGAGGAAAAATATAAAAAGATGGAAATCACTGAGATTCATAAAAGATTGAGTGTATTAAAGCAAATAAATCAATCTCAACGCACCGAAGAGGAAATTAAAGAATTAACAACTCTTATGAAGATAATGGTTTCAAAAATAAGAACGTCAATGTCTTCAATTTCAGGGAGGAGATTTAAACGAGAAAGTGGTGAAGAAGAAGAAGAAGAAGAAGGAAAAGATTATGTGATTGATGATGTTGGTGTCATTGACTTTAGTTAGTTTTTATTTGTAAATAAATGGAGGAGAGAGTGAAGGCATTCCTTAGGATTCTTTATGTTTTAAAAATAAAGATTGAAATGTATATGTTGAAAACCAAAAAGGTTTTGATACTCTGTCGGAATTTTTCTGATAAATAAATATGAGTTATTGTCTCAAATGTAAAAAGAAAACTAAATCTAAAAATATCTCTTATGTTAAAGCTAAAAATAATAGAGTTTATCAAAAAGGAATATGTCAAGTATGTGGCTCTAAAAAGTGCCAATTCATCTCTCCTAAAAGAGGAGGAGACATACAAAAGTTTCTGTCAGGAAGTAAATTTACAACAACTGGAATTCCAGGGGAATTACACCTTCCAGGGTATTCTTTCTGTGGTCCAGGAACAAACTTGGATAAAAGATTAGATGAGGCTGACAATCCTAAACCTTGGTCTAAACCTACAAATAGGGTTGACGAAGTGTGTATGAAGCATGATATTGCTTATGGGAAAACCACTACGTTGACTGAAAAACATAAAGCCGACAGCGAAATGTTGTATAATTTGTCTTTGATACAAAATCCAACGTTGAGAGAGAAAGTTGATAGGTTTATTGTGAGAAATTTGATAAATGCTAAATTGAAACTTGGTCTTGGTTATTCCTCAAAAAACTATTAGGCTCTAATGATGCCATCAAGACTGAGGAGCTTTTGGCTGAAGAATTACACAAACCTATAATCACAAAGTTTAAAAGAAGGAAGGTTTATTCTAAATACACTGACCACATATGGTCCGCTGATTTAATTGAATTGAATAATGACAGGGGATACAGGTATGCTTTAACCGTTATTGATTTGAGGAGTAGATTTGCCTGGGTTGTCCCTTTAAAAAATAAAAGGGGTGATACTTTAATGTTAGCCTTTAAGCTAATATTTGATCGGGATAAAAGGAAACCAAAGAAGTTATGGACTGATGAGGGAACAGAGTTCTATAACAAAATATTCATGAAATTTCTTAAGGGGAAGGGTATTAAATTATACAGCACCTTTAATGAAGGAAAGGCAGTTGTTATTGAGCGTTTTAATCGTACTTTAAAAGAGAAATTATATAAAAAATTCACACAACTCGGTTCTCAAAAATGGGTGTATTTAATTCAGGATATTGTAGATAATTACAATAATACAGTTCATTCATCAACACAATCAAAACCATCAGAAACATTTACAAAATTAGAATATGAAAAGGAGATTAATTTGAGAAAGCCCAAGTTTAAAGTTGGTGATATTGTAAGAATATACAAATGGAAAAGTCATTTTGAGAAAGGTTATACACAAAAATGGACTCGTGAATTATTTAAAATCATTGATGTAATGGATACAGTCCCTTGGACCTACAAATTATATGATTTAAATGGAGAAGAAATCTTGGGTTCATTTTACTCACAAGAATTACAAAAAACACAAGTAAGCAGATAATACCCTTGAAAATAATAAATAAATAAATAAAATGTAATGGGGATACGTTTTTAAATCTGTGAACCCCAAACACAGAATCCCACAACTTTTTAGTTGGGGCTTAACTTTTGTGTGTGTATAATGGGGATACGTTTTTAAATCTGTGAACCCCAAACACAGAATCCCACAACTTTTTAGTTGGGGCTTAACTTTTGTGTGTGTATAATGGGGATACGTTTTTAAATCTGTGAACCCCAAACACAGAATCCCACAACTTTTTAGTTGGGGCTTAACTTTTGTGTGTGTATAATGGGGATACGTTTTTAAATCTGTGAACCCCAAACACAGAATCCCACAACTTTTTAGTTGGGGCTTAACTTTTGTGTGTGTATAATGGGGATACGTTTTTAAATCTGTGAACCCCAAACACAGAATCCCACAACTTTTTAGTTGGGGCTTAACTTTTGTGTGTGTATAATGGGGATACGTTTTTAAATCTGTGAACCCCAAACACAGAATCCCACAACTTTTTAGTTGGGGCTTAACTTTTGTGTGTGTATAATGGGGATACGTTTTTAAATCTGTGAACCCCAAACACAGAATCCCACAACTTTTTAGTTGGGGCTTAACTTTTGTGTGTGTGTGTATGTGCGAGTGAGTCATAATAATATACAAACCCTAACCCAACCCAAGCCCTAACCCAACCCCATCCCTAACCCAAACCCATCCCTAACCCAACCCATCCCTAACCCAACCCCATCCCTAACCCAACCCCATCCCTAACCCAACCCCATCCCTAACCCAACCCCATCCCTAACCCAACCCCAACCCTAACCCAACCCCATCCCTAACCCAACCCCATCCCTAACCCAACCCATCCCTAACCCTCACATTCAAAATCCCAACCCTAACCCAATCCCATCCCTAACCCAACCCCAACCCTAACCCTCACATTCAAAATCCCAACCCTAACCCAACCCATCCCTAACCCAACCCCATCCCTAACCCAACCCCATCCCTAACCCAACCCCAACCCTAACCCTCACATTCAAAATCCCAACCCTAACCCAACCCCATCCCTAACCCTCACATTCAAAATCCCACCCAAACCCTAACATAATCTTTCTTTTCTTCTTTTTTAAATACGTATTTCTTTTTTTTTTTTTCCTCTTCCTCCAATTCTGTCTTTCAAGGCTTTTAAGTTTGAAGAAGTAGAAATGGGAAGAAAGAATTTTCCAGCATTTTCTTCCTCGAACTTTCTTGATATTGCTTAAATCAAGCGTCATTAAATAAAGAACATTGTTCATTGCTTTAGAATCCAAAGAGTCTCCAAGAGGAACCCCACAGGTAGAGTCTCCAAAATAAAACCAACTTTCCAAGTTCCCAAGGTATAACCACATTCCTGTTGAGCCTCCAAGATAGGTATCACATTCCGAGTCATCAAAACAAAACCCCCATTCCGAGTCTCCAAAAATATAACCATCTTTCCAAGTCCCCAAGGTAAAACCACAATTTTCAGAAATATTGGGGGTTTCCGTGATAAGTCTCACATAGTATAACTGCGGACCATCAGGGAAAACTTCCCTTTCCCAATTTTTTAGGGTTTCTATGATGTGTCTCACATAGTATAACTGCGGACCATCAGGGAGAATTCCCATTTCACAATTTTTTAGGGTTTCTATGATGTGTCTCACATAGTATAACTGCGGACCATCAGGGAGAACTCTCCTTGCCCAATTTTTTAGGGTTTCTATGATGTGTCTCACATAGTATAACTGCGGACCATCAGGGAGAACTCTCCTTGCCCAATTTTTTAGGGTTTCTATGATGTGTCTCACATAGTATAACTGCGGACCATCAGGGAGAACTCTCCTTGCCCAATTTTTTAGGGTTTCTATGATGTGTCTCACATAGTATAACTGCGGACCATCAGGGAGAACTCTCCTTTCCCAATTTTCAGAAATTTGTGGGTCTCCAATGTATGACTTGTATTCTGGCTCATCAAGGTAGAACTTGTTCAGTGGGTTTTGTTTTGATAACTCACAACAAGTATCATCATGGTAAAACTCTTTTTCAGGATTTTGTGGATCTCCAAGGTATAACTCTTTGGCTGGGTCATCAAGGTAGAACTCGTTCTGGGGGTCTTGGTTGTTCAAAATGTCTTCAAACAAAAAAATAACTTCATCCCAAGTTGTGTTAAAAGCAGAATTTTCATTTCGTATCTCAGATACAATTTCCTGTGAAAGAAAATAACAATGTATTAATTTAATACAATATTTTTTATTTGTATAAATCAAGCTCTATGAATATTAAAATAAACTTTGTTAACTCTTACACGAGTCTCATCTTAAAAAAAAAAAAAAAAAAAAATTAAATAAATAAATAAATAAATAAACAAACTTACCTCCATTGATAAGAGGTTCGAGTCCAGTTCATCAATCTGAAGGTTGAGTTCTACACAGGTAGTAGGACTCCATGGAATAGCAAAGTTATCCCATTCCATTTCGGCATAGTAGTCCATTCTCAAGTGAAGCAGAAAGCGTGTTTGAAAAAGCCTGTGTGGTCGGTGCCTTTTATAAGGACTGGGTGTGTCTTCCTGTGGAAATTCCCTGGGCGTGTCTTAACTGGAAATGATGTGATGGAAATTCCCTGAAAATGATGTAATGTATTACCTGGAAATGATACAATGCTGAAGAGTTTATAAAGTGGGTGGGACTTAGCAAAAGTGGGAGGAGCTTAGCAAAAGTGGGCGGGGCTAGTAAAAAGTGGGCGTGGCTTAACAAAAAGTGGGCGGGGCTTAGTAAAAAATGGGCGTGGTTTACCAAAAAGTGGGCGGAGCTTACCAAAAAAATGGTATGTGGCACTGGAGGCGCTCAAACAAGAACATTGAGGGAGGTTTACCATTTTATCTTAGCTCAGTTAAAATATCTTAATAAAGAACCAAACTCAAACATATTTTTTGTTAATATATTAGATGGTGAAGAGAGTTGTAGGAGAATTAAATTATTTCCCACGCATAAACAAATATTTGTAGGGTCGTTGTTTGAGTGGGTTATATTCACCAGATGATATTAAGAGTAAAAGGTTAAAAGGTCCATGAGGTCAGAAGGATCACAGGTGTTTAAGTGGTCTAATGAATAAGGATAACATGTCAAAAGGTTAGAAGGTTCGTAAAGAACAGGGTGAGAGAAATATAGGTGTTTAGGGGCAATGAGGGAGGGAAAGAATTAATATGGAAGTGAATGGGTCAATGTTTGAGTGGGTCAAAGATTAATCTGCCAGATGATATGTAGAAGAAGGATGATAGGTCTATAAGAGAAAACAAATATTTGTAGTGTTTGAGTGGTCTAATGAACAACATTAAGGATAGGTACTACAGACAAAAGGTTCATAAAGATGAGGGTGGGAGAAATAGAGGTGTTTATGATTTTTGAAAAAGACAAGGGGGTAAATGACATTAGATAGGGATTTCCCATGTTAAACGGAGGTGTCCCAGAAGCAACATTATTACACTACTTATGTATATATATATATATATATATATATGTATGTGTGTGTATATGTGGCTGCATAGCCTGGGCGTGTTTCAGGTGCTCAGACTTGCCCAGTATCTGAGCCCCCTCTCGACCTTGCAAGCTGCATCCACAGGAAAAACGGAAGTCCCTACGTCTGGAGCCTGTCTGGTTGTAGGAGCTGCCGGAAGGTCTTGCTTAAAGGGATCACCAACTGCCGAATGGGGCTCCACTCCATCATAACTTTTCTGTCAGGGTTAGGCTCCCTTAGGCTTGGACTCACCTGAGTCTGACTCACAAGGCAGTGACTGCTATTTAACCCATAGCTGGGACCTGAATGATGGGATGCCAGGGCATATCCACACGCTGGTGGGCCTGTACGTCACATCTCTGGGGGCAAAGGTTCCTTCAAGATCCCCTGTAGATTAGCCTAGATCCACAAGGTGCTTAGTTACCGACTTACCGTGTGTCACCACGAGGAGGCACTATAGGAGTCTTGGTGATGCAGAGGCTTTGTACGGGCAGGAGAGACTTACACACTCGGCTCTCTCTTTGCTGCATGCTAGCCAGCGGCAATGGATCAAGACCATTAGAACTAGACGCATGTCATCACCCTGTGGTGAACCACTGACACACTTCTCCAGAACGGCTGAACGGCTTCGCTCTTTCACGAGCCTCGATCTTGTATACAACAAAAAAAAAAAAAAAAAAAAAAGATCAGATGGAAACTTCACAAATTGTGTTCCCCATTCCTTGGGGATACCATGGTGTTCTGAAATAATTAATAGGTCACATGGTTTGGCAGCCATACTGGATTGAACGAAAATCTTTTTTAAAAACGATATCGCTTGAACCGCTTAATTGATCGGACTGAAATTTCAAAGCAATGTCGCAGTTTTTAAGCAGAATATGTGTTAAAAATTTATACATGATTAGTCGTACAGTCTGGCAGCCAGAAGTTGTTATTTTTCGAAGAAGAAGAATCTCTACTTTATTATATTCTCCAGCCATGTGACTTTTCAATATATCTTTTCAATAAAAACGATATCGCTTGAACCGCTTAATTGATCGGTGTGAAATTTCAAAGCAATGTAGCAGTCTTTAAGCGGAATATGTGTTAAAAATTTCAACATGATTGGTCGTACAGTCTGGCAGCCAGAAGTTGTTATTTTTCGAAGAAGAAGAAACTCTACTATATTATCTCCTCCAGCCATGTGACTTTTCAATATATCTTTTAATTATGTACTGTTTGAAGTCAGTGGCATCCTGTCTATTAATTAGGTACGTCTATTAATTATGTACTACGATGAAGACCCAGAGAACCTCGAGGACCCAAAAGACCCCGAGGACTCAAAAAACCCAAAAGACTCTGAAGACCCAAAATATCCGGAGGACAGGTTAATATTTAAAATACCAGTATATGTTTAAAATACGATATTGAATTCAGTTTTACAAAGAGGACGTTATGTGTCACACATGTCCGATGTAAGTGGAGTTGTATCAAAGCAGGACGGCGTATGGTCATCACTGCCAGCAGTTATAAAGTGGCAGTTCTAGTTTTTTGTTTTTTTTCGGCACCGAACACGGTATTATACATGGCTCAAATAAAGGGATGTGTTTACTGATATTGAACTGAAATTGGTAGAGGACATGCAAGTGTTGCAAAACAATTCTCCCTCTTGTTATATTAGATGTGAGGCAGCACTTCAGGAAAGGATCCACTAAGAAAGCACCATATTGGGATGTGTGAAGGCATACACTTTGACGTTTTGTTTTTAACTGAGAGCTTGAGTGCTCTGCTTTGTATAATTTGTTGACAATGCCCTAATGTCATGTTCGAAAACATTGTTGATCCAAAATACTCCATGGCATCATAAACAAAGACATGATACCTGCACAGGAATCTCTTTTCTTCATCGCAGATCTGTGCGCATCGTTGCTCCTCCAGCACGTAGTAACGGTGTTTTCGATTGGATGGCAGGTATGCATCATCGCTACGCCTGTATGCCTCCATTCCCAACGAGTTGCCTGCACAGGTATTATTGTTAGCATGTGTAAGAATGAATTGATTTATAGTGGATACAAAGTCATGGCTGGTATGTATATAAACTGTTTTCTAGTCATTACAAAGTAATGATGAGTAAATATGATCATGACAGGTTATGTGAATTGCCATAGCAAGTAAATGTGAAATTTAAGATTCATAAATGAGGGGTTTGAAATTATAGTCTTGGTATTACAAAAATCACATGTTCTGTAACTGGCTTTTTAGCCTGTTCTCCGCTGAGTGGGAGATGGGGTTTTGCAAGTGTGTGTGTGTGCACGTCTGTGTGTGTCGTTGGTTGTTAATCTCCATTTTCAGGTGTTAGGGGGTGGAACGAAGTCCTCCCAGGACCCAAAGTATCCATCTTAGCTTCGGTAAGGGATCCCGGTTCATGGACCAAGCTGTTCAACTTTTCAGAGTTTTGATTCCAAGTTCTCTTTTCCGGATCGTGACCGAACCCCAGATTGCCTCCAGTTGTAGTTCATTTGTGGCAATATTCCCGGGGATGGTTTTCAAAATCTCAGTGAGGTTCTTCTTCATCAATCCTGTTGCTCCAATTATCACTGGTACAATTTTGATGCTCTTCAGCTTCCAAGATCTCTTGATCTAATTTTTGAGGTCTGGTATTTGGTCATTTTCTTGATTTCTGTGTTATTTAAGTCAAAAATCGCTGGGTGCTGATACCTTGATCAGCAATGCTGTCTTTTTTTTTCTAAGTATGATATCCGGTTGGAATGCTTTGTTTTCTATGTTCACAATTGATGGGATCATGAGGTTGCATCATGAGGTTGCATGTATATCCTTGTTTTCAATTATCGGTTTTGGCTCATGTTACCAAGAGTTTTCTGAAACAGAGATATATAATTTTTTTCAGATGTGCCAGTGGATTACTCTACATACTTTGTTGTGCCTTTGTGTGTACACCTATTCTGAGATGAGTTTTTTTTTTTACATCCTGAATGGAGGTGACTCATGCTTTCTGTTTCTTTTCCCTTTTTTTAGGACAGATACCTTTTCTGGGTTACTGTCTTCATGTTTGCATACACATTGGATACGGTCGTCTGTTTTTTAGTACTAATCCTACAGTTGTCATTCGGTGCATTTGGTTGACCTCCAGGCCATTACCTCTTTCTCGTCTCGGCAGGAAAAGTTGCGGACAGGTTATGAAAAAACTTGGTAGACGACTTGGATAGGTCACAATAACAAGCCGTTTGGATTTGGGTTAAGGTCCAGATGCAGATCCAGAAGATCAGTGGAATACAAAACGTAAACTGTTCAACCTGGGTGCAAGTAAGCGCTCTACTGAGGGACATTCTAGTTTCTATTAATTTGCTGTTCCAAGTCATCTTTATTTTCTTTCATTTCCCCCTCATTTCCACTCCCTGTGTATCCATTTTTTATTTCGTTTGTTTATTTCTCCATTTATGTTCCTCATAAATTGCCGCACCTAGTCCGTAGTCAACATCATGCCAGACTCCTGATCCCTAATCGTGCTCATAGGCCATATGAGGATTTCAAGCGATGTCAAGAGCGAGCGAGGGAGGTTCCTAGTCTATTCTCCTCGCAACTAGGCCCCACTCATGCTCGCCTCCTACCACGTGATCTCCACGATCCGCCATTTTGTGGACATCCACCATCATGCCCGCATTCCCGTGTGTGCTGAATTGGAAAATAAAATCTCAATCTCAATCGCTCTCCAATTTGATTCTTTATTTTCCTTGCGAAGGCTGTCGGGATCAATCGGGATGAAACGGAACAAACCAAGAGTCAATAGACAAAAATTTGGATGTGGGGACACGTAAACCACCCCACCTCTGCTCCATCTATATAATAATACCGTAAGGACTCGACTTTGTTATCCCTTTTACGCCGCACCCAGTGACCCGATGCACACGGCACTAATGGATTTACGATCTACGAACCGCGCTCTTTGTTTATCACGTACAGCCATACTCGAAAAATCTGAATTAGCCGACGTTGGGGCCCAAAAGCATCCGATTAACTGCCCATACGACGCCATATTACGACGCCATCGTATTGGCGTCTGCTGAGCGAAGGCGAAGCAAGCCGTCCGCTGATTGGACAGGCGAAGACGAAAGCAAGCCGTCCACTGAGTGGACAATCCAGAGCATGCATTTGTGCTGGTGTCGGCGATCGTTGTTCATATACGCACTCTTCATTCTCATCTTTCTTCCTAACTCTTACTCGGACAAGCAAATCCCCTATGCCATCCATAATGGTACACTCTATCCATACACCACATCCTCCCTTCCGTGGATGTTCCACGGGTTTCGGCTAGTCTATATAATAATAGCGTAAGGACTCGACTTGTTATCCCTTTTACGCCGCACCCAGTGACCCGATGCCCACGGCACTAATGGATTTACGATCTACGAACCTCGCTCTTTGTTTATCACCAACAGCCATACTCGAAAAATCTGAATTAGCCGACGTTGGGGCCCAAAAGCATCCGATTAACTGCCGATACGACGCCATCTTACGACGCCATCGTATTGGCGTCTGCTGGGCGAAGGCGAAGCAAGCCGTCCGCTGATTGGACAGGCGAAGGCGAAAGCAAGCCGTCCACTGAGTGGACAATCCAGAGCATGCATTTGTGCCGGTGTCGGCGATCGTTGTTCATATATGCACTCTTCATTCTCATCTTTCTTCCTAACTCTTACTCGGACAAGCAAATCCCCATATGCCATCCATAATGGTACACTCTATCCATACACCACATCTTCCCTTCCGTGGATGTTCCACGGGTTTCGGCTAGTATAACAGTATTGTTACATGTGTCTTTCCAGATATTTGTCAATCCTTTCATTGCTATGCTCCACAATGCTAACCATCTATTACTTTCTCCTCCACATTCTGCACTCACTTCAACCTTATTTAACTCAGGAATATAAAACTTCCCACTTTTTCCATGTGATCGTCTCAAATCTAAACACGTCGATCTTCTCAGTTGACAATATTTTCGGTTTTTTGTAGGTTTCAATAAAGACCAGCTTTTTCATTTTCCTTCTTCACTGTCTGCAGCAGTTTCATCAAGTCCTCTCTACTTTCTGTCAACATAGTAGTATCATCAGAATACCTGATTATACTACTCTGTTGATACGTCTTCCTTCAAAGAATATTGTTGATACTTCTTCCTCCAATCCTAACGCAGCCTCTCATCCAAGTTTGATGTCCTCATGATGTATTCACTATGCCGATTGAACAAGTAGGCAGAGGTAATGCACCCCTGTCAAACCCCTTTTCCAATTCCAAACCTTCCTATCTCTCCATACTCTGTTCTTACTGTAGCTTCTTGTTTAGTGTACAGGCTTCTTATCAGATGTACAGTGCCTTCAGAAAGTATTCACACTCCTTGACCTTTTCACATTTTGTTGTGTTACAGCCTGAATTTAAAATGGATTTAAAATTTTTTTAAATTGCCACCGATCTACACAAAATATCCCATAATGATAAAGTCAAAACAAGTTTTTATAAATATTTTAATATTCATTGATAATAATGAAATGCAGAATTATCTAATTTACATAAGTATTCGGCCCCCTGAGTCAATACTTCTTATTAACGCCATTGCCAGTGATTACATCTTCTTGGGTATGCATTTATTAACTCTGCACATCTGTATTTGGGAGGTTTCTCCCATTCTTCCTTGCATATTTGCTCCAGCTATGTCAAGTTGATGGGGATCGTCGGTGAACAGCAATCTTCAAGTCTTTCCACAGATTCTCAATGTGATTCAGGTCTCGGCTTTGGCTGGGCGACTCAACGACTTTCACATTCTTGTTCTGAAGCCATTCCAGTGTTGCTTTGGCTGTATGCTTGGGGTCATTGTCCTGTTGGAACATAAATCTTGGCTGCAGTCTAAGGTCTTTTGCACTCTGAAGCAGGTTTTCCTTAGGATTTGCCTGTATTATTCATTGTTCCCTCTATCCTTGCAAGTCTCCTAGTCCCTGCCAATAAAAAGCATCCCGATAGCATGATGCTACCACCGCCATGCCTCACGGTAGGGATGGTATTAGGTGTGTGATAGGATGTGCTTGGTTTCACCAGATGTAGCACTTTGCATTGAGGCCAAAGAGTTCAATTTTCGTCTCATTAAACCACAGAATATTTTGCCTCGTATTCTGAGTCTTTCACGTGCTTTGTGCAAACTCCAGGTGTGCTGTCATGTGCCTTTTCCTCACGAGTAGCTTCATCTGGCCAATCTCCCATAAAGCCTAGATTAGTGAAGTGCTGCAGAGACTGTTATCCTTCTGGGATGTTCGCCCATATCAGCCAAGGAACTCTGTAGTTCTGTCAGAGTGGTCTTTGGGTTCTTGGTCACCTCCCTGACCAAGGTCCTTCTTGCCCGGTTGCTCAGTTTGGTCGTACGGCCAGCTCTACAAAGAGTCTGGGTAGTTCCATATTCTTTCCATTCCCTAATGATGGAGCTCACTGCGCTCTTGGGAACTTTTGATACTCTAGAAATTGTTTTATACCCTTAACATGCATTTCTCACTTAATAAAGTCTTATATTCTGTCTTGAATGCTTTTGATGTAATCTCATCTCAATTTTCGAAGAGATGGTCTTATAAAATGAGTCGTGATGTCCGGTTGTCTGTTTGTCCGTCTGCCCATCCTGTTGTCCGTTAACTTTTTGCTATATTTATTACTCCTCTCTTATCGCCCAGCTGATTGTTCTGAAACTTGACACATGAATACAAGGCAGTGGCCCACGCAATCGCTGAGATTTTGATTTTAACTAATTCAAATAATGGGGGCTTCCAAGGGGGGTTATACCCTGAAACTTTAGCCTCGACTTAGTATACAAAAAGGTCCATGCTTTCCTGCAATCCCTGGTGCACCTGCTTCTCCAATTATTGCATTCCAGTCTCCCACAACAATTAAAACACATCCTTCAGGCACCTGTTCTACCAGATCCTGCAATTTTCCATGAAACTCCTCCACATCTTCTTTATCTGCAGCAGAAGTTGGAGCATACATCTGAATGATGGTGGTGTTTACTGGATGTCGTTTCAACCTCACTGATATTAACCTATCATTGAGTGGATTGTATCCCAGTAATGACCCTGTCGTCTTCTTATCACAAATCACTGTCACGCCATTTCTTTTACAGGTTTCGTGACCAGAAAAAACTTTGCAATCGTCAGAATGAAACTGCCCCAAACCAGTCCATCCCAGTTTACTTATCCCCCAATTTTTTTTTGTCCTCTCCATCTCTCTCTCTTTATAACATCTAACTTTCCTTGATTCGTTGACATCACATTTAATTTTCTAATTTTGTGAATGTTTGATAAGCTCAGGAGTTCAACTTTCAGCTCTGACAACCTCAGTGACTGGATTTCCTTGTGGGTTTGATCCAGCCCCGTAATCCACAATAACGGCTAATCCTACTCATCAAAAAACTTTGCTCTTCCCCCCAGTAGCCATTTTGGGTGCTTTCAAACCTGGTTGTTAGATATGATTAGATTTCAAGCAGGTGATTCTCCTTTCCTTTGGAATTGAACTTACCTGTGGTGAGGTGCAGGTAAACTCATTCAACCAGTTTGAATAGAGAAAAGGAGTCATTCTGCTGTTTTGCGTCACTGTGTGCAGCTCAATGAGCATGGAGAAAAGAAAGAAAACCAGAGAATTGTCTGAGGAGGTCAGACACAAGATTGTCGCCAAGCATGGACAATCTCAAGGCTACAAGTCCATCTCCAGCGACCTTGATGTTCCTGTGTCCACCATACGCAATGTTATCAGGAAGTTTAAGGTCCATGGTACTGTAGCCAACCTCCCTGGACGTGGCCGCAAGAGAAAACTTCATCGAAGATTGCAGCGAAGGATTGTTCGAATGATGGAGAAAGCACCTCGATCAACTGCCAAACAGATTCAAGCTGACCTTCAGACACAAGGTACGACAGTTTCAACTCACACAATCCATCGCCAACTCGATGAAAGGGGGTTATATGGTAGGAGACCCAGAAGGACCACACTGCTAAGAAAGTCCGACTGTAGTTTTTCGAAAACACACCTGAACAAGCCAAAATCCTTCTGGGAGAATGTCCTGTGGACAGATGAGACCAAATTAGAGCTTTTTGGTAAAGCACATCATCTCTATATGAAGCCTTCAAAGAAAAGAACACCTTCCATACAGTCAAACATGGAGGAGGTTCAGTGATGTTTTGGGGTTGTTGTGCTGCCTCTGGCACAGGGTGCCTTGAATGTGTGCATGGCGTCATGAAATCAAGAGATTACCAAGGCATTTTGGAGCGCAATGTTCAACCCAGTGTCAGAAAGCTGGGTCTCTGTCGAAGATCATGGGTCTTGCAGCAGGACAATGACCCCAAACACTTCAAAAAGCACCCAGGAATGGTTCAAGACAAAATGCTGGACTGTTCTGAAGTGGCCAGCAATGAGTCCAGATCTAAATCCCATTGAACACCTGTGGGGTGATCTGAAAACATCAGTTGGGAGAAGGCACCATTCAAATCTGGGAGAACTGGAGCAGTTTGCACAAGAAGAGTGGACCAAGCTGCCAGTAGAGAGGTGGAGGAAGCTCATTCATGGCTAAAGGAAGTGCTTGGCTGCAGTTATTTTGTCCAAAGGCTGTGTGTGCTACCAAATATTAAGTCTAGGTTGTCAATAATTTTGTCAATGCCATTTCTTTTTATGTTCTGATTTAAAAGGAAATATTAAGTTCTGAATCAAAAACAAAGGTTCTGTAATATTAACAGTGAAATAAAGAATTGTGGAGACAAAATACTTCTGTCAATTTCAACTTGTTTTTGGACAAAATTGTGAGTTATTTGAAAAAGTGCAAGGGTGCCAATATTTTTGGCCACGACTGTATGTGTATTTATTGGTTGACATCAATGGTTTCCAAAACTGAAAAAATGTTAAGGACTAAAGTTTGGCACCAAAGGCTTGGCCTGCGGGTGGGTGGGGGTAGCCCGCGAATGCCCCCCCCCCCCCCCATGACGCCGACCCTGGACTAAACTAAAACAATCATTGTGTTTAGTCTTTGGTGTATTTCGATGAAACCTCTGAGAATCTAATATTGTTTTCAGGTTGAAATACCAACTTCTGTCCTGGAAGTCCTTGGTGTCCTTGTGTTTTATACTTCTCCCACCTCCTTCCTTCCCACGCCTCCTCCCCCCAAGCCCTCTCCCTCCCACACATCTCCCGGCTCTTAAATGTTGTGTGCTCTCAAGTGTTTGTGTGCTATCCCTTCTCTTGTCTTCCGCTCCCTCTTATTATATATTTTGTTTGTCTGGTTGATTTGTTTGTGAAGTAAATGTCAGCTCTTTCACGAGCCTCGATTCAGTATACACACAAAAAAAAAAGTTTACAATGTTTGTTTGTGTGTTTCCTCCTCCCCCCTTTTTCCTGTTCCATGTTTTACAGTAATCCTCATCTGGTTAAACATTGTTTTCGGGTTCAAATAGACCAGGTTTATGGCCTGTTACCTCCATGAGCTATGGATGGCAGAATCCTCTCGAGGTATGCACACTCGCCTCTGACCTGTCTCGCCTGGGTTTGCATCTTGGCTCGGCTATAAACTATCATTCTGGTGTTTGGCAAGCAGGGCGGAGCATCGATGCGTGTGCCGTCCCCTCGGATGGACATTAAACGAGCGACACATCTGCCAGCATCCGTTGGTGGACGTTAAAGATCCCACGGTGTCCCTCAAGAAGAGTAGGTGAGCGGATGCCGACACCATGGACAAATTAGAAATTCCTCATCTAACCTACAGGGGGCGAAAATCAGCAGCATTGCCACACCTGGTTAAACATTGTTTGCAGGTTCAAATCGACCAGGTTTATGGCCTGTTACCTATATATGCGAATTACTTGACTGATTAGAATAAATTACCTCAAATAACTGATGCTAATTGCCTGACACCTCACCTCCATCATCTATCACCTCCATCAGTATAAATTTTGTACATTAAAATAATCTTGCCTTCAATACAAACAAATTATTAACCCGTCCCCCGCGCAGCAGGAGACTGTGTTTTGCAATCACTTGTGTGTGTGTGTATATATATATGTGTGTGTGTGTGTGTGTGTGTGTGTGTGTGTGTGTGTGTGTGTGTGTGTGTGTGTGTGTGTGTGTGTGTGTCAGGGCCGTACATTTTTTTCCATTTGAGTTTTGTCATCAAATTTTCACCAAAGCTTTATTATGATAATATGGAAAAGGCAAATTAATAATTTGGTCAAAAGGTCAAAGGTCAGCGTCACATAAATTTGTCAATTTTAATCCGATTGACCTGAAATTTTAAGAATTTGCATTTTGGGTCACTTAATTGGTTTTACGAAACAAAAGCGAGAAGCCGATTGTTTTTTAAGAACAAAAGGTCAAAGGTCAAGGTTGCGTAAAATCGCCAATTTTCATCCGATTGAATGAATGAATGAATGATCGTTTTAAGGCCATTTTTCCCCGCTAGAGCGGGGGTTAGTTA